>NC_044918.1:18177143-18255695 GCF_003576645.1 Ipomoea triloba | reverse complement strand
CCCCCCCCCCCCCCAGCTTTTGTCGTTATGTAATTTTTTGAAGGATTTTGTATGCCTATGGTTTACTCATGCGTAATGCATTTTCTTCTCATCCAACAAACAAACTGAATATTACCAAAGAAACAGATATGACCAAACTGGAATAGTATTTAATTCAGAAATGGGTTTAGACAGCCTTTGTAGATTTGAGCGTTCTCAATCCTAACTGGAAGACTCTGATTTACAGCTTCTTCCCAGATGAAGAAAGTCATGGACCATAAAGCAAAACATCATATTATTTTAATTACATTTTAGTCATTTGACAATATTGTATTGTATTCCTACTGAAGGACAAAAAGTCAATAGTCGCCTTCAGTAAGGTTCGAACTCACTCCCTTCCATGTATAAATGTAAATCGGATGTCACTAGACCACAAGGTCTTTGGCTGTAGAGTATCATTTTAACTCTATTACAATTTCATTTGACAATCGTATTAGATCATGGTCCACATAACACTGTGTGGACCATGGTCCATTGTATAACAACTTACCCAAGTTTGGAGGCAAGATGACAATAATACAATGGGGAAGGCCCATCTATGCCGGTCCAATAGACCTTACTCCACGTCTCCAACCCCACAGGTTTGTTTGTTCTTGCCTACATGTTCTGATGGTGCAATGCTTGTATGCATTTGCCTCCCAGAGTCTGTCTGCATGCCATAAATTTACACAATTTTTGTGCTTGGCAACTCTTTCAAGTGAACCAAAAACATATGCCTGGGGCGGCAAATTATGCTATGGACTGGGCAAGGTGGACCTAAGTTCATGTTCACAATTTTAGATCTTAATGTTCACAATTTTAAATCTCAAAATACAAAATTACATTACTCAATATTCGTAATTTTTTTAATTCTATATTCACAATTTTGTTATATAGATTCAAAAATTATGTTATACTATTGAATATAGAGTTATGAAATTGTGAATATAGAGTTTTGAAATTGCGCACATAGTCTAAAATTGTGAATATAGTTCAAAAATTGTGAACATAGAATTCAAAAACTGTGAACATATAGCTCTAAAATTGTAAACATAAAGTACTAAAATTGTGTTGTCAAAAAAACAAAATACTAAAATTGTGAACATGGACATGGGTCCACCTTGCAAGGTGGACCCGGGCCCATGGCATAACAACCGGCAAATTTTACTCTGAACCATTCTAATTATACTTCAGTTTCATTTGACGATATTACTCTATTTTTCAGTTTTATTTTTCGCACACACTAGTTTCATTATAGCAATATCAAAGTATCATTATAAGTTGTGTTTGGTTCGCACATGGAAATCGGAATCGGAATGAGTATCAAATACTTGATAATGGTAATGGTAATCAATTTTGGTGAAAGTATTAATTCTACTACAGTTTCATTTGACAAAATACATTATTGTATTATCTCTATTTTTTTAGTTTCATTTTCTACACACTAGTTTAATTATAGTAATGTTGAAATATTATTGTAATTACTCATCAAGTTCATTTTAGTGTATGACTCTGGATTTTAATTTCATTTTCACACGCATTTCATTATAGCAGTTGTATTTGACAATATACGTTATTGAATGAGCTTTGTTTTTTGGTTTCCTTTTTCTACAAACACTAGTTTCATTATAACAACATTAAAGTATCATTTTAATTCTAATACAGTTTCATTTAACAATCATTGCACCCAAAGCATTGTGTGTGCCATGGTAGTCATAGTGGTGGAATTGCGTTATTATGGAGAGAGGGTGCATAGGTTGATATTACTGGATACTGAGGAATCACATTGACATTGCATATGGAGGTTGACAAGATTTTATGTATTTCCTGAGAGAGCAATGCGTAAGGAATCTTGGGGATTTCTGAGGACATTGGCAACTTATAATGAGAGAGTTTAATGATATCCTCACCGTTGAAGAGAAAAAGGGAAGAAACAAACCCCCATCTGATCTGCAGACTGCAATGGCTTACACTCTATATAGAAATACTTCAAAAATACTTGCTAATATTGAGCTTACACTCTATATATACGCCTAATCACATAATCAAATATTCAAATCTGAGATGTACAAATTCATTGAACTTCAGGATAGTGCTGAACACAATTCAGATAAATTTGGCAAATATTTTTGTTCCTTTCACACTTCATATCTGATTTGAACTTTAAAAAACTGTACAAACAGGATTTCATTGCCAAAAAACCAAAGTATTAATCAAATATGAAGTGTATGCTCACTGGCTTACCAGGTACCATAAACCAGGTTCACTTGGCCGATTGTCGTAGAATTGGGTTTTCATATCCCAAAACACCTCACACTTGTTGGCTGCCTTCTGCCGGAGATGATGAATTTTCATTCTCAACTTCAATCTCAAATTTACACAGGGGGCAAGACGCATTTATCTTCAACCACTTATCCACACACTGTGCATGGAAGAAGTGTGAGCAAGGCAACTCCCTGAGCTCATCGTTGTCTTCATATTTAGATAGACAAATGCAACAAACCTGCAACAAGTAGACGGAATCTTCAATCCAACGGACAGTTGTGTATGAGAAGAAGAAAGATATCACCAAAAGGGGTAACCCCATCCAAGATGACTAAGGATACAAACTTGTAACCACAAGGTCACAAGTTTGAATCACAGCTCTCTTGGTTTGAGCCGGTCAATTATGGGCAACCTAGGCTGGTTTAGGTCCTTGTGGTCCTTTCCCAGTTAGGGTCACAAGGCGGGGTTTACCCAGTGCACACCCTTGGGTAGTGGCTGCAGGTTTCCCTCGCCACCCCAAAAAGAAAGATATCACCAAAGGATGTAATTCCAGATGCTAGGAACCAACAGCAACAAATGTGTTAAACACAGTTGTATAAAATTCATATTTTTGCAAGCAAACAATTCACATATATGCATACTAGATCTATCATATATATATATATATATATATATATATATATATATATATATATATGTAAATCCATAGCATTACCATTATCTAAATTTATCATCTAAAATTGACGCTTTTTATATCCACCTTACGGCCTTAGCTTAAAACCTTATCTTAGAAGTCACAAGGACAATTCCTGAGCTAAGGTTCAAATCAATTCACATATCTTTAATTATACATTAACATCAACACCATACCCATTGTTTCAATTTTCCAAATAAATTTCCATTAAAATGCCACATATCCAGAAGCCTCTGCCTAAATTAGATGCCAGAAATTCCAGTTGTTCATTATACACTGACATGTACTGAGGGTGTTTATTTGAAGTGACAGAATCTTGTTCATTCCATGGCATCAGAGCATTTTGAAGCCTTGAGTCATGTATCACTTCAAAAGATTTACAACTGAATGTGAGAGTGTATACACATTCAGATGCGGCTAAGGTTAAATCAAGTACCTAAAACTATGGTAGCATAAAATGCTGTCATTTGTTGATTATTTTCAGAATTCAAGAGAGGATATGAGTATATAGATCTAGAAACATACTGCATCTTCCCCTGATATCACCCGCTCCTTTTCTGTTCCTGCAGCTAGAAAACCACCTTCTTCAACCTCAGTCTCATTGTCTCCACTAATGCCACTTCCGTTTCTCTTTGATTTGAACTTGTATGTCGGAAGAGCATTAATAGATTCTTCACTTGCTCCTCTCATTCCATTCATATCTTCATGAACACCAAGTACTGATATGATACAGGGAAGACAGCAGCATATCATCGCACACAAGATGAAAGGCATAGCATACCCAATACAACTAAAGGTAAGGAAAACTATACATAACCTGTAAAGCATGTAGAAAGCATGTTAGCATAACAGGTATTACAGCAGCAAAAGAAAGAAGGAAATTTAAAGTAAGCAGTACCTATACAGATTGGGAGCATCAGCAGAAGATGACTGACCACCAAAGATCCAAACATTGCCAACAACAAACCAAACAGCAAAGAAGCAATCTAATGCCATTTTGAAATGTTCCAGGAATGAAGCAATCCTGGCCAGGAAAAAAAATTGGAATTGGGTAACACAGTAAATATAACATTCAGATCTAGTGACAATTTAGGTCAACATAAGAATGAAAAAGGCAAAAAGGACCGCACATATATATTTGGATTAAGATTCAGAGAATACATAATGTCATTTGATTCATTTTAAAAACATCTGCTACCATGATAATGCACCCTGAATGGATATGCACATGTATTTACCTTGCATCAGTATTTTGCCGATTCCTAATGCCTGGGGATGCATTTGGAACATTTTGACCATCTTGATCTTCTGAGGACCGAGTCAATGAGACGGTAATGTAAGAATTAGGATCTGATGTCGAATTTACACGACTAGAACCTTGACGTAATGGAGTTGACCTCTGGTTAATGACATTATTGCGATGAAGATAACGCCAATATAGGAGGGGAAGACTTGCAGCACATGCAGCAGCATAACCCACAATCCAAGCAAATAATGGAGTTTGTGGGTTTTCATGTCTTGATAAGGATAAAACAACAACGGAAGCAATAATTTGTCCTAAAGTGAATACTAGCTCAACGGAAATCCACAACATTGTATTAAACGGGCTCCACCGAGGACCCATTCTTTCGCCTCTCCTTGTGACTGAGAGACTTCGAGAAATTGAGCCATTTGAAGGAGGAGGAGATTGACTGCCTGATGGTCTATCTTCTTGCTGGGATGCATTCAAGCCAGAAGGAGACTCATTGTCAGGTGAAGCTGAAAATGAAGGATTAACATCTCGTATATCTATAACATGATCATTACTTTGACAACTTTCTTCCTGCTCCATAAGCAAAGGGAACCTATCATTTGGGTCCTCCCGAGCTGGTTCTTCAGAGGTAGCAGCCATTTAAACCCAACAAAACTCAATGCAGTTATGGCAATACGGATAGTTGCAGAGTTAAGTAACACTATAGCATTGCCGCAATGATTTCAAAATCAGATGGCGCTCTTGAATTGCACAGCAACCAAAGTATCAAGAAGTTGCACAACTAAACTCCTCTACGAAATTCTTACCTGGCAATAAAATGAAAATAGCTTTTAGTCTCCTCTACATTCAGAAGATTAACTAATACTCTACAATTGGGAAAACACTCTACATTCAAAAGATTAACTAATACTCTACAATTTAGAAAACATAGTAGCAGAAGATTCTAAAACCCTAGTGACTGAATCGAACTACAATGTGCAGAAATCAAAGATTTCCAGCTCTAACCAAAAAAAAAGTATAGTATTGATAATAACCTTCTATGGAAAATGATTATTCTTAAACCAATGGAAGTTTACACAGTTTGTTAAGAAAAAAGGAGTATAATGATTTTACACCTTCACAATTACAAGCAATCATATGCTCAATTTCGCTTCACAGCATGAGCAACAAAAATGAATAGCCCTTCAAATCAAGTAAAAGCAGGTGGTACGTATACCTACATAATATAAATTCTTTAACTTTGAATCTGAACTTCCTACCAAACAAAAGACATTAGCATGCTGTTTCTTAAACTAATAGAAAAGGATGCTCTATTCGTAAATGAGAATCACATCCTAATAACTAAAAAAGTAATTGGTTTACACAAACTACATATCAATTCTAAACCACTGATCCCAATTGACAATTGGAATCAACTTTTAAAATCCCTTCAGAATGCCGGTCAACTAGAAACGCCACTCCCTACCTACTACTACAATAAAAATAAAACTAAAAAAAGAAAAAAGATTAAAATTAAGAATAAATTTCTCCAAATATCCGAATCTTCCCCAGCTACATGAACAACACGATACCAATTTATAAGAATTAAACTGAAATTAAATAATAAATACTAAAAAATCAAAAACTTCATGCCGAAAATCCTAGAAAATTCAATACAAACAAATTGAAAACGAAATTCATGTTGAGAATCTAAAATTTACCAGTGAATAGCAATGATTGATCAGCTTCTAAGAACTCTCTCTTTTTTTTTATTTAATTTTTTTGGGTATTTTACTGCTTGTACTGATATTCGATTTGCAGTATATTGTTGTTGTCGTTCAGAATTACCGCAAAATTATCAGCTTTCGATCAACCATTGCCGACTAGGCGACTCCCTCCGCAGATTTATTATTATTATTATTTTTCTTAAAAAAAATAAAAAAATGGGATGGGATAGGAGCGGAGCTGCGGAGGACAAAGTAAATGCTTATGACAATAGGAGAGAGGAAAGTTTTTGGGGTTTTGTGGTAATTCTTATAAAATATAAGGACAGCATGGAAAGCACGTGTTTCGAATTTTTCTTTTAAATTAAATAAAATACGCCGTAAAAGCTTACCGGTTCGGTTAGGGTCCACTACACTTTGGGCTATTTGTGGTCGTGTATACAATTGAATTTTTAATTGGACCAGACTTTCTTTCAAAAAAAAAAAACAAATTGGACCAGACCCAGTAAACTCTTTTCGGGCCTATCCTGAGTGCTTGGAAATATTGGGCTTTAATTATGGGCCTATGACTCTTTGGGCTATTTGTGGTCGTGTATATAATTGAATTTTTAACTGTGCACAACACATGCTCCATATACGCACACAAATGTTGAATTCTCCTAACTAATTTCATCTATAGATCTATTTTTTAGTGTACCAAATTGATTCTCATGTACTCATGGGGAGAGTGGTTCTCTCTCTCTATCTCTCTCTCTCTCCCTCACACACACACAAATATGGCAATTGATTGTGTTAGATCTAATCGTTGTTTTTTATTTTGATATATTTATTTTTGAAGAGGGGTGGTTATATATATATATATATATATATATATATATATATATATATATATATATATATATATGGGTTGCATTGGTTTTAATCTAGGTCATGCAAATTATTAATTTGAGGGTGTGAATTATATATTTTGTTAGAACCGGATATTGTTGAGCAAAGTTTTCTTGTGTGTGGGTGGAGGGATCTTGACTATAGGATTAGAAAGGACATATACAAAGACTTGTTTTTTTAATGGCCCTTTCCTATCTTAATATATGCATTAAATAAACTCTGCTTCTATATAATAACTTAACTATACAGAATAAGTAAATTGCATTGAAACGATTTTATGTGACGTACTCAACTAAGAGAATATTAGTAATATTAATCTCGTGAAAAAAGACTCATCTTTTTTAAAAGGAATAGGATAGGAACATGTGAACCTCTTTGATATAACTTCCAAAAGTATGATTTTGTTTAATTATGAGGACATGTGGAAACACATTTGCACTATTTAAACCACCGAAATTTTGGGTAATTTATCCATCACTTTCTATCAAGGAAATTGCGTGCGGTATAAATAATTATTTAGGAAATACATTTTATGTGGTCCTTAATATATGCACCAATTTTATTGCTTGGATTGGGACAACTAACTAATAAGTTAGTTATAACTGATGTTGGTGAGATACTATGATTGAATTTACATCAGAAATAGTTGGAAGTAAATCTATTATGTTAATAAGTTAATAAGTATATATATGCTTACTTTATTATGCTGTGCATGAATATTTGCATCTAAATTGTAAGAAATTGATTAGTGAATGAGATATGTTCAAAGGTAACTCAATATTCTAAAAATAGGGGAAGGTAAACAATTTGACAAATCTAATGACAAACGAGCCATTGGCGTATTAAGATATTATCGACTTTAGATGTGACAAACAATAAAATTTTGTGATGAGAGTTTTTTTTTCTTTATTTCTTTTCTTTTCTTTCCTCTTATTTGATTTACTTTGATTTTTGATGTACAAAAACATAAAATTAGTATCTAATTAATTTTCTATATCTAATCCTAGCCTTCTCAAGTGTCCGGTAGTTTCATTTGTTTTTAAATGATTTTGATTCCTCAAACATCTTTGGAATTTTCTTTTTCCTCCATATGTACCAGTTTTCATAATTACATACGGAATAGTCATTTCCATGAAAAATGAATCAAGAATATATATTACTGGTTGAGATTGGCAAACTCGATAAATGCTAATTCTTAGTACTTTTATGGGCACAATTGATTTTAAACTCATATGATTTCATGTTAATTGGAAACTAGGTATGTGCTTATTTGATTTGGAGGCATTGATTGCAACATCATGTAAATTAGAGCTCAATTAGATGTGTTTTGAAGCCATCTTGGCACAACGGCACGTTCCGGGAGTGATGAGAACTCGAATAAGTGAAAAGGAGCGAGTTAGAAGTATTATGAAATGACTCGAGGACCCAAAGGAACAAAGGAAATTAAAAATATGCATTTTAATTTGGATCGAAGATCATGGCTCACATCGTTAGTACCAGTGTGAATCCACTCATCTTTGTACTTTTGTCTGTCGTGCGACGTCTTAGAATTTTAAGCATATCTCAATATAGGAATGTCCAAATGGAGTGATTTCAACTTTGAAGAAGATTTGAAGAATGTTTCCAGATTTCATCTTGAAATTTGCATATTTAATTTTCCATAGTACGTTCTTCATCCAAGCTAAGTCTTTATTGTTTCTTCTACATTTTCTTTCTTCCAATTGTAATTGCAATGTCTCTTGTTTCAATTAATGCTTTCATTTACATTCCTAAGATGAATAGCTAGATTCGATTAAGGATTGGATTAAGTCATCTTTTGTGATTGATGCTATGTGATTGAATTGTGCTATGAGCTAGTGTAATGACTTGATAATGGGTGGGTGAGTTTGATGATTTATATTGGCTCTTGTATGGTTGTGGTCAAATTATTCAAGAGGTACATGGATAAGATGTTGCTCCTATGATAATAGAGCCCCACCATAGTCAAACATCTCACTAATCCAACTCACCTTTAAGAAAAGGGAGTTGGAAGGAGATGTGAACACGTACCACATGTTTGATAAAATGTTTTAATTTAATGGCCTTGAGTCACAATGAGAATGGGGGCTTCAAGCTAATTGAGAGTCCAGCGACAACCACGAGAGTGGCGTTAGCACTTAGTAACATCTCCCTAGTTCCCTTAAATGTCAAAATATTACACGAACTCTAACAAATGATACACTATATCATCTACACTTGAATGACCTAGTCCAAGCCGCGCCCTTAGTAGTTTTGTTATTAATTGCTTGTTAATTACCTTAGTTACTTGCTTTACCATTACACTTTACTCATAGTTGTTCCTTGATATCTTGCAACTCACTCTCGAACTAGCTTCCAAACACTCTACATTGTTGTGCTTAATTAATCACCTACTATTCAACACCATTTTGATCCACTACTTAAGACGATATCCGGTGTGAGGATACGCCTCTCACACACACTATACTCCATCACCGTACCTTTACACAACTTTCACTCATATAGATAAAAATTAAGGAAAAGAGGTTAGGCAGGTTACAAGTATGAGCAATAGTGCAATTAATACTCAATTGATAAAGCCTTAACTTTTGGATAGGTATTCAAAAACAAATCTGTATATGTGAGATTCAAAGCAAATAATATCATATTAATGTACATCTTATATTTTATTTTTGAGCCTAACAGTGGTACCAAAACTAATTGGTATGAAAACCAATGTAGAGTATATATGTATGTGAAATAACTCATCATAGACAAATAATAGGCAGTGATGTAAAATCCTGTTTGATGATTATGTACCTCTGCTCCCTCTTTATGACATTAGGGTTCCTCGGCATTTAAAGCCATTACTCCCTTCTGCAGCAAAACAGCTGTAAAACGCCGTATTCATCATTCATATAGAGCATGAGTTAAACTTTTTGAATGATTTTTTCAACGCTAAGTAGGACAGAGAGTGAAGAGAAAAGAAAAAAAAGACAGGAAAAAAAAAACATTTTGACAGAAAGAAAAAACAATCATATTTACCCGCCTGTTGGGCATGACAACGCACAGCTGGTGTGACGACTTTTTTTTTTCTTTTTTTCCCATTTAATGAATCCCACAAAAATGTTGCATTATTTGCAGGAGAACAATTTGTTAAAAAAAAAAAAAACTTTATATTACCCCCCATTGTTAAAATATTCACACCCAATTTTTGCTTCTAAAAAAATCATCTAAAATTAAAAGGACTCTTGGAGATGCTCTTAGCACAGTATTTAGTATAGGCAGCAAAATACAAATACAAGCTAAGTTTGCTTAGCTTTTAGATCAACAAACCTAACCTACCATTTGTTTTCCATGTATTTTAATTTATCATGGGGAAAGGTAGAATTATAAGAATTATATTGAACCATCAACCATACGCTACATGAATTATTATTATTATTATTATTGTTGTTGTTATTGTTGTTGTTGAAACGAAATATCTTGGCCTAATATAAAACAAGAGATTAACTCAAGATTACTTAAAAGTTAAAAGGACTAATGCATGCATGCGCTTTAGGATGTTAGAATGGTGGTATTATTGCTAGAGAATAAATATAGGATTTTATTGGAAATTTTTATGGTGTTCAATGACACTATAGTATTGTACTTGTTACAAACAGGTAGGTGTAGCATATTGTATTGATGAGTACTCAACCCGGGCCTGACATTATTTTGATGTTATTTATCAGATCAAGTGTTTGCCAAAGCATGCATATAGTATATAAAAATGAACATTCATATATATAATACATTAAAAACAAACATTTAAGAGTATATTGGAAGTTCATTTACTATATATATATATATATATATTTTGAAAGTTTATTTTTAATGTATTACTTAAAAATGAACATATGGTACATTAAAATGAATCGTAATAATACTAAAAGTGAACATATATCAATAGTACAATTACATTATGAACCACGACTTAAGGTAGCTAGAATTTACCCTGTGTGATATCATGCAATATCACACAGTTATTAAGAAGTACGGAGTATAATTTTGTATTGAAAAGTAAATGCAACCAGAATGGTTGTCCCTATTAAGTCATAACATTCCACCTTCTCTCAAATACTGCCTATTAAACCAGTGAGTTAAATCTATGCAGTCATAACCTTTCATAATCTCTACAAATGGTGGAGCTACCTCCGAAGTTTAGCATAGTGGTTTCTTAGTTGACTTGATGTCACGATTGAAGGCGGTACGCAGTAGTGTGGGAGTTCGAATCTCATTGAAAAGATGAATGGGAAAAAGACTAAAGATGATGAAAGGTGGGGATGGGATCCCTTGTGCATGCATGAAGACTAGGGTCTAATTGCACGATTGTCTATTTACCTTTGCCGTGGTTCTAGGGACGAGATCTTGTAAGTTTGGGTTTAAGATTAAGATTAGTCCAACAAAGTTGAAATTATTAAGTATAAAAATAAAATAAAATGGTGGAGTTAAAGGAAAATATAATACTTTTGTAATATTGCACTTATAAAAGAAAATGTAATACTTTTGATGAAAAATGTAATACTTTTACATCAAAATATAAAAGTATTACATTTTTTTATATAATTAATAAATATTTTACTGCTGATTTAGTATTACATTTGTTAAGTATTACATTTCATCTCGACTCGGTCCGTCTCACAGCTAAAGATCTGTGAGGCAGTTTCACACAAGTTTTTGTCTGTTCCAAAATGTTACCCGGAAAACATATACTCCGTGCATGTGATGGAGGATGAATGATGACAAATTAAAGGTTGGCACACCAAGTTTTTGACCTCTCATCTGCCAAATTATATACGCTAAGCCAAGTTAAATTTCCTTAGTATTAATTAAAGAAAAGGTTGGGGGACCCTCTGTCTTACGAGGAAAAACCTCAGAGTTTTCGACGACGACTATATACGTTTTACTGAGACACCTCAGCTCGCGAGAATCTCACTGGTCTGGTCTTGGAATGGTAGGCGCCGCCACCGCGCTAGCTTAAATTAGCTTAGCTTTCTCATCAAAACCTTATATACATCGTATTGGGTAGTCTGTGCATGTGCATATTAATAATTATTACCTTTATATTAGGGTGGGCAATATACACATTTCTTTACCATCATGGATGTCTACATATAGTATGTTGTTTTGCGATGATCAGATAGTCGATAGTGAGTCAAAACTATTAATAAAAATGTCTATGTTATATGTATTTTTTATTAAGGAAAATTAGATCTATTTTATTTCTTGAGAGATAATATTTATAATGGGACTCAAAATCCTTAAAAAAGTTAATTCTTAATATTTCTTGCGTTAAGAGACCTATTTACATCACGAATAGGTAATTCAGTCTCATTATGCGTGAATTAATACACAATAACTCGTTCCTGCCTCGATTAGGCCATGGACCGCGAGCACCACCTTCCCTATATAGTCTAATAGCTTCCCAAGATCACCTACAACGCGCCCCAAGTCAAAGTCCAATGCTCCGACAAGTTGCTAAGAGGAGAATCTGACCGGCCAGGACGTGACTGCTGTTCGGCTACCGCAAATTATATCGTGGACCGCGCATCAAAACGACGTCGTTTTAATTAATGAAAGCAGACGGATGAATTCGCGCCACTCACTTTCAGTTCATATACACTGCAGTTACATTTCAACACAACTGCAGTTACATTTCAACACAACTACAGTTACATTTTGATATAACTACAGTTTCATTCGATAATAAAAAAACACGAATGTGAAACTGTTATTCAGTATCAGTTCATATACACTGCAGTTACATTTCAACACAACTACAGTTACATTTCGATATAACTACAGTTTCATTTGATAATATAAAACACAAATGTGAAACTGTTATTCAGTATAAGTTCATATACACTGCAGTTACATTTCAACACAACTACAGTTACATTTCGATATAACTACAATTTCATTCGATAATATCAAAACAAATATAAGGCAGTATCTTTTGAGATGAACTGTAGTGTCAATTACGGGCTCCGTCTCTCAGTTACTGAAACGACGTCGTTTTGGGACCGCGGTCCACGATATAAGAACTGTTTAGCTACGCCTTTGTATCCCATCCATCAAGTGACAAATCTTGTGTTTAATATTGCCACCAAATTGTATTGTATTGTATTGAATGCTCTTTTTTTTTGTTAATAATTTCGTCACTTATAAATTAGACAATTCACCTTTCTTTAATTATTTTATTTTGTTCATCAAAATAGTACGAATATTAAAAACATAGAATAATACTATTTGCATACTCTAACTTCTACGTAAAATTGTGTCAGTTTTATTGATGTGTTCAAACATTATGTTCTATGTATAATATTGGTTTCTTTACTTTCTTAGTGGCGTAGATTAGTTATGTTATCGCTTGTGGGATTACTTGACCTCATTTAAATTTAAGAAAAGTACATAATGTATTTTAGTCTTTCAATTATACTTTTTTTTTTTTTTTGAGAACTTCAATTATACAATTTTAGTAACTATATTCTACGTGTTTCAGTTGGTGCATAATACATCACCTAATTTTACAAACAAATTATAAAATTTATTTTTTTGAGCAGTGGGACCGTGAACTTCCGATTGATAACAACATGTATGTCTGTGTAACAATTATATAATAATAATAATAATAATTTATAATCTATGTACCAAATATAAATATAATAAAAGTCAATGTTGATAAGATTATATAATGGAAAAAAAAATTATGTTGGTGTAATAATGTGAATTGACAACTTGTATAAATTTTGATTTATTCTTTTGTACAATGATAAAATATTTCAAAGTTACCATAATCTTTCATTTTTTACTTTTCATTATATACACACTTTAATAACGAAATACTCTTATATATTAATTAATTATTATTTTTAACTTACTCATTTCAAAAATATTTTATAACCTTTTAATAATAATAACAACAACAACGACGATGATGATGATGAGCATTTTGGTTTTATATATATTATTATTATAACAATTAAATTATACAAAAAAGGAACTCGTGTCAATATCTTTTTGGATTATTTTTAATTATTTTTTGTGGTAAAAATTAAAATATAAATATTTATGTAATTTGATCGGTTCCTTTAAACTATATGTGTCTGTATGTGCATGTGAAAGCTATTATCTACTATACTAATAAGAGCCAAAGAGAGTTAGGCCTAAAATGGGTAGAAAAAATGGTGGTCAAATTATTTAATCAAATGGATGGTTCAGATGAATTATTTAATCAAATAGATGGTTAAGATAATTCAAATTAATATTATTAATAGAGATTACCTAATTTAACCTTACTTTTATGATTATCCGTTAAGTTTTCCGTTAAATATTCTCTTCTCCGTTAATATTCCGTTAAATTTTAACTTACCCATTAATTTATATAAGAAATGTCTTAGGTTCGAAACTCATCTCAATCAAATTTAACATAATTAAGTTTCTCACTCTATTTTTACTCTTATTAAATTAAAATAAATTAGTAGCTACAACAAAAAATGATACATATGTATTTCTTTAATTTAGAATTATATGTCTACAATACCTTTATTTGAAAAATTATTCATTACCAAAAAATTAAATTAAATAAGAGAAATAATTCCATTAGTTATATTGTCTTTATTTTCTCTCATGCAAAGATTCTTTACATTCAAATTTATCAATTGATATTCATTACATTGTCCATTATCTTATTTTTACAATATCTTGTAATTAAATATCAAAGTTATAGTACAAAATAATATTATATATTTATTTACCAAGTATTTTATTAATACTATGAATTTTTTTTTAAAATAATTTGAAGCTAATTATATTAACTACTTGGGGATTGGTTGACAAAGAGAGTACTCAAATAATAACCCAATAAATTGAAGCGGAATCACTCTATTTTACTCTTATTAAATTGAATTAAATAAATTAGTAGTTACACCAAAAAATGATACATATGTATTTCTTTAATACCATGAAAAAAATAAAAAAGAATAGTTTGAAACCAATCATATTAACTACTTGGGGGATTTGTTGACAATGAAAGTACTCAAATGACCCATTACCCAGCAAATTGAAGCTAGAAACTACCTTTTAATATTTTGGAATACATAATATTTTAAATTTTCAAATTTTTATTAATTTTATTTAATCTTTTTTCTTAAACTAGGGATTTCTTTATCCACAATAACTCATTCAACAATAATGGTTTAACCAAATGAACCCCAAGCAGAACACCTAAATGAAAGTCCATAGCTCCTATATCATAATATCATTGCATGACGTTGTCATCTATGCTACCAACAATAACCGAATTGCAAATAACACACTACCAACAAAAAGGAAGAGAACAAATAGTAAAGATGAAGACAATGACAATGTTACTCAAAAGAGAATCAAGAACACTTAGAAAAATTTAAATTAAACGTAGTATTTATTTAGACTATCATTTTTAGACCAAATATTTAGACTATCGATTTTACAAGGTTGCAAACATTTATTTTAGTAATAATTATAATGAATTTTTTATATTATCTTGGATTCATATACTTTGAGTTAGATATTTAAATAAAAAAATTCGACATTCAATTACCCATGTATAAACTTCTCCTATATAATATTGCATTGATATACTTTCAAATATTTATTTAAATATAAACATTGGGCATTAACCCATACGCGCAATTCGCGTATAAAACTAATTTTTTAATATTCATCACAAAAGAATATGAATGTCATACTATAATTATTCAAAGATACATTGTCTCCCTTTAGTTAAATAAAACCTTAATTGTTGCAGCAAAAAATTTAATTTTCTATTCTAAATCTATATTGCTTTAATTATAATATGAATTTTATTACATATTCATCTACATACTATGTATAAGACAAAATTAAGAATTTAAATACAAAAATTATATACAACAAAACTCATCTTTACTACTACTTTTATTACAAGTAGAAAATACTCATTTTAATTTATTAAAAATAATTATTTTATTTTATATTAAGTATTTGATTTTTGAAATTTATATTAAGTATTTACTTATTTTAATTTTTTGTGTTGGAAATTAATTTAATCGCGCACGCATTATAACTAGTATATTAATTTTAGGATAATTTAAATATGTTTTTGTTTGAGCAAGTCATGGTGCTTATGACCTTACGAAATCTTCGAGGTAATTTCATTGTAATCTCATAAAGAGCCGGTAAATGTCCCCTACTTCGGTCACAATATCCAAAGCTATAGCATATCATTTTTATTTTTCATTTTTAGTTTTTGTGAGAAAAAAATCATTTCTAAAATATTTACAAAATTGTACTATATGTCTATATGTACTTCTGATTTTACTTCCCACCTCTAGAGTCTAGACTGATGTAACAACATATCAACTGTTTTTTTAATTATTATTTTTTGTGTTTATTGAAAGGCTATGGAATTTGTTGAATTACTAGACATACGGGATTGTGAAATGACAGGATTGCCACTGGCAGCCTAGCAGGTTCAGTCTCTATCTATTTTGGACACACCAGAGTTTTTTTTTTTTTTTTTTTTTTTGAGGAACACACCAGAGTTAATATTCAAATCTGTACACTGAATTGACATTTTGCCATGATTGATTTTATTCAATATTTTTTATGTTTACCATTTTTTTTTTATAACACTGATTCACTGAATTTACTTGTTCATGTACCACATTTGTCGGCGAAAGCTTTTTTTATTTTTTTTATAGCATAAAAGCAATACTTCCATTAATTCAAATCATGATACAGATAGTTGACAATAAAAGAATGAGGGTCAGACATCCACTCCTGTCTACAGACAAAGAACATGCCTCTCTAGTTAACTGATGAGCAACCATATTCGCAGTACGTTTAACATGAGAAATAGTTCTATTCGACAAAGAATCTAACATATCTTTAATATCTAAAATTAAGAGACTAAAAGAAGAAACTCCTTCATCCTCGCTCAGTTATTGGATAACCTGCAAAGTATCAGTTTCAATCTACACTTTTGTGATGCCTTTCACTTTCAACCAGCTTAAAGCTTCCCTAACTGCCATTTCTGCCTCGCTAGGAGTAAAAACTCCCTTCCCTGATACATTGACTGTCGGCAAAAGCTTATGTAACCACATTTAGGGTGTGTTTGGTTGATAGGTATGAGTATTAAAGTCATTGTTATTGTTTGGTTGACAGGTTTTTAGAACACAATTATAGGCTTTGATTACCTCTTAATTGCAAAACTCATTCCCTAATAAAATAAGGAGTTCATTCCCTTCATTCTCATTGATTCCCTAATAAACTCATTGCCTATAATTGCATCAATATATGCAATGTTGTGTATAGACTAGAAGAGAAGTTAGGGGACTGAGGTGCAAATACATGAGGGATGGTATCCAAAATGAAAAAGAAGAGAATGTTTGATAGTCAAAGTGCGATAAGACATAAATGCATAGTGCCAAAAGCACAAAAGTTGGAAAAATGCGCATTAACAACGCGTTTGGATGCACAAAATAGAATAATAACCAGTAAAATGCTAGAGGAGGGGTCGGACTGACCCCGACCTCGAACTAGGCCCCTAGTTCAGCTGGGGGTTGTGGACTGACACCGATCAGTTGCCGACCACCTTTTAGTGGGGGCACCTAGCCCCTCTCTTGGCTGAACAGGCCGTTCGACCATTCGTAGTAAACAGTCAAGTGGGTTCAACTACTGAATAACACATATAAGTGTGGGGGTGGACTATCGGGGTGGTTTGTGTGTCCCTAAACTTGTCTTGCAATGTGTCACATGGAGAATGATTAGGCGATAAATTTTGGCGCCTCGCTTGACACACATATGGTTAAAGATTGTTGAACACTTTTGGTTCACCTATTCTCCACGACTTATGAACTCAATAGTAGTATAAGGAGGAGGAGGGGGGTCTAGTTCATACAAGGCCGTCATCATTATCTTCTACGACCAAACATCTCCACCTAGTCTAACGTTGGTTTAAGTGGTCTAACTAGGTGGTATAGTTAGTTGGTTTGGTTGAGTGGTTGGCATCTCACAACCAGCTTTCAAGTGGGTCAATTAGTCCGATCTGTTGGTTAGGCTCGTAGATTGAGTCATTTGGGCTTGCATTATTTTCATGGCGTATTCATTTATTTATAGCTAATTTCCAATACTTTAAAGAGTTTGGACACTTATTAGTATATTATTATTTTTCCCCCTATTTTCCACATCAATCCAGTTTGATGGTGGGCCCAATCGATTAAAAATCGCCACTTTCAAAGAAAACTATTCTATAAACGTTGTTGTGTACATATGAGTTCAAATCCTCAATTTCATACTTAAATAACCCATTAATTTTTAAAAATGACAAAAAAAAAATCAATTATTTGATGCCAATATTTTTGCTAATTTATTTATATTGCCTTTTAAGATTGTATAATATGTTCGGTGAAATTGTATTTTCCATCTTTGTTGAATAGACTTTTAACAAATAGAATTTTATCACGTGTAGTCGTGTAATGTACAATCATGCATAAATCTAGTATCGTAAAAATGTGAAATATTATACATTTTTAAAATTTTTATAATAAATTATCCACAACGTGAAATGCAATGTAGCAGAAGAAATATAAGTTAGTGCTGATAGCGCATCCCATTAATTTAGTCGCGAAAACCTATATTGCTCCGCATGAGATTTCCCCCCCCCCCAAAAAAAAAAAAAAAAAAAAAACTAATTTGGAATGTAAAAAATTAAGTATGATATTTTGGTTATCATGCTGTTAAAAAATAAATAAATAAATAAATTCAGACGCAATTCAACTAATTAACTAACTCAAACTAAGTTAATAAGTTTTACTTTGCTAGCCGTCGTAGAGTGTAATAACTAATAAGGTTCAAATCCTACCAAGCACAAAAAATGGAGGTATGAATTTTGGCAAAAAAATGAAATTATAAATTTGGTGTTCTTGTGATCACTAGTGTATAAGTATTTGTTGTGAGCATATATGTAAGTTTAATTGAGATACATTCCAAAAAATTATTATTTTTATTATAATTATGTAATAATAAGTTGAAATTTGACTTTTCATTAGCCGAATTTTAACGGGATAGTTGTACAGTAACCACGGTAATTTGTATGCAAAATAATAAAATATAAAGAAGTAGAGAAAATTGAAGAAAAATGAAGAACACCAATGTTCCTTCTTTTTTTTTTTTTTTTTTTTTTTTTTTTTTTTTGCGGCAGGTGTATGGTGTTGTGGTGGTGTGTTGTATGCATGGCTGGTCTCGTAGGTAGCGGCCGTAGGGAGTCAGTAGTTGTACATGTGCGAATTGTAGTGTGTGCATATACGTGATTTCTGTGTTGAGAATTCGTGCATTCTAGTATTAGTTTGTGTGCGTTGGTGTGTTTTGCTCTTTTTTTTTTTTTTTTTTTTTTTTGCGGCAGGTGTATGGTGTTGTGGTGGTGTGTTGTATGCATGGCTGGTCTCGTAGGTAGCGGCCGTAGGGAGTCAGTAGTTGTACATGTGCGAATTGTAGTGTGTGCATATACGTGATTTCTGTGTTGAGAATTCGTGCATTCTAGTATTAGTTTGTGTGCGTTGGTGTGTTTTGCTCTTTTTTTTTTTTTTTTTTTTTTTTTCCGGCTTGGTGTGCACATTCATCTTATTTGTATTTGGCAAAAACTTGTGTGAGACCGTCTCACCGTGAGACGGGTCGGGTCAAGATGTAGATGTAACACTTATACGCACAAATATCATACTTATATGCTCAAATGTAATACTAATCAGGAATCAAAATTTTGTTACTTAATGTAATACTTTTAAGGGAAAATACAATACTTTTACATTTCGATTTAAAAGTATTACATTTTTCGTCAAAAGTATTATATTTTTCCTTATAAGTAAGGAAAACTTGTCAACATTACTTATTATTGAAAATGTAATACTTTTTCTCTTATAAGTAACAAAAATTTATTCCTGATTAGTATTATATTTGAGCATATAAGTATGATATTTGCACATATAAGTGTGACATTTGCATAGTGCTTCGATCCGATCCGACCCGTCTCACGAATAAGGATCCGTGAGATGGTCTCACACAAGTGTGACCTTTTGTATTTTTGTTATTTTGTAGGGTGGGGTGGGGTGTTGCGGTGTTGGTTGTGGCTTGGTTATTCACGCCCCCTCTGGGCTCTAGGTATGCTAATACGCCGAACGTGCACCAGGGAGCATTAGTCTTCTATTTTCTTTATTTTTGTGGAGTCCACAAAAAATCACTCTCACTTTGAATGACTACTCTGTATTATTCTCTCTCTTTTTTTTCTTTTTTTTTATATACTATTTTTTTAACACGTTGGTCATTTTGACGTATTTTTGGTCAATTTTTTGCCGGGGAAAAAAATCGACGGATATTCTGTCAATTTCTCACCGAAAAAAAATTCCCTTTCAGCCATGGTTAAAATGGACATTTACATTGTTGACTTGTTATTCTGCTGACTAAAGTGCGAACAACTCAAAAAAAATTACAAAATGAACCCTAATATGCTTTCATCTCATCAAAACAATTGCGAACAAGTGGAAAATATTAATTGTCATCTTTAAATTCAACAATTAATTTGTTTAAAGAATTTTTTTCATTCAGAAATTTTTCGAAAATTGATTATATCAAATATTTAAAATTTAAATTTAAACTAAAAAATAAAAATAATTTTGAATTTGTACTTAATTTACTCAGATTAAATTGGCTAAATATCTTTTTAGAAATGAATTAATTTTAATTTTTACCAAAATCAAAATAATTTTGGAGTCCAGGCTGACGCGATCGCATGCGTTTAGAAATGAATTAGTTTTTTTTTTTTTTTTTGCCAATGGATGGCGTGCTGAAGATGTCAATCGATATATGTTTTCCTCTTATTCGCAATTGTTTTGATGAGTTGAAAGAGGATGCTTTTCCCGACGAGAAATTGACGAAAAATCCGCCGAAATGACCATTTTTGCAACAAAAACAATAGTTGTGGACCGAAATTGCAAGGTTTGAAAGTCGTGGATTAATTATGATATTGTTACTATAGTCGTGGGATTAAAAGTAAAAAAAAAAACTCTATTTTTGTTTTTTAAAAAAGTAATACTTCCTAAACTTTTAAATCAAAATGCAAAACAACAAAAGTATTACATTTATTCTAAAAAGTATTATGTTTTCACTTATAAATAATATACTTTTTATTCCTAATTAGTATTATATTTTCATTATAATTATTGCATTTTCATATTGACTGACCCGATGTGTCCTACAGATGAAAATATGTGAGGCGATTTTATACAACTTAGTAAAGACAATAATAATTTTAAAAACATTTTTCGTTTTTTCAAAGGGACCTACTTCCAGGTGTATAGCTTACGGAGGAGTTATGGGAGTACGGCATGGGAAAAAACAAAAAGCGAAATGGCATAGTTGTGAATAAGTTGAAAAGGAGGGTGCAAAGTGTGGGAGTTAAAATGCATGCGCCAGGTGGACAGTATAAAAGGTAGTCCAAGAACGCCCAATCCCTACCATCAAAAAGCCGCTGTTTCTCCTCTCTCTCCGAGAGTCCGAGCCAAAGTTTTTCTCAGCTATTTCAAAAAGTCGCAGAAAACGAAGAATACAAGAATATCAAATTTCACAATAAACAAGAAGAAAAACAAAAACAAAAACAAAAAAAAAGAGATTGCAAACCCTAAGAAATCTTCTAGAAATATGGGTTGCTGATCAGGAATTGAACTCTCTCTTTTCCTACATTTCCACGCATTCATTCCTCAATATTACCTCACTCCACTCACGAATGCTTCAAGGTAAGGATTTATCTCCATTTTCATTTGTTTTTTTGTTTGTGTTTTCGAATTTCTCTTTGTGCTTGCCTAAGCGGTTTGATCTCCGGGGCTTGAGTGATATGCTCTTGTATTTTACGTAATGTGAGGATAGGAGATGTGTATTAAAGGAGAAATGGATGTTCATTTGGTTAGTGGAATATCAAGTTAATGGGTTTGGTTTTCGAGGTCGGATTCCCAGATCTGTTCTCTGTTTTTCATTGCGTAAATGTGGCTCTTTGGGTGCATGAACATTTCTGATTTTTTCTTGCTTTTGGGATAGTTGGATGCATTTTTTTGAAAATTCTTTTTTTTTTTTCGTTTTTTTTTTTGGAAATGTAAATACTTGAGTTCTTTGGATCATGCTTCATGTATACAACTATTCATCTTTTATTGGGAAGATATGTTGGTTTATTGTTTATTAAATTTTCTATTGTTTTGCAAATTTATGTCCGTTTTAAAATTTTAAAGTGCTGGTTAATCTTCTGATGAGAAAATGCTTATTTGTTTAGCTAAAATTGGAAATTTGTTTGTTGATTGTTCTTCTGATAAATTACTACATATAACAAATTTTGTGAAACTTGTGTAAACTGGAAAGTAACCATCTTAATTTTTGAACTTTTTAAGTTGCATATATTTTTTTGTTATTGCATAATTGTTATGATTTGTCAAATGGAGGGGCAATTTTTGTTATAATTTTCTTCTTACTATCAAAGTAATAATTATTTGAATAATTACTTGAAGCTTAAGTTCAAGTGGCTACTATTGATGTAAATATTGTACTTTGGAGGTTGAATTTGATCTGATATACTTACAATATGATGCATAGAGAAATGTTGACATTTAATGCTTTTTGCTGAGTATGCTAAATTTTCATTTCCCTAAGTCATAAGATTCCCTTGGGTTGAACTTGAGATTTTGTTGTACTTAAACAGACTGGTGAGGTATAATAACATCATCATGGTTGCCACTGCTGCTTTTTTCCTTGGTCCTCATGTACCCCCTGAATCTGGAGCCAAAACATCTTCAAAGATTGGAGGAAGTGCACCTGCAAGCATAGACGCACAAGGCATTAAGTTGAAATCCTCTACTGCTAGAAACTTGCAAGTTAAGGCCAGTGCACAAGCGCCTCCAAAGGTAAATGGAACTGTGACAAGTGTGATGGATGGCTTCAAGACTGATGATGAGGTGACCTCTTCACATCCCTCAAAGACAATTATCAATCAGCTGCCGGATTGGAGCATGCTTCTTGCAGCCATAACAACTATTTTCTTGGCTGCTGAGAAGCAGTGGATGATGCTAGATTGGAAGCCGAAGCGCCCTGACATGCTCATTGATCCATTTGGTTTGGGAAGAATTGTTGAAGATGGTTTTGTTTTTCGTCAAAATTTCAGTATCAGATCTTATGAAATAGGAGCTGATAGAACTGCATCAATAGAAACAATGATGAATCATTTACAGGTATATTCAAGGCATTTATATGTGTTTTGCTTGGATGTTTATTGAACAGATAGTACTTTTTTCGACGTGCAACCTAAAAACAATGTAATGGAGTTATAGGATTACAATTTTATGGTGCCTTGAGTATATCTTGATGACATCAAGCTGCAGGAAACTGCGCTGAACCATGTGAAGACGGTGGGAATCATGGGTGACGGGTTTGGCTCAACTCAAGAAATGTGCAAGAAAAATTTGATTTGGGTAGTCAGTAAAATGCAGGTTATTGTGGATCGTTACCCTGCTTGGTAGGTTTTTGTTTTTTTTCCCTTGAATGTTACTTCCATGAATTGCATATGGATACCAGTCATTTATACTAGGATACTATATTCTGCATAGTGCATACCTTGACATTATATTTTGAATGAACCAGGCTGTGGTTAAATTTCAGAATGTGTGCATTAAGTTTTGGAATATGCTTATATGCTTGTATGTATTCTCTTGTTGTAGGAGTCAATCTGGTGATGTATGAATTTGAGTTCATAGCTGATTTATCTTTGATGTAGCTAATTCAAAATTTCCCATGACCTCTATAGCTGATCTAAAGAAAATACTTTCTGATTTTATTGTAAAGCTTTAGATTGTATTGCTTGTTCAGGCCATCAGGTCACTAATCTCCCTGTTCATGCATTAAGTGCTCTGTACTCTCCATATATGTAGAATGAACAAATCAGAATGCTTTAACAAGTATTTTAGGACCTCAGATCCTAGCTTCAATTTCTTTTTATCAGGGGTGATCTTGTTGAAGTAGATACTTGGGTAGCTGCATCAGGAAAGAATGGTATGCGACGTGATTGGCTTCTCCGCGATTTTTATACTGGGGACACTTTAATGAGAGCTTCCAGGTAAGGACACTGTTCCCTGTCAACTTGGGACTCCTTGATTAAATGTTGGTATGATATAAGCATCCAGAAGATCTTTTTTGTCCTTTATAGTCTTATAGATATTAGCAGTTCTATGCCTATACCCAAATACCGAATGAACCATACAAATCTCTTGCACTTGAATAAAGCTTCTTCATTTTGTCTCATAATTTTTTTGTTGCCTAAACTGTATATACTATTAAGGATATGGAAAGTGGAAAAATGCAACTTGCATGAGTCAGAAAATCATTTGAATTAATTAATGATTTTTTTTAATTACTGATCACTTGTTGAATTGCTTTCAGTGTGTGGGTGATGATGAATAAAGAGACAAGGAGGTTAGCAAAAATGCCTGATGAAGTTAAAACTGAAATCGGAAGGCACTTTTCGGATAGGGCTCCAATTGTTGAAGAGGATAGTAGGAAATTACCAAAGCTTAACGACGAGGCAGCAGACTGTATTCTTACTGGACTAACTGTACGTATATATTACGGAGTAATTCCTTTTCTATTCCCATTGTGTGTTATACTCGTGTTTATTCTAGTGATGGTTTTGTTTGTTAAATTTGCAGCCAAAGTGGAGTGATTTGGATGTGAACCAGCATGTTAATAATGTGAAGTATATTGGCTGGATTTTGGAGGTAGATATCTGCTTCCTCCTCTCTATAGTAATTTTCACGAATTTGCACTGCTGCTTTCAACAGTATGTCGGGATCCTAGTTGCTGGAATGTTATTTTCTTGCAGAGCGCCCCCTTGTCAATTCTGGAGAATTATGAGCTAGCTGCCATGACTCTGGAGTACAGGAAGGAATGCGGGAGAGACAGCGTCCTGCAGTCTCTCACCTCTGTTCTCGGAAACAATGTTGACAACCCTGAAACTGTGGAATGCCAACATTTGCTTCGTCTTGAGGGTGGCGACGAGATTGTTAAAGGACGGACCGAGTGGAGGCCGAAACTTGCAAACAGGCCCGGGAACATGGGCCAGCTCCCAGCAGAAAGCACCTAGTTCAGTAGGCTCCATTTCTCCATGGACCGCAACCTGTGTTCTCTGCTCCATATCGTAATTCCCACGTAGAAATGCTTATTCTGCTATGTCGTCATCTAGATATATATATGCTTTCCCCCCCTTGGTATATTCCGCCTTGTGTCTACATCGATTACCTCACAATTATATTAGCAGTTTTAAGGTCGTGTAAGTACAGTACAGTCCTTCCCCAGTTGCCCTCCTATGTCTTCCCATCTCTTCTTTTTCTTCTTTTTTTTGGGTACATCCCATCCGAATAACTGCTGTTCTTTTCATTCCCAAATGCTTTTGTTATTCTTTAAATGATAATTTATTATTCTTGTTGTGATTGGCATCCCCCCAAATAATTCAGTTGTTTACCCACAACATTAAGAGTTTATGAAATTTACTCTATAATTTTTGCTTGCTTGCTTGTTTGGAAGTTTGTTGTACTCTGTGATTTGGGATTGTCTATCATTGTAGGAAACTGCATGGTATATTGGTATGGTTGGCTAGAAATATTTTCCTGTAGGTTTTGAATCCATTGTTGAAGGAATCTCTGTCGTGTACGTACTAGATTTTATGGTAGTTGATATTGGTTTCAAAATGAAAGTCCCATAGGTTTTGATGAAAGAAATGTATTCCAATGATGAGAGCTAAGGGGCACACTTTCTGTACTACAACGGAAGAATAACTTGTAAAACAACGTAATATTATTTGTTTTGAAATCAATAATAAAGAATGCAATTAAAAATGAGATACAATGGAGAACAAAAAACTATTTATAGGTTTATAACAAATCCTAATCCATGGTTGTAGTCTTGTAGAGATGGATGCACAATAAGGCCTTCTCCAATAGTTTAAACTTGGGGGTGGGGATTTTGAGTAGTTTTTGTAAGTGTGATTAGGAAAGAAAAAATAGGAAAGGGGAGGAAAAAAAAAAAACAAAGCTGAATTTAAATAAATAAAAAAAAATAAGGATCAGAGATGTATTCACGCACCCAGGGGCGCGAGAAGTGCACCCACGCAGCAGCAAGTCAGCTGCTCTTTTCCGTGCGGGACCCATTCAGACTGACAAAATCCGGTGCTCTTGCAAGGTATTGTTATTTTCTCTCTCTCCCCTCTCTTGCTTCCACATCATCCAACTTTTCTTAAAAAATGTGAAACAATCCCTTATTGGGGATGGCCTAAGTCTATTGTGCTATGCATGAGCTGAGGATCGTGGGGTGGGGCGTTTGGTTCTATTATTGATTATATGTTTCTTTGTAGTTCGTAAATTTGTAAATAGTGTATGTTGCTCATGCTTTGGCTAGGGAAATGTGTCAGATTTTATGAAATTGTATGCTATTCCTCCATCATTTTTACTACTTGAACTACGTTTGGATGATGTTGATGAATGAAAATTTCCTTTGTTTGCTTCAAAAAAAAAAAAAAAAAAACCTTAATCTATTTGTAACACTTTAAGTTACTTAGACCAGTAATTCGGGATATCATGCATGCCCCTAACAATTGAAATGGTGGTACGTACAACTAGAATAGTAACGATGAGAATACTTTGTACAAAAATAGAAGTGTGTCTATAAATTGAAATATAATAGAAAGAGTGTATTTTTTTTTATAAGAAAAGAGACTTTCGATCGTGACAAGAGAAAGACGTAAAAATTCTCAAGTGCAAGTCCCTTTTATTGGTATAGTAGTATCATCCCATCAAGTATGAAAGACAATGGAAGAAGAGGTCCGATCCGTTGATGATTCCTTTGTTTGTTGGGTAGGTTTGTCTGTTAGTATAAAAGAAAAAGGGAAGAAGAATATGATGGAAAGAGCATATAGTTAAGGGGTGTAGGGATTGTGCCTCAATGAATTGAAGTGAAGAAATGAATAAACAACAAAACTAATAATGCGTCAGCCATGAGCCATGGGAGGGAGGGTTCACATGATTAATTAGGCAAAGGTTTCACACCGACTGTGCCATATATAATTGTGATATTAATACATACATACAATGTTACTAATAAGCATAGGTCACATGCATCTCCATCTGCACTGCTCCTTTTAATTTGCTCACATGCCACCCCACCAACACTGGGATATTATTTGCAATTACAACATACATTATATATGCTCATGATCATCATCAACTTCAATTCATACTCCGGATATGAATTCATTGCTACACCTAATATATTGTGAGAATTCAACTTCAATTTAATATTGCACTTCATTAATCTTCATGTATGTAATTCTACTCTCTTTTTTTTTTCCACTTAAAAGGGTGATCAATAGGCAAAACTACATAAAATGAGGCTACACAGCACTAACAAGATTGTGAGTGCAAAATGGACCAAAGCCCCCTTGCGGGGTAGTATCAAAGTGATTGGAGTCAAATTTTAATTGAGCACATTATGATGAGTTGCCATTCGGACCGGTCTTGGTCACTTACTACAAGATTGCACTGTTACGACTTTCAAACATGTATGGAGGACCTTGCGGTACAATCGTATTTGGGTGCAGACGTGCAATGCAGTCTTGTAGTAAGTGCGATGGAATCATTCAAACAACACCATCCCTAATTATACAGTATTTGTTTGTTTTTTAACATTCATGATTCTTTACATGGTAGTAATTGTTCTATATTTTTTCAATTCCTTTTAGCACAAAGAATCAATACTCCTATCTCCGGAGTTCAATCATATGACCACCCTATAGGTAACAGAGATGTCATTACACTACATAGTAGTAGTTGACATGATACAATATTTGTTAGATTCACACATGTTTTAGTCACCAATATTTAAAAAAAAATAAAAATTGAATGGGTGACATAAGAACTTAGAATATGCCAACTTCACGTATATATGATATATTGTTTAACTAAATTTATCACCTTAAACCCTCAAATTGCCACCTTAGTTAATGCATAATTATATATAAGTGAAGACATTAATTTAATTTATATATCTCTATAATTAATAGACTAATTTGATTGTTAATGTCTATCTAAAGGATAATAAATGCAACTAACTCATAAATTAATCATGCTTAAGCAACATCAATAATTTTATACTATACTTAAAATTCTGAAAACTCATGAAAAATAGTACAAATTAAAGAAACTTTTGTCAAATGTCAATTAATATTTTACTATAAAGTTAGAGGTTATTTAGTTATAAAAAAATGTTTAATACTTCACTCAATTATGTATTCACTCGCACATATGCCCCATTGTGCATAGTATCAACCATTATACTGTGGACTACGCTACACATTGTAAGCTGAACCACTAACACACTTATTCATTTTTAGTATAATACGGAGTAAAAGTTCATTTTTAATGTGTACTACATGTTCATTTTTAATAAATTATTTAAAAATAAATTTATAATACATTAAAAATAAACATTTATTAGTGCAGAATATAATTTGCGGCATAATAATTGAAATGAAAGGCTATGATGAATATTGATGCAAAATTTGCACAAAATTATGGCACATCATTGGTTTAGCCTGCAAACCACTAGGAATTGCTTGGTGAAGGATTCTTATTTTGGGGACTAAATTGAACTTTTTTGTAAAAAGATAAAGCCATTTGTCTCCCAATTTTGAGGCTTCACTTCATGGAACAACCACTTACGTGATACATCTTCATTGTTTTTTCTTCTTCACGCCTATATCATTACCCTACCTCCAAAATAATAAAGCTTTTTTTTTTTTTACTAATAAAAAAATACTTCGGCCCCCACAAAAAAATATATATATCTTAATTTGACATTTTGACGCGATCCATATTACAATTTTAAATCAAACTAACAATTTAGTTCTCGTAAAAATCCAAAAAAGGAAAATAAATTTTTAAATACTTCAATTAAGTGCTGAAATTGTGTCGGTGATATTGAAGAAAGGTGATCTCATCTTGTCAGGAACTAATGGAACTTATTATAGAGACAAACAATAAAATATTACAACAAATAGTTAGTTCAAAAAAAAATTATATTCCATTTTTTGTCAACTTCATTTTGTTCTATTTTTAATCTAAAATATGCAAAGTGTCTCTAAATACAATATGATAAAGTTTGCTTAAATTTTCAAAAAGCACTTTAAATTATAAGGTTTTTTTTTTTTTTTTTTAAAGTTGAGATTTAAAAATGAAACAAGTCAACACGAGAACTAAAAGTGTAAATATCGCCTATAATTGAGAATTAAAATTGAATTTTTTTTGGATGGCGTAAGAAATATATGTTCACTATTCAAGGGTGTGCCAACCACAATAAGAAGGCATTATGCAACAGACTTAACAACGAGATTATTGGCAAGGATCAAACTTGTGACCTTCTGGTATGAGAATTATGTTCCAGCCACTTAATTACCGCTTTTGTGGTTTTTTTTTTTTTTTTTTTGAATTAGAGTTGTAGAATTTATCAAGTTGCTTATAAAGTACATTGTAGGGCATGTTGAGCAATAATGTTGTTATTTGCATTTGTGTTTCTGTCAACGTGTCTGTACTTGAAACAAATATATAAGCACAAGAATTATTACTCCAAGGAGTACGAGTTTGGAGTATGACTACACATAAAATTGTAGCAAAAATTAATGTTAATTTCTATCTCATCAGGTTATGTTTTTATTTTTTTTGGGTGTTAATCACTTAATCGTGTCTCATATTTTGAATCAAAACTTTAATAATTTAATCTAATTTCATTCAATTTATTTCCTTCATTAATTTCTTTAACATTATATCTTATTTATTGACTCAATTTGAATAAATCAGTTATTAATGTGTAATCTATAATGTATAAAAGCTATAATAATTCAGTTTAATTCTTCACTTAAAGAATCATTGTTTATATCTCATGTATAGAAAATTTGTTCTTAGTTAATAAGTTGCAGTGTTAGATTGTATACTATGTGTGTGTGTTTTTCTTTAATTTGTATTGGTACAAATTCTTTTTGATTTTAACTTTTTCCCCTAAGTATTAGTTAATGTGATCTTTAATTATGTCTAGATAAAAGATAGGTTTTCAAACCATTGAACTATAAAAGAACTATCTTGTTTGCAGTAAACAAAGTGAAACATGTTAGCAATGTTAGAGATTCACATTTCCATTTGTTTGAAACTATAAGCTAGCTAGAGATCTGATAGGTAAGATTAAAATTGTTCAATTAAATACATCAAAAAAGATTAAATATTTGTGCAAATTGAATGATAGAACATCATAGTTACTTATACCTTGCAATCTTGCATGTTTTAGAGTCCTTTGAAAGGCTTAAACATGGTTCTCTTTGATAATATTGTAGATTGTTTTGCCTATATTTTTGTAATTTTTTTTTCTTTTCTACCATTTCCTTTATATTACCCCAAAAAAAAAAGAAGAAAAAAACCTAATAAATGGATCCTTAAACTATATAATTCAAACTATGTTTAGGCCCTAAATAATTAAAATTTTTAATTAGACACTTCAACTTGTTAATTTTAAACAATTGAGTCGCTAACTTGTTAAATTTATGCAATTGAGTCAATTAACCTTAAACTTCAAGTAAAAAAAAAAAAAAAAAAAAAAAANAAAAAAAAAAAAAAAAAAAAAAACTACTTTTTTCGTCATTTAACGGGCTTATTATTTGTTTGAAGCCAGTGAAACTATTAATTTTCGTTAGAAAAAGTGAATGAAATAATGAAGAAATGAAAGAAATAAAGAAACTACAACCAGTAATTTTTGCCTTAAATTACACACTATTCTAAATTTGGAGTAATAAATATCTTTTATTGTCTAATCTAAAGCAAATACAAAGACTCGTGTGGTGCAGATGAGATGACTTGGATCATATATATCCAGTTAAAACTGAGTGGTTTCGTCGATAAGACCTGTTTTTTAGGTGGGATACAAAAAGATGACGGAAATTATTGGGATACAAATATGGGCAACTGTAGGATGCATGTTGTTCTTTTTGAACATGCATTTTAAGAATGCACTGTTATCTTTTATAATATTTGTTTCAAATTAGAATACTGTACATTGTACTTAGAGAATACGAAAAGAATACCGTATATAAATACAAAATAATAAATACGTAGTTATGTATTTATTTTTTGAAATATAAGCATAAAAAATACCTAAATAGTGGGTCCAAGACCAACAACTCTAATTTTACTCCATCCCAAGACTATTGTCGACGGTAAAACTCCATCCCAAAACTTACGCCCTGCGCTGCCGGCGACTGTGCCGCCGCCCTGCCGCCCACCGCATTATTATTATACACTAATTACACATTATTGTTAATTATATTTAATTTTCCTCATAATTATGTAATAATTAGTACATTCTAATTAACTAACAACTATGCATTATAAATGATTCAGCATTTAATGAGGTTAACAACAATACTATTTTTTTCTCCTTATACATATATATACCATCTTTTTTTGGCTTTTAACTACAATATTGTACACATACATCTTTTTTCATTTAAACTACAATACTGTACACATACACGTATCATACATTCATTTTCTACCTTTTAACTATTTTTTTTTTTTTTGGAAAAGCTAACATGCATTCGCAGGATGCATTTGTTTTTAAGCAAACATGCATTCCATGGGAGTACTTTGCCCATCTTTGTTCCCTTTTCAAAAGCGGCCTATTTTTGTATCCCACCCAAAAAATCAGCCCAACCATGTTTATGACTCGCTTAAAACTAGTCCTACTAGGCAGTCAAGCATTAACAAGATTAGTTTCGGTGCATAGGATCTTATTTTATCTTGATTGGAGAAACCTATAATTGAACCCAAAAAAAAATAAGGGTGTGTTTGGTAACCCGTAAAATGACTTCCGGAAAATGTTTTTCGAGTTTTCTGTGTTTGGCAACTTCCGGAAAATGTGGTCAACGGAAAATGTTTTCCGTTGACCAAGGAAAATCAGTTCATTTTTCCGGAAAATGACTTACGGAATTTTTTTCCGTAAGTCATTTTACGGAATCGCAAGAATAGCTGTTTCGCATGTTTTTGACCAAAACCAAGTCATATCACCCATGACCATAGACCAAGGAGGTGGGGAAACCATTGCTACATTTTTAAAAATTTTTTTTTATTTTTTTTTAATAAATTATATTCTTTTTATTAAATACCATTATTTCAATAACTATTATAATTTTTTATATTTTAAATAAAACAATTACAATGTGTAATTATACAATTCTATTCATTTTTCAGAAAATGAACCAAACATACAAAGACAGTTTTCCATAATACATCCAAACACTGGAAATGAAACTGTTTTCCGGAAAATGACTCATTTTCCGGAAAACATTTTCCAGAAGTCATTTTCCTGCTTTCCAAACGGACCCTAAGTATAAAGGACAAAAATAGATTAAAAAAATTCAAAATTTCAAGGCAAATTATTCTATGAGACCGTCGGTCTCACTTATTCTCATTGGTGAGACTAGTCAAAATTTTTTATAAGTATTATATTTTTTCACATAAGGATTACAATTTTCACTATAAGTAACTTTTCAACTCTTAATATTACTTTTTGATTTAAAAGTATTACATTTTTCATCAAAACTATCACATTTTCATCACAAATATTACACTTTTCTCGTAAGTAACAATTAAACAATTTATCCATGATTGATATTAACATTTATTCTCATTATAAGTAACTATTCAACCCTGAATAATACATTTTTATTTAAAAGTATTACATTTTTCCTCAAAAGTATTATACTTTTTCTTAACAAATAATTTATTCATGATTAGTATTACATTTTCCAGCCTAGCTAAGTATTACATTTTCATCGTGATCCAACCTAAATAAAGATACATAAGATTATCTCACAAGTAACTGACCCATTTTCAGTACAGTCTCAAAATTTTATTTTATTTAAAAAAATTTATTCCAAACAAATATTTAATTTGAACTCTTGTGCATGCTACCACATTAAAAACCTTTGCCTCTTTCAGAACACCAACCTTAATTGAAAATCTCTATTAAAGATGAATTAATAATGGTTACACTTGTGTGAGACCGTCTCACGGATCCTTATTCGTGAGACGGGTCGGGTCGGTTTGAAGTAACATACGAATGTCATACTTATATGTGCAAATATCATACTTATATGCTCAAATATCATACTTATATGCTCAAATATAATACTAATCAGGAATACAATTTTTGTTACTTATAAGAGAAAAAGTATTACATTTTTCATAATAAGTAATGTTGACAAGTACCCCTTACTTATAAGACTTTTGAGGAAAAATGTAATACTTTTAAATCGAAATGTAAAAGTATTGTATTTTTTCTTAAAAGTATTAAATTTACCCTTATAAGTAACAAAAAAAATGTATTCATGTTTTTCTTAAAAGTATTAAATTTACCCTTATAAGTAATAAAAAAATTTATTCCTAATTAGTATTACATTTGAGCATATAAGTATAACATTTGTGCGTATAAGTATTACATTTTCATCTTGACCCAATCCGTCTCACGGTGAGACGGTCTGACACAAGTTTTTACCATTAATATATAAAAATAGTCCAAATTTGATGCCGCTTTTATCAATCGCTATCTTCTAACCATAAGGAAGGATAATGTCCATCAAAATACACAAAAGTAATTAAAATTCTTTCTTGAAAAGCATCTCTCTTTTATCATTCCCATTCAATCATTAACAAATCTCACCTCATCACTTTAACCAATGGTGAAAACAACAGTTGCTCCGTAAAATCATGTACGTTACTAAAAAAAAAATTTGAACAACTGTACGTTACTAATTACCCACTAAAATTTGCGACAAAAGAAATTATTACTAATGCAACGTTCCCATAAAAACGATTCTTACGTTCATAGACATCATATCTACACTTTGTACAAATGTAACATTCCCGTAAAAACGATTCTTGCGTTTATAGACATCAAATCTACACTGTGTACAAATGTAACGTTCCCATAAAAAAAGATTATCATTTTTAATCAAAATCTTAAAAGTTTGTACAATCTCGAAAAAGATGGATAGTAATGTCTATCATAGTGTCATGACTGTTCTTCGTGGTTACCTTGTTGAATATGCTATGATTGTCCTTCATAGTTGTGTTGATGAACAACCATGATTTTAGTTATTCACAAAATGCCATACATGTTTTTCCTCGAGATTCTACTTTGTTTTTAGTTCATCTAGAGAAGAAAATGTAAAGATGAGAAACGTGATGTCCATTTAGGCAATAAATGTTTTATATTAAAACCACGTTAATAGTACCTTATTATAGCAAACAACGTATACATTACAAAGGTTACTGATTTTTTTTTCTATCTTTATGTGTTTATATCAAAATTGTTATCCTCTATCCCATTTTGTATGTTATGTTTATTATTCAATTGTCAAATCAGCTCTTTCTTCATTGTTTATTTTTTATTAATTTTTAATTATTTTTAAATTTAATTTTTTGTATTTAATAGTACAATTTAAAAGTATAGTTAAACATTCTCAAATAAAAAATATCCAAACAAGGTGTAGGAAAGTCATTATTAGAGTACTGTTATTTAACTTTAGTTTAAAACATTCATTTAGATTCTCAAAAATACATTATTTTACACATTTACGCCATACTTTTTACAAAATTTTTTCTTATTTTATATATTCTATTTATTATTCATTGATTAAATTAAATTCATTTTTTAATCTTATATTTTTAATCAAAATATTAAAAATTTGTACAAGCTTGAAAGAGATGGATAGTCACGTTTATCAATTGTTATAGTGTCATGGCTATCCTTCATGGTGACCTTGTTGGATACGTTATGATTGTCCTTGATATATGATAGTTGTGTCGATGAACAATTACAATTGTGGTTATTCGTAATGACAAATGTTATACATGTTTTGTTTGAGATTCTACTTTGCTTTTAGTTTCGCTAGAGAAGAAAATGTAAAGATGGAGAACATGATGTCCATGTAGACAATAAATACTTTATATGAAAGTCACGTTAATAGTACCTTATGTATTGTGTATAAAAATTGTTCTAATTTAACAGTATAGTTAAACTTTCCACAATAAAAAGAATCTAAACAAAATTGAGCAAAGTCATTATTAGTGTTATACTATTATTTAACTTTAATTAAAAATATTAATTTAGATTTTCAAAAATAAATTTTATACATTTACACCATACATTGTACTCACTTTATCTAATTTTATATGTTCTATTTATTATATATTCAATTCATTAGTCAAATGAACTTTTTTTTTTAAATATTTTCTTTTAAACCAAACTCTTAAAAATTTATAAAATCTCAAAAAAGATTGATATCCACGTATATATAGTGTCATGGCTATCTTTTGTGGGGCCTTGTTGAACACGCTATGATTGTCCTTGATAGATGTGGTGATGAAGAACCACGATTATAGTTATTCATAATGACAAAAGTCATTGAGTACATGTTTTCAGTTTGACTAAAGAATAAAAGGTAAAGATGGAAAGCGTGATGCTCGTATAGGCAATACATGGTTTATATGAAAGTCACGCTAACAATGCCTTATTATAACAAACAATGTTCGCATTACAAAGGTTATTGATTTTATTTTCTATCTTTATGTGTTTATATAAAAATTGTTCTAATTTAAGAGTACAGTTAAATTTACCCAATAAAAACAATTTAATCAGGTTACAAAAAAAGTTATCATTAGTGTTATATCGTTATTTAACTTTAAATAAAAATCATTAATTTAAATTTTAAAAAATAAACTTTAAACATTTACACCGCACTTTCTACTCATTTTATCTCATCTTATCCGTTATATTTATCATTAATCAATTTAAATACCAGATTTAAAATTTAAATTTAAAATAAAAACACTAAAAAGTTTGAATATATTCAAATATAATATAATTGAGTACATATATTTTTGAAGTGGGGTTAGTAGGGTAGCAAGTAACGGCAGTAATTAAATTTACGTTACAAAAGAGAGATGACGGAAGGGGTGACCGCCGTCTGATGCCGGCAATTTCTCTGTCATTCATTGCCTTTCTCACTCATCATGCTTTGCACCACACTCGAGAGATAGAGAGAGAGAGAGAGAGAGAGGCCATAGCAGTAGTACTTAAAGAGGTTTTCAACAAGAACACAACATAGTCGTCCGTAGAACAGACAAAACAAAACAATCAATCAGCAACAACAACAACAACTGAGAAAAGGAAAAGAGGGAAAAAAAAAAAAAAAAAAAACGTTTGTGTTTTACAAAGAAGAGTGGTGTTTTCTCGGTACCCAGAGGCCAGAGGGGGGGGGGAAAATAAATAAAGAGAGAAATGGGCTCCTCCACACCCATCATTGTGTCTTCAATCCAAAGCTAAAAGAGGAAGACCATGATGTGATGTGATTGCACTCTCTCCCTCCCTGCTGGTTTTAGTATTCTTGCATTCTCTTCTGCTTCTTCATCTCTGCTAATTCTCCCAGGAATCTTTATGCCCTTTTCTTCTTTCCTCATCGCTCATCAGACCCACACTAACCCAGGTTCCATTTCTCTCTCCTCTGCTTAATTTTTGTCAATTTTGAGTTTTCGGGTCAGTTAAAGATGGAATCTTTAACCCATTTCCATTTAAATTAAAACGTAATTAATGTATATGTATCTGTGCAATTAAAAATTATATCTTGTTGTCTTTTTGAAGTTTTGGAGAAAGAAAAGTTGTCACTTGTGGATTTAATGATCTGGGATTTCTTTCTTCTTGTGTGTTAGTGTTGTTCTCTGGTTTCAGTCCTGGATCTGTGTTTTATACATGCATACTTTTTAGGTTTTGGATGTGCAGATTTGTGTATGGAGTCTTTTGTTGGATTCTGATCTTAAATTTCTGAGATCTGTACTGTGGAACATAGTGTAGAGTAGACAGTTCTCACAATTCCTCAGTTTGATTGGATTTAAATTATAGCATTCATAGCAAGAGGAATGTTCTTGAAATTAGTAAGCTTAGTTAGGTTGAATTGAAGCTAAAAACCTTGAAAGCAAGGGCTTTGTGTATATGTTCAACATTGAGTGGTTTGAAAGTAATAAATGAGTGAAATTTGGTATCTTGTAACTTAAGAATAGAAATATGAAACTTTTGTCCTTTGCTTTAATGAGAGGTATTGCAATTGGTGTATGTCTGGCATCATTGGCAAAATGATTTTAAGCATTATGCTTAGGTATGAGTCATGAAATGTTATTTCTTTGTGCTACTCATGTCATGCTAGTTTTCTGTGTTGTTCCTTATATTCATTGTATATCTTGCTCTTCGTATTGGCTTTAGGTCCACTCTTGGTTGCAACTTCAAGCGTTGCTACTATGCTTAAGCAAATTCTTGCAAAAATTCCTCGGAAATCACTGAAATCGGACCCAAAAGATTCCTCTTTGAGCAATTCGATCAACAACCCTACGAGCTCGGGCAATGGGGTTCAGTTTACAAACAGCTGCAATGTCATAGCAAACCGGCTTAATGTAGTGAAACGCATGTCATCCGCGATTTTTCCAGCGAACATTGTGGCTGGAGGGGAGTCTATTGCACCGCATGTGTGCTTTAAAGATGTTTCGAATGGGGAAAAGCAAGGCTTGTTTTTGAGTAAATTGAACCTCTGCTGCTCGGTGTATGATTTCAGTGATCCGGATAAAAACTCAGCGGAGAAAGATCTGAAGAGACAGGTATTATCAGAGCTCAATGATTTTGTTACTTCGGGATCTGTGAAATGCACTGAATCAGCAATAGCTGCGGTTTGTAAGATGTGCGCCATTAACTTGTTTAGAGATTTTCCTCCAAAGTATCCCTCGCAATCTGCTCGAGGGGAAGGTGATGATGAAGAACCATTATTTGATCCCGCCTGGTATCACTTACAACTCGTGTATGACCTATTCCTTCAATTTATAAGCCTAAGTTCTCTTGATCCAAAGGTAGCAAAGAAATATATACACCATTCTTTCATACTAAAATTACTAAACCTATTTGATTCCGAGGACCCAAGGGAAAGAGAATGCTTGAAATCTGTTCTCCATCGGCTATATGGGAAGTTCATGATGCACAGGCCTTTTATCAGAAATGCTGTCAGTAATATATTTTATGGCTTTGTTTTTGAGACTCAACGGCATAATGGGATTTCAGAACTATTAGAAGTTTTTGGGAGTGTGATTAGTGGCTTTGCCTTGCCACTGAAAGAGGAGCACAAATTGTTTTTCTCTCGGGCTTTGATACCTTTACACAAGCCGAAATCATTGGGGGTCTATCATCAACAGCTTGCATACTGTGTTGTACAGTTTGTAGAAAAGGATCAAAATCTGGGTAGCATTGTGATAGAAAAACTCTTGAAATATTGGCCCGTGAAAAATAGCCAAAAGGAGTTGATGTTTATCAGCGAGATAGAAGAGCTTCTGGAACTGATCAACATTTCCGAGTTTCAGAAGATCATGGTGCCACTGTTTCGGCGCTTAGGGTATTGCCTCAATAGCTCACATTTCCAGGTAATAATTGCAATCAAAACTCTCCTTTTTTTTCCTCTCCGTGTGGACAAATAACTAAGGTGAAAAGCAGAAGACTGGCTACTTAAAGAAAGTTTAGACTATTCTAGGTTTAACATCGACTTTTTTCTTTAGAACCTCGGGCAAAAGGACTAAGATTAACACAAAACCTAGACATACCACCTAAACAAGAAAACCATAATTGCATACCAAAAAGAGCTTGATTCAAACTGACATTTTGCTCTTAAAGTAATAGTCCATCCCTTTAGTCTTTCATTTCTGAAGCAGTAATCAAGCAGCTTAGCTTATTCTTCTTTTCTTACCATTTTTTTCAGGTAGCTGAGCGAGCACACCTGTTATGGAACAATGACAACATCCTCAACCTTGTTATGCACAACAAGGATGTGATAATGCCGATTGTAGTGTCAGCTCTCGAGAGGAATAGCCAAAGCCATTGGAACAAAGCAATTCTGAACCTGACACAAAACGTGAGGAAAGTGATCACGGAGATGGATGAGGAACTCGTGTGTGCCTGCCAAAGCAAACTCGAGGAAGAGAAGTCGCTGTCGAATGTAGTTGCGGAGAGACGAAGGCTGACATGGGAACACCTGGACGTTATCGCTGCTAGCAATATTTCAGCCCTAACTAAACCCGCAAGCTGTGTCGTTAGTTGTTAGATGATTGACCATCAACAAACGCCATCCATCTCTAGGATACTTCTTTCCTCTCGAAAGCGGGAAAAGCAGAATAGAGTCTCTTGGATACGGGGATATATGTACATACATACAATTCCCCGAGGATACCAAAGCCGTGTCAAGTGGATGAGAAAGCGGTTCCTCTACCTTGAATGCTTACTCTTCTGGATTTTAATGGAAGAAAAGTCCAATGGGGTTATGCCCAACAACATCTAGAGCTTCTTACAATGGATCAGAGATATGGAGGTCACCAGATTATGTTATTATAAGTATGTTTTAGCCATTTGGTTTGGGAGATTAATAGCTAATGCACCATGCCTGTTCATCATATTTGTCTCTTTTCTTTTCATCTTTTTCTTATATTGAAGATTTTATCCTTGTGATATTACATATTATTAGGTGGAAAAGCTGTACTTGTTGATTGTTAGCAAGCATGCATGCAGTGTAAGTAAGTCTTTGTATGAGTTGGGAGATTAAGTAGCTAGTTCTTTGCACCAAGTTATTGTGCCTTTTTCTTCAACCTTATTTAATCTTTATTGTTGATTATTGACAAATGTTACTCTTTTTAAGTTATGAAATGTACAACATTCATTACTAGGTGTCTAGGTTTAGGCTGGAAGCCAAACACCTTGTATACAGTTGGTATTCACGTGGCTCTCCTTGAAAGAGGTCACAGGATCAAACTCCGTGATGGGGTATTGACTCTTTGGGTTACAACAGATAGAGAGGTTTAAGTAGAGAACCTTGTGCATTTTAACTAATTTAAAGTTGAAATATTATTGGACTTTAAAGTTTTATTAATATTTATTACTATATTTATAAGACTTAAACTAGAAATCTTACTTAAGAGGAATTGAGTTATTTGTACTTGAAGTATAGTTCGTTGGTAGTTTATTTGAGTAAATAATTCTTAAACTTAATTATGTCATTATTGATGAGGCCACAAGATAGCCTCTTGTTGCTCCTATTTGTAGTAATTAGTTGAACTTTATTAATCATAGTAGTACTTTGTGGTCTCATGATATCATTGTATTGTTATCTTCCCAATTAGGGTTGGTATTACCGTATTACAATATAGCATATTCTACCAATAGGTTAGAGTGTATCATAAAAAATAATCGAATCTTTTAAAGTTGGTAATCTATTAATACATAGGAGCAATTAGTTGAACTTTGCTAAACTTAGTAGCGTAATAACTAAATTTTTTAAAATTAGTGATTTTTTAATAATCAAATCTTTTAAAGTTGGTAATGCACACAAAAATTTGAAATGGTAATGCAATAATAACCTCTTTTTTTTTACTTGGCCTTAAAAAGGGGATTATAAATTTAAGGCTCGTATGTAGACACAAAGGATTCAAATATGATTTTCATCACAAGCTTAAAACACGAGTTATAGAAGAAAGGTAACTTAGATTATAATTTCTTCTTTAGGTCCTTGCTAGATTTTTTGGCTTTTGCCTTTCATACTTACTGATCTTCTTTCTGAATATTTTCTTCAATAGAGCACCAAGGCCTAAGGTGAATCTTTTAGTACACATAACAAATCCCCCTCGATCATTTATCCACTTCTAAACTAGTGTTGAGGATTTCTTAGTGAATTGGCTATGCAATCCCATATGTAAGACTTCTTAGGTTCTTGGTTGTCTCAAGTTGTGTTGCAACATTATAAGTGACAACTTCAACAATAGATTTTATCATCTTGAACTCTTGATTTACACTATCATCAGCAATAAAACATGCTAAGTTTAATTTTCAAACACAAACTTATCGTATTCAAGGTTTAAGGTTTAGGTCTATTTTTATCTTTATCGTAGTCTTTCGTCTCCCTTATCTCATGTTGGCTAAACATTTGAAGGACTCTCGCTTAATGTGATCCTATTAGCTACAATGATGACACACATTATCTTCTCTCCTTATTCATATTGATTGAGTGCAAGGATTAAATTCATTCATTAATGGCTTGGATTTTCCTTGCATTGTATCTTCTAAGTACGTACTTGTACCATTTAGGTTTGATTTGCCCCTTTCTATTGCTCACCCTTGGTTTGCTAATTGTTAAGATATGTAGATGTTATGTGCTTGATTTTAGCATCTTAAGTTGTTTTTTCACACATTGTAATTCATAATTTAGTTCACATTCACGTGTTTTGCTCTCATTGTGAATAATTTATAGTTAACAACTTTCTTTTCAAGTTCAACTTTTTATTTTTGAAGATCTTTATTTTGCACATGGATGGTTTCATTAATTTAAAAAACTCCACACCGCTTGTTGTGCATTTCTTCTTAAGTAATAACTAAGCCTCCCTAAAAAAACATCTTTGTCACCATCTTGATTAGAGGATGTCTCAGACATTGTTATAGCATGTTATGAAACACCATCTAAGGCATTATTTGAATTGGAAACATAAACAACATCTTTATGTGAGTTTCTCACGAAAGCATAATCTCCATGAGTTGCATGTAGGATTTCCCATGATTTATTTGTTGTTACTATTTTGATTTATTATTTCGAAAGTGGCTTAAAAATCCTCATCAGATTTGAGAAAGATCATCATTTGAAGTTTCTAGTATTCATAAGGAAAATCACCAAGCATAAGAGTTGATTGATGGATTGAACTATTATGGTGAAATCACAAAGTTATCGTTAGAACCTCTTCATCATCACTCAATGTTGCATTCACAACCCTTCTTTCTTTCCTTCTCAAGGGTGTTTGCATATTGAGCTTGCTTGTGACCATATCCACTACATGCATGACATTGAATCCCCAACTTCTTGAAATCTTTAGCTTGATTTAGACTCATCTTTTTTATTATATGAATTTCTTCTTTACCTAATGTTGGAACATTGAGTGCTACACCTTTATTTTCTTCCTCCATCTCCATCTCCATCTCACATGCCTGAAGATTCCACATGAATGTTCTTACAACCTCATATCAGACAATTTGTAATGGTTTTTAATGGCATTAACGTAACATTCATAGTGAATATAGAGGTAAATTCTTAACACTTTTTACAAATACATTTCAATTATATGGAAACCCTAGATTTATATCACCATTAGCTAGGTCTTTGACATAAACATGATGTTCTTCAAAATGCTCTCATATATCATTCTTTATATTAAGATTTTCAAATTTGAACTGAAGAACTTATAACTCTGAAGTTTCACCATCTTACTTCCCTCATAGGTATCCTCTAAGGATTCATATGTTTCTTTACCACTTTTGCTTGTTGAAATAAGCCTATGTTGCAAAGGATCTACAACACTAAATCAACACTAAATGTAGAGTTAATGCACAATTGTTTATATTTGTCAATCTTTACTCCTTTTAAGTGAATTCTTGACTCTTTTTGTGTTTAAGATTGTTCTCCATGACTTGAATACTACCACGAGTATTTTAGTATGCATAGTTTTGAGCACTTCTCAATTGTGGTAGTTTCATCATTGAATCACCTTCTTCTACGTCCATCCCGCAACAAAAAACTTGAGTATTAGACCACGAGGTGTCCTGAGCAAACACATTTAAGCCCATTCCCGGGGGCAAAGTGCTGACGTCAACCAAATTGGAATTGGTTTAAGTGACACTACTTACGGGCCGACTCAATTAAGGGACAAAGTGCTGACGTCAACCAAATTGGTTAATTGGTTTATAATTGGTTTAAGTGACACTACTTTGATGCCACTTGTTAGTGTTTTTTATGCCACATTGTCCCTGTTACTACGGAAGCTCAACGAGTCAATATCGCCCCCACTGAGGCTCAAACACATGACCTCCGATTTGGGAGAGTCACTTCATGCCGCTTGATCACAAGGTCTTTGACTACTACATTGTGTTATATACCACATAGTAAGACAACATTCGAATTACCGAGATATATCAATAAAAATAAATAAAATTATGAAAGCATAAATAACAAGACACGATATTTAATGCACTTTGAAGCAACTTTCCTCCTTTGCGAGACAAAACACCCTAGTTGAAAATATCCACTAAACCTCCCATTTAGAAATAAATCGAAATGGAACACTTCCACAATTCAAATCTCGGATTTACAATTATTGTCACTATTTGCTGGATTTGTATTAGAAATTCCTTGTATCACTCTTCCACGAATTCTCCTTCATGTGGTGAATGATCCGCCCGAATAAGTCCAACTTTCTAAGCTTGATGTTTACCAAGTGTATAAATTTGAGAATAATAACTTGAACAATCAATCTTCTTAGAACATAACTTCTTGAATTCTCGTCACGTCTTCTTTTCATATTGTAATTTGTAACTAATTAAATTGTAGTCTTGTACAACCCTCTCGTTTAGAAATAAATCGAAATGGAACACTTACGCAATTCAAATCTCAAATTTACAATTATTGTTGCCACTTGCTGGATTTGTACCAGAAGTTCCTTGTATCACTCTTCCACGAATTCCCCTTCACGTGGTGTATGATCCACCCGAATAAGTCCAACTTTCAAAGCTTAATGTTTACCAAGTGTATAAATTTGAGAATAATAACTTGAGCAATCAATCTTTTTAGAATAGTTCTTCAACTCTCGTCACGTCTTCTTTTCATATTGTAAGTTTGTAATTAATTAAATTGTAGCCTTGTACAAAAAAAGCTTGCAGATTACTTATCAATTTCAACTTCTTATTCCTTGTCCAACACATATCAAAAGTATGTGAAAAATGGATAATCAAGTAAGTAAAGCATGGGATTTCAAAAAAAAAAAATAAGTAAAGTATGAACCTCCGCACATATTATACTCTTAGATAATAATGACAAATTTTTCTTGACACAAAAAAAAAAAACCCACTTATAATCTAATTTAAACAATTCAAAAGCCAAATAATTCGACAACTCATACAAATAAATTTATATTAACGTTGTTTCATCAATAATTGACATCATTATCAAACAATCTTTTATTTTTATTTTTAAATCATTTTATATCATTTATCATACATTTTATTATTGGACATCCAATAAACAAATACGGAGTATTTTACACGTCACTCTGTTCAAATTTATACTCTGTATATTATTTCAATTAATTCCTCCGTACATTTGATGTAATAATATATTAATTTCTCCGAAATTCTGATAATTGATTGTCTCTATCCATTTCTTCCATGACAAAGAAAACGAAATTTGGCAATTTGCAGTGAGATCTAAGGCTCTAGGGGGTCTAAGCTTGATAAGCAATTGAGGGGAGCAAATAGTAAATGAAAATAGTTTTCTTTCTCCCAGAAGTGTAATCACTAGTCGGAGAGAGACAGAATCAGAGAATCCCAGAGAGAGAGAGACCCATATCGTTCAAGATTTGAGGGTTCGAAAATCACACTCGAAACTACTCAAAACATCTCACTCTGGGATGTTTTATCATCGCTAGCCAGAGGGAGAAAAAAAAAAAGGGGGCCTTTTTTTTTTTTGTTTCTTGAAAAGGGTAATCAAATGGGCGAAGGGAACATCGTACATTCTTGTTCAAGCCGAGAGCCTGCGAATGCGAGCGATTCAACCGCCGACACCAATAGCAGCAACGTCAGCCGCGGCTCGCAGGTTATATTGAACGTCTATGACCTTACTCCCATCAATCACTATACCATTTGGTTTGGGTTTGGCATCTTCCATTCTGGGATTGAAGGTCAGCACCACCCAATCAATCCACCCTTTTTGCATATATCTATGTTTTATGTTTATGTCTGTGTGCATTTATTTTTGCTTAACATTTCTTGGTTTTTAAGGATTTGGGTTTTTCTCTAGTTATTCAAACATATTGTGGTTGGTCTGTGTGATAGAGTTTCTGAAATCTTGAGACACTGCTTGGGACTGAAAATTTAGGTTTTTGATAGAGTGTTTGTCCTTTTCTGTTGAGCTTATTGATTTGTTAAAACTAAGTCTGAATTAGTATTCCACTATTCCATATTTGGTTCTAGAGATGATTCTTTGTGGGTAGGCTATGTTTGTTTGTGCATTTTTGTAGTGTGGAGGATTGAGGTTCTGGCTCCTAGACCTAAGAAAAAGATGGAATAAGGAAGTGGAGATTGCAATCACATTCATTTCACTTTGAATCTCTCTTTATTGGCATGGGACTCATGGTGTAGCCTCGACTTTCTTTGAATAGCCATGTAGATCTAGAAAATTAGAGCCGTAAATAATAGGAATGATTTGAAGCAATTGGTAGTCTGTAGTTTTCGGAAAATAAATAACTGAACAGTTTCTAATGTCTACAAGCATTCTCGAGTCTTCCTGTACAGTGTACACTAGAGATGTTGTCGGTTATTGGTCCTTCGAAGCATGGTACACATGCTAAGGTTTTACGGGGCAAGCAATGACTGAACTCCCTTTTTTTTTCACTGTTTTCAATTTTGATCTTTTTCGTGCTTTATGAGTTAACTTCTAGACTTAAATGACTCTAGACTGATTCTGTTTCCTTTTTCCTTCATGGATATCTTTGTATATACATGTTCATTTTATCTTCTTTTTTTTTTTTTCCTCCATTTTCATTCATTACAATCTTCGAAAGTAAAGTGAGCATTAAAGCAGAAAAGTAAGCTTCTTTTTGCAAAAACAGCATGCAATGTGACAAACTTTCCCTCATTTCCATTCTAAATATTCTATAGATGCTCATGCTGTATCGACTTGTGTAGTTGTGTGATTTGGCAACATGTGTGGATTTTGCTTCTCTAAGATATGCTTTTATCTTCATAATGAGTGGATCCGTATGAAATTCCAGATAAATCATCGGGTTGCTTGGTTGATCTATCTATTAAAGAATATATTCTGTGCATAAATCGATCATAAGTAGGCACACTTCAAGCATCTCTGTAAACTAGTTGCACAAGACATGGAGACAGTGAATATTAGTTGATTGCTCTCGATATGATTTTAAAGTGATTATACAAATATGTTTTATTTATAAAAAAAAAAAAATTGTTGTGCCATTATGCGTTCTTTTTGTGACCAGATAAGTTGATCTCTACCTCTCTTTCTATAAAGACCTGTATTTTCTCTGAAGACTTATTTGGTAGACTAGGCATGTGAAAAATATAAGAACAACGAAGTAATGTTTTATTGTAACCTGATGAAACCATGCTGCAAAATGAACCACTGAGACTTTACTAAGAATTAATTTTCAGTTTTGTTTCTGCATGTTATATATTGCAAAAATTTCCAGTCCATGGAATGGAATATGGTTTTGGAGCGCATGACTTTCCTATAAGCGGGGTGTTTGAAGTGGAGCCTAAGAGCTGCCCAGGTTTTATCTACAGATGTTCAATCCCGCTGGGTCAGATTAACCTAGCTCCATATGAATTCCGAACTTTTATAGAAAATGTGGCTTCTGAATACCATGGGGACACCTACCACCTCATCTCCAAGAACTGCAACCATTTCACAGATGATATGGCTAGGAGACTGACTAGGAAGTCGATTCCCGGGTGGGTGAATCGACTTGCCAGACTTGGTAATAATTTCTTCCTGATTCATCATCTCCCTCGACTTCTATACTTTCCTTTTATTTATGCATCACAGCAAACTAGAACATAACAGTCAATCTTGAAGCAGCTATTTAATAGGGAAAAAAAAAAAAAAAAACAACTTCCCTGTTTGGTAAATGGCTGTTAGCTGATAGCTATTAGCTTATTGGGTTAGAGGGTATAACTAGTTGATAACATTAGCTGATTGTAGAAATGTGTTTGGTAAATTAGTTGTTTGCTGATAGCTGTTTAGTATAATTTCTTTTCTCAAAAAGCTAATTGAAAAAGTTGCTCCTTTTTGAATTTTAACATTTTGGAGTTACAAAAAAGTTGAATAACCAAACATTTATATTGATTTTTTAACCAAGTCAAATAAGCCAAAATTGGCTGATAGGCTAACTATTTTACCAAACAGGGCCAAGAATCAGTGGTTTTCCCCTAATATTTCTATACCAATAGAGTGTATCTGAGTATTTGCCGTAACACATTGAATGATTAATTGCTGTTAAATTTCAGGTGCTTTCTGCAGCTGTCTTCTTCCCGAAAGCCTTCAAGTAACGAGTGTTAAACAGCTTCCTGAATACCATATTTGTGCAGGTGGTTTCTTATATTTGTCTTCAAGTACGAATTGCGTCCTCTCATGAATACAAATAACAGATCTTACTATACTATAGACCAAATATCTCTGCTATGAACTTTTGGTTGGTTCTAACTTTATATTTACTACTCCGTACTTGCTAATTCTTTTCATTGTGCCCCAGAAGAAGATGGGAGTGGGTCGATGTCTACTGTAACACCCCAGGAGCCCACTGAAAGCGAGGATGGCGATCAAGATAAGCACCTGCTATCACCTCCCCGTGGCAGCGGGGAAGTGTGCTTTATAAGGGAGATATCGAAGTGACATTAAGCTCGTTAGACCGCAATCTTTATTCAAAATTCGTTCGTGCTTGCTTGGCTTGAATCTGTCTGTATGCGTTGAATCCTTCAACAACTTTCTTCGATCTGCAAGTGGCAAAATTGTGATCAATGGCAGTAGAGGCATTATTTGGTGTAGACAGTAGAGAGCACATTGTATCATGAGCCTTTTGGCCCCCCCAAGCATGGTTTCATATTCTTTTGAGGTGTATTTTCAGTGGGGCTTTTCAAGTGATTGCTTAATCATTGTAACTTCCATTGCTTTCAAAGCAAACATAAAGTCAATTATGCTTGTAATTCAGTGTTCTGAACAGCCAATTCAGTTGTGCAGGATTTTTACATTTTTGCTTCCATTGATGCATGCATTTTTCTTTGAAAGTTATACTGGTTTTCTTTACTTCTCAAGTAAATGTTCATCAAGTTTGTACAAAATATTCGTCAATGTTTGCATAGCCCTGTGAGTTGAGACAGATTATTGAGGTTTGAATACAAGAAATAAACCACAGAAAATGGCCAGACAGATTCAGAGTGGAAATTACCAAATAGCACTGTTTACTTCCCCCAAGCCAATAAAGAGATAATTTATAGGTTCATAAATTCATACAATATGAGTAAAGCTACAAACTTCTGGATGGAATACTTATCAAATACAACCCATTAAAAAAGAAAGAAAAAAAAAACAAAAAAAAAACACAGCAATTTTGCAACCTTCATATCACCATGGTGCCCTTTGAGCAACAATCAAAATTAACAAAATGGGAGGGAAGATAACTATTTTCCATCGAGCCCGAGCTTGGAGGTTAACCATGCACAAACTTCATCCATCTCCTCTGGGATAGTGTAGTGACCGAGGCTGTCAATCAAAAGAACGCTAGATGGTTTATTGAATTTTACAAAAATGTCATAAATACGGTCTCAAAAGGTGCAAGGTACATACGCTGTGTATGATTTGAATATGGCATCTTTAAATCCGGATGAAATCAACTTTTGGGATGACTTCTCGCCAAACTTGTATGGAACAACTTCATCTCCTGTATCAAATTGTATGAAAAAAAAAATATTGAGTTACACCGGTAACTTGATGCCAACACCAAGACCATGCCATGGAGTGCAACTTCATGTAAAACCACGGACAGTGAAAGAGAAAGTGCAAATATAAGTTGGATATATAGAAAATAGCTGTAGCTCTATATAGAAAGCAAATCAAATTTTCAGTGCATATATACGTCATACAAGTGATGACCACACAAAAATCAAATACCTTTGCCGTGACAAAGCAGGATAGGCAGTGAAGCAGCCCGCCTTGCAGCCTCCTCTACCCCGGCTATTTTGTTGCTTAAAGTCCTGCCAGAATAATAGGAGATCAACAAAAATATCTACTAAATCCAACGTGCTTGTAATAAGAAGAAATAAGGGAAGGTTGTTAGGCATCGAACTTTGCACAAGGAAGCCAGCCACTTAATCCAACAACTGCACTTAAATTGGCAGGATACGGGTTTCCATTCTCATACTTCCCATGTGTGAAACAAGTTGCAGAGTAAAGGGAGGTTGCAGCACCCATGCTAAAGCCTCCAACACCAAGTTTGACTGCAAAAGAAAAATTCTATTAATAAATGTGAAAGGGTGATAAGCCGTTATGTTCTTACTGAGAACTTGAGCATAATTAGGGAGCGGGGGATGTGCATTTTTTGTTCAGCTACATTTTAGTAGTAGCATCTGCCCTTAAGACTTAAAAATGTATCCTAAAATTGGGAATTGAAAACATTAGGACAATGAAGGAAATTTTCTGAGTAAAATAAAATGTATGTGAGTTGTTTGTCAAAGTCAAATGCATAATTAGATAGATGAGGTATATGCTTATACTCTGAGAAAGACTGTTTATATAAATGGGCAATATACCCATAATCATACAATGAGTAGGAACTATTTCTCCCAAAATACCAACATATTATATAAAAGAGGAAAATAAAATCTCAAAATCTGATATCCTAAAACATGAAAGCCCATTAGGAAACAACAAATCATAGCAACCTGAAATAGCAAGAATATAAAAAGGCCAAAACAAGAAAAGTTTTAAATATCTTTAGGCAGGAATTATATTTCTAGAACTGCAAGATAAAAACTCACTTTCAGGAGGCTCAGTAGCCAACAAGCTTGCCACATATGCCGCTGAAGCATCCAGGCCCTCTATATCATCAATTGCATTTTCGGAAAGGTCATTCACATCAAACCCTGATTTAACCATGAAAAGTGTTTATTGATGACATAGTCAACTATATAATGTGTTAACATCAAACTCTATGGATAGTATAACATCCAGAACTTTCAGAAAAAAAGTGTTTAGGTCAACTAGTAATATAAAGCAATTTTGATTGCATAATGATTCTTTCTCCCCCAACGTATTTAAGATAGTATAACTACAGTAAGATTTGCTCATATATGCTGATCTAAATGAAAAGTAACAGCTAGAATAGCAGGGTAACATACAGGCAGTTGAAGGGAAGCCTCCAAATAAAGTTATTGGCTGCTGAGGGGCCGTTGGACAGATCCATTTAATCTGCATAAAAGAAACATTGGAAATAACACAATCAGAATGTTAAATGCATCAATAAGCAAATGCATGTATATTCCAATGTAGAATGATGCAACATCCTTACATTTGGAAGAGGAAGAGTCTCTAAAAGACTGGACCAGCTGTCAAAAAAGGAAAATCAAAGCAAAGAATGTGATTAAGTAAGCTTCATAATTGAGCTTGGATGGGTAGTGTGGATGATGAACGCATTTATATCAAATAACTAACTGAGAACTCCATAGCAAGGAAGATATAACACAGATGCCCTCTTCACTTCGATAAAGATAAAAATGGAATTTTACTTCTATTGCTCACAGAATTAAGTTTATATCCATTTAAGCACTCCCATACATTAATTTCAACTGTAATTCAACATGAAACAAAATCACTTATTAATCCTTTTCACTACAGGAAATATTAAAGATTGGGTCCTGCTAACTGAAAGTTATATTTCCAAGCATGGTAAGATCAATATGCTGGGCTTCCAGAAACAAGATAAAGGACTAGAGATAAAGTGATAAACCCATTCTCAAGTGACAAATGATATTAAGACACTTAAAGGCAAGGTCATAGCAAGAGGAGGATGCACACAATCTTTATGCAAAAGGCAAAAGCATATCACATTGACACCCACAAAAAGGAATAGGGATGGAAGTACCTAGAGCCATTGTCTCCAAGGCCATGCAACCAAACTACAGTTGCCTGGTGTTTACCTTTGGGCTTCACCACATAAGTCCGTCCAAAGTTGAATGACCTTCCAGCAGTTCTACCAGCTGTAAGGATTTAAATTACAGTTCACTTAGTTATGAAAGAATAAAGAAATGATATACAGACAAAGTCATCAAAATCATTTCTTCTTTTGATTAGTACCCCTCCCTTGCATTTGCAGATTGAACAATTGAATATATTTGGCTAGATTCTCATCATCACCATCATCATAATCATAATAATAATAACAATAAAACTTTCTCCATTATTCAATATAATAGACAATATGATGCAAATATAGATATGTCTCCTAATGTTTCACTTATATTTCTACCTCACCCTTTCTCCTACAAATAAAGAGAATCAGAGAAAGAAAGTATTTGGGTGTTTCCCTCCATAACCAGCCAAATTTTCAATGATTTTCACAAAGGTTAAGTACAAGAAACAACATACACTGTATTGGATCAAAAGCTACTAGACTACTAAACTACTCCAGAACCATTAGGATGAATTACAGGATCCAACAAAAACATCATCCAGAATTATTCTTAGCTAATGGAACATGCTAAAAAATAATATAAAATAAAATAAATATGATTAAAATACTAACCAGAAGCTACAGAAGAGCCAGTGAAACTCATTCCTTCAAACAAAAATGAGAACAATTGTATATTTCACCTACAGGTAGAAGAAATTAAGATTAGCTCAAATAATACAGCCCAACTCATCATTTACAACTGAAAATGAAATACAGTCATTGGTATAACACACTTGCACAAACTCAGGAAATGCGCATAAAACCAAGGCTACTCAATATTAGAAAATCCATTAGTTTGTACCCAGCAACAGTTTACAATAGAGATACCTTAGTACTGACGTAGTTGAATCTACATGAACAAATCCACTAACCCAGCTGAGAAATATGCGGATCAAAAGTCTCCTTAATCACAGATAGTCAGGCATTCATTTTCAACTCGAATTACAACAAGAGAATAATTTATTGGGGGAGAGAGAGAAATCCCAAAGTAAAGCTGGGAAATTTAATTAAAATTATCCGGAAAAATACCCAAAAATGGATTATCAGCGACAAGAACAGAAAACCCACATCTTCATGACGAACATTTTTTCGATTTACGTCAAAGCCCGGGACAAATCGAAGACCAAATTATGAATCAAGAACGAATAGGAGATAGATAGTACATGAATGTAGACACAACCCAGAGAAGCAAAAAGAAAAATGCATTTGTATGCGAGGAAGATGAGATAGATCTTCTTTTTTTTTTTGTTTCTGGGAAGCTTCAATTGTTACCTGAAATCTCGATGACGCGCAGATTCCGAAGCGCCTCGCTCTCTCCTGTGCGTAGAAAGGCTGAGTTGTGATGTATCGCTCTCGTTTCAGTCTATATATCCACTCATAACTATAAGGGGGCGTTTGGTTCACGGAATCTTGGATTACCCCAGGTAATAGGATTACCTCCAGGAAGGTAATGTGAGATTTTGAGAATGTAAGATTACCTGATGTGTTTGGTTTGGATTGTGGAATATAATATTACTTTGTTTGGTTAAGGGTTATATTTTAGGTTATATGGGACAATTTACTATAATGTCCTTATATATATATATATATATATATATATATATATATATATATATATATATATATTTGTGTGTATTTTTATTTATTTATATGTATGAATGTATTGATGCTTAATATTAAAAAAATAAATATATAAATATACACACATGTATATTTGATTATATAAAAATATATTTATTTTATATATGTTATTGTGTTAGTATTATTATTATTATTATTATTATTATTATTATTATATAAGGATAAGGATTAATTAACAAGGGCAAAGTTGGAATAATCCAAGGTAATCTTAGATTACCTAAAAAAACGGGGGTAATCACATTACCTTGAAACATTACCGTCACATCAGCTTTGAGATAATATAACATTACCAGGTAATCTCATAACTTGAAACAAACAAAGTAATATAACATTACCAGACTCAGATTACCTAGGTAATCTCAGATGACCCGAACCAAACGGCCCCTAACACTAATGTTAATCGTTTGTCGTTACGTTATCACCACGGCTCACCATTGATTGACTTGGACCGCTGTAGCCTGTACGATCAAAATGCTCCACTTTTCTTTCCTTCTTTTTTTTTTTTTTTAAGAAAATATTTATTTTTTAAAACACTCATATTTTTTAATTTTTATAATTAAAAAAATATTTTAAAATACTGAATTTTAATATTAAAAAAAATTTACAATGGTAGAAGAAATATATATAAGGTGTTTAAACACTTATTTAGTAGTCAAAGGCAAAAATATATATAAGGTGTTTAAACACTTATTTAGTAGTCAAAGGCCTTGTTGCCAAGCGACATAGTTGTAACCCTCCCCAGTGAGACTCGTTGTGTTTCAGTAGGTTGAGAAAGTATGTATGAACAGATATTACAATGTAACAGAGTCAATAGTGTTCAAAAAAAGAAACACTTATTTAGTACATTTTTCTTTTTTGTTTTCCGTTTCTCATTTTCACAATTTTCTCAATTTTTGTTTATTATAAATTAAAAATAATAATACTAAAATAGAAAACATATTAATCACCATCATTTTATATTATTTTTCAAATGAGAAAATTAAAGTTATTTGAAAGTGATTTTTTTTTTTTTCATTTTAACATACGAATAATGTTAATGATAAGTGGCATAATATCGAGTGTTGTGGCTATGTGTGCTCATTGGATCGGGTCAATTATATCTACATTTTATTTTGAATAATCAAAATTTAGAGTGTTACTTTTCTGGCACCTTTGGTTCGCGGAATAGGTCTGGAATTGAATAACATTACTAGTAATAGGCTTATTCCGCTGTTTGGTAAAATTTTCTATTCCCATGAATAGTGTTCCTAGGAATGACCTATTCCCCTTGCAAGGGGAATAAAGATTCCTAGGCACCTTAGGTATTAGGCTATTCCTGAGTCCTCAGGAATAGCCTAATGTTGTTATTTCCAATTTTACCCCTTGGTGCGTTTTGGAGAAAGATCTTCATTTTCCCAAAACGCTCCTATATTATTTTTTTAAAAAAAATCTTGTAACTAAGAACAATTAAGACTCCTTAAATGAATGAGCTTTTGGCTCTTTAAAGGCTTCCTCGTCCTGTTGTTAATTTCAAAAGAAAAGCAATGCTTCTCTTATATAGAGGAGCTCAGCTCCTCTTCTTAAGTTACCAATGTGGGATCAAAAATTGTAATTTGTGTTTAAAAAAATTATTATATATATAATTTTGTTTTGTATTATTATTATTATTATTTCTTTTTTCTTATTATTGTTATTAATCTACCATACTAATAAGAGCCAAAGAGAGTAGGCCTAAAATGGATACAAAATGGCGGTCAAATTATTTAATCAAATTGATGGTTCAGATGGATTATTTAATTAAATGGATTGTTAAGATGATTCAGATTTATATTATTCATAGAAATTACCTAATTTAACCTTACTTTTATGATTTTCCGTCAAAATTTCCGTCAATTATCTCCTCCTCTGTTAATATCACTATTAACTCTTCGCCAAACGAGTTATCACCATCCAGTAGCTACTCCCGCGTCGCCAATTCGATACTCTTCATGGATTCGTGCCCCACAGCTTCACCCGCCTCGCTCGCTCTCCCTTTGTAATCACCCGAATTCCTCATCAATTCCTCCCGGTTTTCCAAATCGCCGACGGATTTTACCCGGATTTCTCATCGATTTCTCCCGGTTTGCCAAATCACAAATTTACCCACGGATTTTACTCGGATTTTGTGCGGTTTTTTTGGTCTTTTCCTACTTTCATATTGTGCTTACTCTTCCTGCTCTTCGCCATTATGAACAATGGCGAGTTCGTTGGCGTTTATACTGTGCTTACTCTTCTTGCTCTTCGTCTCGTCGCAAACCTCCTTCTCTCTTCCACGATCTTCCAAGTCTGTTGCTCGCTTTCACAACAAATTATTGCGATTACCCTTCAAGACAATCGGAGCACCGCAGTACAAATATGAGATTCGCTACTTTGAGCAGCGACTGGACCACTTCAGCTTCGCCGATCTCCCTCCCTTTCGTCACCGTTACCTCATCAACACCGATCACTGGCTAGGCCCGTCTCGCCTTGGCCCTATCTTTTTCTACTACGGTAATGAATGAGACATCGAATGGTTTGCCACCAATCCCGGTCTCGTCTTGGAACTCGCGCCTCGCTTTCGACGCCATGGTTATTTTCCCTGAAGTAATTTTTACAATTTCATGCTTTGGTATCCATATCACTCTAAACTTAGTTGTTTCGTTATATGCACATTTAATTTCTTAAGCTTTCCTCAAAGCTCTTGGTTTCGCATTGTCTGTTTATGGTATTTCATTCTAGTACTTGGTCGTGTAATTCCTTAATCATTATGAGCAGACGCTGGTAGAATTTTGATTGGGAGAGCGCGGTGGAGTTGAGCGCTTGCATTGTGGTGTGGGGCGGAGAGATTTTCGATGTGAACGAGGCGGATGTGTAGTCCATAGCTCCAAAATGGCCAAAACATGAAAAAAAAAAACCCCTGTATTGGATGTAGGGGTGTAAATGAGTCGAGCGGTGCGCAAGCTGCTTGCGAGCCGCTCGGTCAAAGCTCGGCTCGAGCTTTAATGTCTTAGGCCCATGGCTCGTCGAGCCACTCGCGAGCCATATATATATATATATATATATATATATATATATATATATATATATATATAATATTTGATAAGGATTATTTCCTAGTGTATAGCAATTTATGTAGTAGTGTAAAGTAGATCCAAGAATTGAGCCCAAACAAGTCATTTTATTCATTGTTCTTGCATAATGTAGAGAGAGTGAATAGCTTCTTGGGTCTTTTAGTGAGAGGGAGTGAGAGGAGTCCAAAAGCCCCTACCATGCAAGGCTAAGGTCCCTTTTATAGGGTTAGTACCTGTACTCGTATACGTCTACGTATAAAATATTTAATGCCGTATACCCGAGATATATTCCCTATCACACCTAAACTTTTAAAAATTGCAATTAAACCTTCAAACATGTCGAATTGAGGCAATGAAACCCAAAAACTGGCAACAGGTCATTTGCTATCAAAAACTGGCAAATGACTTGTTATTACAGTTTTTACAGTTTTTGAAGCACAAAGAGTCAAGAGTTGCCTCAGTTGAGGCTCGAATCCACTCCCATCGTCCATGTGGGAGTGTTAACCGGGACACCGGGTGCCAATAGACCACAAGGTCATTGGACGGTAAATTTAACTTATTTGACCCAAAATAACATATTTGAATATTTAATTGTAATTTTTTAAAGTTTAGGTGCTTAATTAATTTTTGATGTAAAATTTAGGGGTGTATTTAACTCTTTTTCCGTCAAATATTTGAAGGGATAAATACGGAAAGAAAAGCAAGGAGGCGAGTTTATTACCAAAATGGTCCCTCGACAATTATGAAATTACCAATTTGGTCATCAACAATTTTTCGTGACCAATTAAGTCCCTCGACTTTGAAAAATTTAATCAATTTGGTCCTCCGTTTATTTTTCTGTTAAACATCCTTTAAATCGGGACCAAATTGGTAATTTTGCTATAGTCAAGGGACCAAATTGGTAATTAATTTTCACTGAAATGGTCCCTTGACTATAACAAAATTACCAATTTGGTCCTGATTTAACGGATGTTTAACGGCAAAATAAACGGAGGACCAAATTGGTTAAATTTTTCAAAGTCGAAGGACTTAATTGGACACAAAAAATTATTGAGGACCAAATTAGTAATTTTGCAATAATCGAGGGACCATTTCGGTAATAAACTCCTAGGAGGCGAAGGAGGAGTATACGGAGTAGCAAGCAATATCCCCTGCGGCTTTCCACACCAGATTGCGACTCATTCGCTGCCCTAAACGCTAAACATCAAATACTCTCTTCTTCTCAGTTCTCCCTTCTCCCTCCTTGTCTCTCTGCGTTGTGCTTTTGTTAGCTCACATGGGGAGCTCATCCAATGGCATCCAGCCCGCCGCCATCAGCAGCGGCGACGGCGCCGCCCCGGCGGTGGACAAGGACGTCGATTTCGCCAACTATTTCTGCACTTACGCCTTTCTCTACCATCAGAAAGACATGCTCACCGACCGCGTTCGCATGGACTCTTATTACAACGCCGTTTTCCAGAACAAGCATCACTTTGCCGGAAAGGTTCGAGCTTTTACCCCCTCCCCCTCCCCCTCTATGTATTAATGAATGCATCACAATGTATTTAAAATTTTGAAACAATTCATATGCGTTGGTTTGTAATTTCTAGCGTTTCTGTGTTTTGACAAGTGTTGGATAGTTTGAAGAAGTTCTTAAGTCTCTAGTGTGCTTTGATTTTTTATCAGCATGCATAAATTTGATTATAATGCTAAATGTGAAGAAAAAAAAGAGTTCATGAAGATAAATTATAAAAGATTATATTTTTATAAGGTGTGTGTTGTGTTGGGGGTGGAGGTGAGAGCTTGGTGTTAAAGATTGTTCTTACTATTCAGTGCCTCCGTGGCTTCTCAAGATTTTGATAGAGAGAAATACATGTATTGCATATTAGATTCTTTGTTAGATGTGGAAGAGTGGCTAATTTACTACTGTCCTAAATTTTGTCCCATATCTTCTTGTAAGTGAGATGAAAAACTTGCTCACAGACAAAGAAAACAGCTCTATACTATCCTATTTCTTAGGAGCTTGCAAATAAAGCAGAAATCTTGAGAAAGAGAATGGTTGTACTCTAATTATATAATTTATGCATTGAGAATTATGGTTTTTTCTTTTGTAAGTAATTTGACTAAGTTGGTTTGTTATCCCTACAATAGGCCGTATTGGATGTAGGAACTGGGAGTGGTATTCTAGCAATATGGTCAGCGCAGGCAGGTGCAAGAAAAGTGTATGCAGTGGAAGCCACCAAGATGGCAGATCATGCCCGTGAACTAGTTAGAGCGAATAACCTTGAGGGAGTTGTTGAAGTTATTGAGGCTTCTATTGAAGATGTTAATCTGCCAGAGAAGGGTGAGAGCTTTTCATACATATGTAATAAATAAATGCATGAATACTCTTTTGGTACTGGAGGATCAAAATTTCTTCTTTGATACTTATGTAACAATTGCATTGGTTGGCAGTTGATGTCATTATTTCGGAATGGATGGGATACTTTCTTCTTCGAGAGTCAATGTTTGACTCTGTAATTTGTGCCCGTGACCGCTGGCTGAAGCCAAACGGAGTTATGTAGGTGTCTTTGCACATTTATTCGCACAACTTTTTTAGTTGATGTTTCTTTCAGTCTTTACCAAACTTTGTGATATTAGCTTCATCATTTTACTAATCTTGTTTCAAGCACAATGCCTGTGATTCATGCCTTTTCTATCTTGGTAAAATGGTTTTACAGGTACCCAAGCCATGCTAGGATGTGGGTAGCACCTATCCGGTCTGGAGTAGGGGATCAAAAGAAGATTGATTATGATGGAGCCGTGGATGATTGGCATCACTTTGTGAATGATACTAAAACTCATTATGGTGTTGATATGAGTGTTTTAACAAAACCTTATCTGGAAGAACAGAAAAAATACTATTTACAGGTTGGTATTCATTATTATATTGTTTAATTGAAAGATTAAGAAGTGACCAATAGCCGTCAACTAGTACATGAACTGCACATGTACTATAGACTTATTACCCCCATGTAAATGTTGCTTGCAATAGTGAAAAAATACTTCTCATGAAAAACCAACATTTTCTCTTTGATTAGTTTTGTGTAATGAGAGTTGATTATTTGTTAAAGATGAGATCACAAATGTATTATCTCAGAGGTGAGGAAATAGGACCATTTTCATGAATAACCAAAAGTTGAATTTAGTTTTATGCAATCAGAGACACTATTTGCTAAAGATGGGCTTACATATATATTCTTGCATAATTCCACACGAGTGAGTGAACCATTTCTTTAGTACTTTTTGCTAAAGCGGCCTAACAATAATTGCAGTATTGCCTTACTGTAAAATTGTCCTGTTTGCTTTGTACTTGAACATGGCTGACTTTCTGCTCAAGATTCCTATTCCTTATTGCTCATTCTAGTCTCTTTTACTTTGTTGCGAATACTAAAATCATGCTAATGAATTCTATAGACGTCACTTTGGAGCAACCTTCATCCAAATCAAGTGATAGGACAACCTGCTATCATAAAGGAAATTGATTGCTTGACTTCAACTGTTAACGACATACGCAATGTCCGTGGAAGTGTTTCATCATTGATTACTGCTGAAATCGCAAGGCTTTGTGGGTTTGGTGGATGGTTCGATGTCCACTTCAAAGTGAGTTGACTTCTGCTCTCTCTGGGTTTTTACACGTTACTGGTATAGCACATATCTCTGAACCAATTTCGTTTATTCAAACTTGTTTGGTTCGTTTTGCTAGGGACGCGATGACAATCCAGTTAAACAGGAGGTTGAGTTGACAACAGCTCCTAGTGAAGAGTTTGGTACACATTGGGGCCAGCAGGTTTGTAAACATCAGTATCTGTCATCTCAAGTGCTACAATTGGAAGTTTGTTTAGTTTATTTCTTTGCAAAAGAATCGCAATGTGATTACTATCAATTAAGGTTGTTACCGTCCTTTGTGTAATTGTCAGGTGTTTCTATTGCATCCTCCCAAGCGTGTTGCCAAGGGCGATGACATTAGAATCAAATTTGACATGATCCGCTCTAAACAAAACCACCGATTGCTGGAAGTCGAGTTTGATTGTGAGATTAGACACTCTTCTGGGGATCCAAACCCCTCGTTTAGAAAAAAGTTTTTCATAGAATGAGAAGAACAAAGCTACTAGCATTCAAGGTATGAGCTTTTGCACCTTACAATTGAAAATGCATTAGTAATTCGAAGTGTCTTATTGTTCACATTTTTGTGGGGGTGGGGTATCTTTTTTTTTTTTTTTTNTTTTTTTTTTTTTTTTTTTTTTTTTTTTTTTTTAAATACAACTGACCCTATTACAATGTAGTATCTGTTCATCTATACTTTCTCAACCTATTGAAGCACAAAGAGTCAATATCACCTCTACTGAGGCTCGATCTCATGACCTCTCTTATGGGAGAGTCACTACATGCCATCTGAGCACAAGGTGCTTGGTGAGGGTAGGGGTATCTAGGGGGTTGGGTACCGCTATCTACCATCTCCAAGATAGTTCTATCTTGCTTTCATGATACAGATTATAGAGTATCGTCTATTCCGTGCGTTTCTTATGTAGAACCAATCATTCTTTTTACTAGTGTATTCTTGGCCAACTGAAAAACTTATGAACTTATATGAGCATGTTAATCATCCCGGCCTGTCTCGTATTCTTCCAAATTCTAATGGAACTTTTTCCCGCATCCTAGCATAGTTTTTGATTTCTCCTTTTATTTATTCCAGTCCCAACAGGTGGAAGAGCTCACAACTTTCTGGTCATCAATGGGTTACTGCATCATTTGCTTAATTTTATGCAGTGGTTTTTCTTCTTATGACAGAATGGAAATGAGTTCCCTTCATACCTTGAAGGTGTTGTATTCTTAAATAGAGTGAGAGCGAGAAGAATATTGTGTAATGCGGGATAAAAAAATTTATTTTATTGTGTTTTATTAAATTTTGAGTTTACTTTGATTTTTTGTTTCTTTAATCTAGTTTTTCATTTTCTTCTATTTTTTGTTTTGCTTTTTAATTTAGAAAATATGTTTACTAGCTTATCAATATATAGTGTGAGTTTAGTGGATGAAATTCTCATTTAAGACTTGCTTTCAGCGGGGCTGTGGAGGTTTGATTCTTGTCTATAATGCTATGTGGACCTTGGTCCATGATATAAATGACCTATACATATAGTTTGGGCCTTTATTGGAATTGGGCTTGAATTATTTGCATTTAGTTAAAAGCCCAGTGTGTTAGCCTACTAAGCCTTAAATAAAGTCATTTGGCCCATTGCTATATAATGAAGATACTGCATGTAATAATACATTATGACTAATCAACATATTCTCATACAACAATTAATAATTACTAAAGTTTAATCTAATTTTTTTTTATAGTTTATTATAATATTTCTAATCCACTAGAAATTATCTTGGTAGGGCTCAATCTTGTATTAATCTCCTTTCTTAAAGGCTTGTATATGTCATGTATGTGGTGCCATTGTCACAATTAATTGTTGAAAATGTGACAATAGGTTTTCTACATATTATAGAGAATGGAAAACTAGATAAATGAGAAATAAAGAAAAAATATTTAAAGAATTGAAACAAATGACAACCTAACTTCATCAACAACCACTCTGTGCTTATAATTGATAGGTTATATTAGTTGTCGAGTCAGAAATGGGACTACATCGGATTAGGAAGGCGATTGGGAGTTTGGTCCTCCATCTAATATTGAGGAAGAGAGAGATTGATGGAGAGATTGAGGAAAGAAACCTAGAAATGAGTTGGACATTAATGTGGTTCCACCAAATCCTCAGCCATTGTCTTAGTAGCATCTCCCATCTTTGCCACTCCCATGTGACTATGCCTCCTCCTCCACAGCAAGAGAGCAGCTGTATATGAATCTAGGTTGGGCTTCTTATGGTTTCATGATTCATACTCATCATGTCTCATTTCTTCCAAAAATATCTTCTTTTATCTTATAATTAACACCCCTTTTAGCCGTGTCGATTAATAGATAAGGTAACCCGTCATTTTCTTATATAAAAATAACAGCGTTATCACTTTAACTAACTATTCGAAGAAGATATCAGGCCAGCCTGTGCAGACTATCTTGCTTGAAAGAATTTGAAGAAATATTCATTTTTATTATATTTAGGCGCCCCATACAAATTTTTTATAAGTTATTTTGTAAGAGTACTATGCAATAACTTTTCTTTTTTCAAATTGTGTTTTGTTTTCTGGTGGTCTGGTGGGAAGGCCAACCAATCATTTATGTAGGTTAATTATAATCTTGGCTTATTAAAATGATTGGAGACACATAAGCCAAGCTATCCCCTTTTCACTCTTCTAAATTCTATCAAGGAGAATATATGTATGCATGTATTAGGACATATATACTATTAGCTTTGAAGATGGCATAGTAATATGAATTTGGTTTTTGCTATACTACTATTCAAAGAATTTATTAGAGAGATTGAATTTGTATCGTTAAAACATTTTCACAGTGAGACCAAATTCAGCATTATGTCATTGAGAACGTGTGACTGATTGTTAGCAAATAAAAAGAAATAAAGTTATACATTTACTATTAGCTGTATTTTTTTGTGGAGTCGTAACTGGTAAGGGCTTAATCTGACAAAATTAGTATAACACGCAATGTCTGATTTTAATTCTATCAGTCCACTTAAACATTGGTTGGTAGACATAATATCAATTGAAAAGGAATGAAACTGGGACTGTCCATTCTCAAGTAAGGTATTGATTTAGCATTAAATTTGCACATTTTGGTCCCCAATCCCACACACACCCACCCACACCTTGGCATGTGACTTGCTTGCCTTCTAGGAATGCCATACGCCCATCTTTTTTCCACTCTTAGCAATAAAAACCAACTAGAATTTGGCACATCATTTTCCCCTCATTGGTTATGGGTGATGGAATTGCAATGCCATTGTGGCTCATGGCCCCCCCTTCTTGGTACATTGCATTTTTTTTTTTCAGCCCTCTCTTGCTAGCTGTTGATAGTTATATTAGCAAGAACCTAGCTAGCATTGTCACATGATAAAAATCCAAGGTATACTCTACCAAATTGTAATTTTGTTTTGAACCCAAAAAAGAGTCAATTACTTTTGCCATCATTGGAACACAAATAATACACCCATCATGGAAGCATGAGAAGTTGTCAACATTCTTGGGATGTATGTTGAGGTCTCATCAACCCTTACCCTCCCCACCCACTTTACAAGAAATCATAGTTTCATATAATGATTATAATTATTCGAGAAAAAAAAAGAAGACATTTTTAAATTTTCAGTTACACCCCATAATTAATTTCAGTCCTTCAGTACCCACAGGAGTGTATAAATGAGATGACGCGTCTCTTCCAGCTTAACAAGAGGGCTCAAACTCATGGTTTGAGTCATGGTAATGCAACTACCTTAAAATCTACATGATTAGTTTCAGTGTGTGGTCCTAGTTGACTAGTCGAGAAAACTTGTAGTCAAACAGAAAACTTATCAGCCCCTCAATTATTATTGTATCTAGTGATGTACATAGAAATATTCAATTTCTCTTCTACTACTACCATCAATCAATCTCTTAAAAAGGCACATATAGGCAAAAAGTATGAATGAGTTAGAGTGATATGATGTATCTTCACACAAGAGCTAAGAAGGCAAGGAGGTTGTGAGAAAAGAAATGAATAATATAATTATTAGTTTCCCATCTGGCAAGAAATGAAGATTGAAGACAAACAAATAATTGGTGGTGATCCTATTAATGATTAAGAAATTGGTAAAATGGGCAGGTAAGATACAGAAAGATCATCAAAGCATGAACAGTGAGATATGGGAATATATAAATATAAACAATGAAGTGATAGATAGATAATTAGGGCAAGAATTGAAGAAAATGAAAGAGAGGATAGGAGTGTATGTATGTATATATGTGTGTAGTCTTAGGTATAATACTATACATACAGATGCATATATAATGGCAACTGCCCTTTGGTCTATGGGAGGCCAGACAAGGAAGTAGCATTAAATCAAGGGCAGACAAGAGCCAGCTAAGTCACAAGTCACAAATGGGGATGGATGCAATAAGGGGAGACAATTAAGATTTAATTAAGGATTAAGGTGGATCTTTATTAAGCATGGGGATCTTAATTAGGTTAAAGAAAGGGGGTGGATGAGCTGGCCAGTGTTTGGGATGTGAAAAATCCAGAGTATGTTGCAGAAGGAGCTAAGGGGTATAGTATGTATGTATATGGCTAAGTAGCATACATACATACCTCTTCTGTGTGTTGTCTTGTTCTTCTTGTCTTCCCATGCACCCATTACTAGCCCTCTCTGATCTTTTTGATTCTCTCTCTCACCAAGGCTCAATCAGATGGTCCAAAAGTTGTGAAAAGTGTTTTTAATTTGCTTATAGGTTCTTAAATTATTTCTGTCACATGAAGCAATCTGCAGCTTTGGTTATTTTGTTGCCTGTTAGTTGTCATGCTTAATTGCCATTTATGCAATGTATGTATATATCTTAGTAGAGTAATTTTAATTATATCAATAGATTGCTTTTGCTAAGCTTCGAACTTGTAAGTTGTGGAATCAAGTCAACAATCTAACCATCTTGGCTTGGTTTGCTCCTGCTAGGAGCCTAATTTGTAAGTTGTGGTTATCAAGTCACAACTTGTCTGGAGTTACCCTTGCAAATTATACTTATGCTCTTTCAAGTTTCAAGTCAATAAGTCATTACAAGAAAAATAATAGTTCAGGCGAAAGTCATTACGGGATGCGACAATGTGGATGTTCGTATCCCACTGGAAGCATGTATGGGAAAAATGGCTCAAGGATGATGGAAGGTCTGGATTGGACCATTGTGCGCACATGAAAATTAAGATTTGACTGGTGGCTGATTGCGTGACTTGTGATTTACATCCAAAGAGGCTCTAGAGGCGTGGTCTTGTGGGCTTATGCTTACTCTGGCGAAATTAGAATCATCTAAGTTTTTTAAAAAATAAAAAGAAAAAAGAAAAAAGGAAAACAAGTTACAACTTGTTAATTGCATCAATTAAGGATGTGATTACTATCATACCCCAATTGTAAATTCATTATCCCAAATGCATGACAAATTATTATGTGGACGCGGGTCTAAAATACACAATTTACATATTAAATGTTTATAATTTATATACGGAATGTTCACAACTAAATATTCACAATTTACATATTGAATATTTACAATTTGAATTGTAAACATTAAGTATGTAAATGGTGACAGGTCCATTTAATATGCAAGGTGGACCCGGGTCCATGGTATAACACTATAACTATTGCAAATACAATTACTCCTAATATTTTCTACAATTCACATTCAAATCACTTCTAGTTCAACTTAAATCCGGCCCCTAATCATTGGTAAAGTTATGACTAAAATAAATAAATAAATTATATATATAGCTCACACCAAACATATATGAAATATTTTGGATATCAAGGTTAAAAAATCACTTATAATTTTGAATTTATGTGATTTTTATAACACTATAGTTTCAAAAAATTAAATTAAAAAAAAAAAGAGTATTAGCAAACATATTTTCTAAACAAAAAAACAAAAATCAAAGAACAGAAAACAAATAATAAAAGGTGAAAAAAAAATCGAAAATTGGAGTAAATGAGCCCTAGATTGTCCAACCATTTTAATTAGAAAAATGATATTATTTGCATTAATTCTTTTTTTTTTTCACATTTTTTTGTTATTTGATAATGCAATTTGTGAAAGTATGTGATTAACTTCTATATTCATTTGATATTGGCCTATTTTGCTACCACGTTATCAAATGAAGCCACTAGACCACTAGTACAACATTTGGTGTAAGAAAAAAACGTGATGCAAGTAGCATTACTCTTTTAATTAAACATGGTCAGAGAATATTTTGTCATGTTATTGTTACTTTGTTAGTGTATTATTGTTAATAATAATAATAATAATAATAATAATAATAATATTATTATTATTATTATTATTATTATTATTACTATTATAATATTTTGATGTGATGATTACAATTAAATTTAACAAACAGATCACATTGATTAATGTGTGGAGGCAACTATTAACTCATTGTGCTTCAGTAGGTTGAGAAAGTAGCTATGAACAGATACTACATTGTAAAAGAGTCAGTAGTACTCAAAAAAAAATTATAACTATTGTAATTTAATTATAAATTTGCATCAATCTTCTCCTTCCCTAACCTATTTCCCTTCTCTCCAAATCAATGAAAAATTATGTCTTCAAGTTATTTGGGTTGAAGTTACAAATTTGGGATTTTTTTTAAAATTTTTTTGTCTCAATAGCCTAAGGAAAGAGAGATGTTAATATAATTTACAAGTTTGGGTTGAGAAATTAGGTCTTGAGATATAAATCAACAACCTCTAACACCATGTTAATTAATTAGAAATCCAAAATTGAAGGCGCCTATAATTGGAGAACCAAAAGTGCTAGTTTATAATGTTTACATTGTATTAGAATGATTTACCAGTGAAAAACTAATAAATAAAAAAATGTTACAATGTTTTATCTTAAAATGTCATATTTTAACAATAAAAAGTGACAAGCCGGGGTATATTTATAATGTCTTCTTCATAAATTGTGTAAGTGGTTAAATATATATCATTTTCTATTTTAAAATTCAATTTATTTTTTTTTACATATTATATTCTAATAATGACCCAATTAATAAATTAAGAGTAATTATGGAAGAACATGGTTAAGTGTAGTTTAGAATGTTGAGTTTGTCGTGTAGCAATGTGGCGGGGGACATATCCCTCTCTAACTGATATCTAGAAGCGTGCATATTACAAAGCACAACGTTGTAGCACCAATGTTAACATTAACAATTAACAATTATTATTAATTAATATTATATGCTACAATAATCAACTTAGTTTGTGTGAATGACCGTGCATTCTCATTTTTAATGAAAAAAATCAATCTGGTCAGCGCTTTGCTCCTTAATTGAGTCAGTCCAGTGCGAATGATGATTAATCTGAATATGGTATGAACTTAAATGTGTTTCTTACGGTTAGAGACTACTCAGGATACCTCGTGGTCTAACAAAAAAAATATTATAGGCTCGATTATTGTATTCATTGCCGCTAATCAATAAAAGGCACGTACGTAATTAAACAAATCAATAAGTATTAATGCTTAATTAATCATTCATTCATTGCGCGTAACGTAAATTAAAAGTTGACTTAACAGGCGACACAACATTTTTGTTAGAGACCGAAACGTGTTTTATCTTATTGATTTAGTAGTTAGTACGTACGAATAAGATTAATTTTTTGTATTTTTTGTCTTACGTAATTAACTACAGATGTAATGTATTGCCAATAAGAGCTTATTGAGACACTTAATTGTAGTGCGGGCAAAGTACAATTATTAACGGAAACAGAAAAATAATGTAACTGTACACTACTGATTAATAATCAGGTGGCTATGATTCTTGTGGCACGTAATTCGAGATTAGCGACGTGATAAGGAAGAATAAAAAGCTACCAGTACACGCTGTGTCACATACACTATGTTTCTGCATGTACTACCACAAGGAGTGGTTATAATTTTTTTTTTTTAAACATTGAAATATATTTATTTTATTTCTCTTCTGAATTTTTTTTAATATATTAAATCTCCTAATTTACGCTAGACTAATCATAATATTCTAAAATTTCTACTCAAGAGTCGCTGAAAGAGATAAATCATAAATTGCCCAAGCCTTTCCGTCAGTTCTTGTAGTTGATTTTGCGCATAAGGCATCAATCTCTACAATTACATACAATTTTCTTTGTATCAATTATGTTCAGTGATATATATATATATATATATATATATATATATATAGGATAATGTTCTAGTGAGACATCTTTTCGTGAAACTGTGAGACACAACATGAATACACATGATCTACTACAGGAATGCACACACATTATATTGTGTATACTCATGTTGACCAAATTGTACACGCTCTAATTTGTGTGCATTCATGGAGTATACTGTATGCATCCATGCTGTGTCTCATAATCTCACGGAAAGATATTGTCTCATTATATATATATATATATATATATATATATATATATATATATATATATATATATATATATATATATGTATAGACACACACTTTTAGTTAAATTAGTGAATGGAACACATTTATAGAAAATGACTAAATACTTAAACTACTTGAATCCCAGTGGTGCCTCCTCAAGGAAACTAAAGGTCATTGTTGGATTGGATGGGAAGATAATTAATGGTGAGATATATATAGTTAATTGGGTTTAGTAAGTTTTAAGTATATGATGCATTAAACCAATCTTTGTTGAAATAAAATAGTATTCTATTTGAAAATTGGTATATGTTTAGAGTGAAATTCACTTTTAATCTTACGAGGATGGTAGTATAATAAGAAATATTAGTATATTTGTAGTTGAAGATTAAAAGTGCTGAACTAATTAGATTTGAAATGACTGCTATATGTGATGAATCAGAAGTGAAATTAACTCAGTAGTATAATATTTCTTTAGAGTTAATTTTGAATTTAATTATTTTACTATCACTTATTTTCAATTTTAGTCATTGACATTTCAATTGTAATTCACAATAAGATTTTCAGTGTGTGAACAATTAAAATTGAGGGTAAAATTAAATGATGACTTTTCAATTGTAATCCACTGTAAGCTTTTCACTGTGTGAACAATTAAAATTGAGGGTAAAATTATGAATGCTAGAATAAGAAAAATCAAGGCTTTATTTATTGTTTGTGAGAAACAATTAGCGCAATGGTCATGACTTTTCAACACTGCCTCAATGTTAACTTAACGATTGACACAAGGAATAGCTAATAGTGGATTACAATTAGAAATAATGATTCAATACTTAAGAACTACATTCAGTTTGCCAAGACCTTGTGGTCTAGTGACATTCGGTTGGACTCCCATAAGGAAGGTTGTGGGTTTGAGCCTCAATGTAGTTATGAACAGATATTGCATTAGTAAATCTGGAATTAACACATAACTAATGAATATAATCAATAATGACTAGGGGGCTAAATACAAAAATAGTGTATCTTAGCTTCTTTTCACCTCTAAAAATGTAATTATGCAAGGATTCACATGATGGATGGCATGCTTTGATTCTTTTAACATAAGCCCAAGAAAAGAAAAGGTTTGGGGGTGGGGGTGAAAGAGAAGGATTAAGAGAAGGGCAGGGCAGGGTGATGAGTGAATTAGCACATGCATGCTTTGGAGGGGCAGGGGTAGGGGGACCATCCAATTCCAAGAAGAATGAGAGATTTGAGAAGCTCCCAAAAAGCAATACACAAAAAGGGAACTTTGTTCTCTTTAATGTTCACTACCACAACCAGATTACAGTTAAATTAACTCACAGTTGCCAAACCCCATAAAGGAGGATTGATATATGCATTTTTAAAAAGGGTGTTTGCATTTGCATGCTTAGATTCAAAACTACCTTTAAATAAACTAAATTTATTTGCTTCAAAAGAACATCTCATTTCTTGGGCATTGCAATTCTTCTTTAATTTGCCTTGTTTTATATATTTATTTATGATCTTCTTGTTGTGTGTATAGGCACCATAATCTATGAATTTAACAATTTCTAAGCACCTTCCCCCTTGTACTGCCTTGTTACGACAACCTCAGCTTCCAAGAATGCTCTCTAATTCATACATTAATCCTTTTCACCTTTCTTATACATTTTATATCTTCCAATATATGCAATGTTGAATGTTGTAGTGCGGTGGAGACATCCTTCCAACATAAACTACTAAAATACTGTATTTTATTTATCACTAAGTCTTCATGATATTTATATTCATTATCTAAGTAAGACGATTTTAGTTTGAGTTTCAATACACATCTTAGAAGATATCATAAATGTAAAATTAGAAAAAGTTACAAGTGTATAACAAAATAAGCATAATGTGTGTGTGTCTATATATATATATATATATATATATATATATATATATATATATATATATATATAATCTGGATCAAATGAGAACCACATTTCAAGTGCGAACTACCTTTTGCGTAACTTGTAATGTTTGATTGTGACCCTGTTTGGTAAATGGCTGTTAGTTGATTTGGTTAGAATGTATGATTAGTTGATAACATTAGCTGATTGTAGAAAGTTATTTGGTAAATTAACAGTTAGCTGATAGCTGTTTAGTATAATTTCTTCTCAAAAAGCTAATTAAAAATGCTGTTTTGAGTAGCCTTTTGAATTTTAGTATTTTGGAGTTACAAAAAGCTTATTAACCAAATATTTATATTAATTTTTTAACCAAATCAAACAACTAATAGTGGTCAAATAAGCCAAAATTGACTGATAGGCTGATTATTTACCAAACAGGGCCTGTATATTTATGGATAAGTGATTGTGCATTCTGGAAAATCACTTTTGTGTAAATTTTATCATATTTTGGATTGTGCATATTACAATGCCTAATTATGAAACCTGTAATGCCTAACTGTACAATTCACACGTGCACACTGGCTCTCAATAGATGTTGCCAGGACAAATCACTCATCAAGTTATCACTGACTGAGGGTTTTAGTAACAAAAATATATAGTCAATTTTATAATTATTACGAACTTTCAAATTTGCAATATTTATAAAGCTAATCCCACCACTTTTTTCCTTGAAAGTTTGTTCTCACCAGAACCCTCTCATACATATATATATATATATATATATATATATATATATATATATATATATATATATATATATACACACACACACACACACACATGTATTGAAGAATGATCAAATGAGAACAGTTTAACCATGTAAAAACTTAAGACTAAATCTGAATGTCAATCCGTGTTGATCAAAGGGCCATAAAATAAAAAAATATTTAAAATGCATCATGTAACAATTAACTGTGAAATTGCTAATATGTAACCATGCAATGCATCATTACATATCAGCGATTGCACTTGTAGTGCTACACGATGCACTTGTAAATTTTTAATTTTGAGTACACATCTACATATCAACAATTGTATTTATAGTTGTTACTTGCGATAAATAATTAGAATTCTCACTAAATATATATATATAAATATATATATATATACACATATACAGAGAAGATATTTGGTCCAAAATCGAGGCAAACGTATGGTGACAAGTGTTGAGGCAAGGGGTGGGTGCGAAGCGTGATTCAATGCCCAATTTTGCATCTCTTTTTTCGAGCTATGGCCTATGGGCAAGTCCACTTCATAGAGCTCTGAAAATCATTCTTTGGTACTTTCATTTTTTGCTGTCATCTTAACCAAATTGCAGAAAAGAGAGGAGAAATTAAAATTAAAATTAAAAATTAAAAAAAAATGTATAGAAATTAGAAAGAGTGTCAATTCCATCCAACACAAACCTACCATATTTCACAATCATGAAGGGGGGTATATATGGTAATATAACAAAACTGTGTTAGGACTACTTCACATATACATTACATACACATAAGGGATGATAATGGGGAGCTGATTGGGTCACCAAGTTAAACCAAAAAAAAAAAAAAAAGAAGATTAAAAAAAAAAATCCTAAAAGACTAAAAGACGCTAGCCAGGGGAGGTAGCTAGCATGCTGAAAATCCAAACTCTTTGGCAAAACACAGAGCATGCCTCTACTTTTGGGTCAGTCATTCTATTAGCAATTGGCCATTGGGCAAAGGGCAATTAAGGAATCACACCGATTTTATATCCTAATTTCCTACAATTTATGCTTCCAATAAACATTTTTTTCCTCCTTTTTTCTTTTCTTTTTTCTTTTCTTGGTGGGTCATTTGAGAAGCTAAGCATATATGCACTCACACAACGGAAGGATAGGGGTAGTTTAGGTATTTTGCGCTACCAGGACCCTTGATCTTGCATGGTTGTGGGTTCGGGTTCGGGTAGACGTTGAAATATGACGGGAGCCCCGTATTGTGGGTGCAGAAGCATCAGCACCGTAGGAGCGTGTTTATAACGCGGCGACAACCGAAAGGAGAAGCGTTGGAGCATGATCGCCAATGTTAGCTTCGTTTGAAGGATTGCGAGGTTTTGTCCGATGCACTGACGAACGCCCAGCCCGAAAGGAATGTAAGCCACGGGATGCTTGGCTGCGCGGGCCACCCCTTCTGAGAATCGGGCCGGGTTGAACTCGTTGACGTCATTGCCCCATATGGCTTGATCATGATGAACGGCTAGGATGGGTATGAGTAGCTCGGTCCCACGCGGGATCTTGCACCCTCCGAGCTCCACATCAGCCTTTGCCCGGCGGATGGTGGCAACAATCGGAGGGTAGAGACGTAAGGACTCGTTCAGAATCATGCTCAACTGTGTCACCAAAACAAAAACAAATTAGTTGAAATGACAAAATTGCCCTTCCCCCATAACAAAACAAACATTAGTACTTGCTAAACAACAACTAATGATTTCCAAATTAATTTGAGAGGCGAGGGGGTAATTAAGGTGGAAAGTAAGTAGAGGACAAAAAGATGAATATATTTTTGTCTTGATCACACTAAAAAGGTGAGAGTAAATGAGGAAGGCCTACCATCTTAAGCTTGACAATATCATCTTTGGAGGGTATGTCACGTGGTCCGCACACCTTGAGCACCTCCTCACGTGCTTGGTCCTGCCACTGTGGGTGCATCGCCAGCAGCACCGTCGTCCACGTCAGCAGGTTCGACGTCGTTTGCTCCCCTGCGAAGAAGAACGTCTTGCACTCCTCCGCAATGTCGTTCACCGTGATCGTCGACGCCGGCGACGGCGACGGCGACACCTCACCCCCTTTCTTAGAAGCTTCCTTCATGCTAGCTTGGATCATGAGTCCCAGCAAATCCTTGGGCCCACTCTCAAGATTCTCTTTCCCCCAATTCCTTCTCCTTTCTTCAATAACCTTCATTAATGATTTCTTTATCTCCTTCTCCAATTTCCAAGATCTTATGTTCCTTTTCGTGGGCAAAAATCTTAACCCAAAAACAAAAAAGATCAGAGTTAAGTTAAAACTAAATATAAATATTTTAGCCCTGATAATCTACCACTCGAGAACTAACTGACCTGTAGCCCGGGATGAAAACTTTCTGGAAGGCTTCACTAGCGAGAACCATTTGTTGAGCTTGAAGCCTAAAAATGGCTTTGCCATCTTCATAGCTATGCCCAAAAGCTGTCTGGGCAACAATGTCTTCTGTCAAAGTTTGGAACCATTCCGAGACTTCAATTTCCACCTCTCCATCTCCAACCTCTTTTGACATTCCCACCCATTTCTCCAACATTTCAACCACTTTGCCGGCGGCCACCGGAATCAACAGCTGAGATTTGATTTCAAGAAAAGATCAAATTTTTAGTCAAAATTTCGCCAAGAAAATGGAGACCCAAAACTCTCAACAGTCACAGGGTGTTTAATTAATTAATTAATTACCTTGAGATTCTCCATGTGGAAAGTGGGGGTGATGATTTTTCTGTGGAGTGCCCATTTCTCACCCTTGAGGCTCAAAAGCCCGTCGCCTTCAAGCTGTCTGATCAAAGGGTGCGCCTCATTTTTCTCGTAGAATTCTGATTTTGATGTGAAGATTTCTCTGATCAGGTCCGGATCAGCAACCGCCAAACGCGCCGTCGGCCCGAACCACACTAGAAATGTTGCACCTGTAACGTAACTTTCTTTCATTAATTATACAATTAATTAAATACGCATTATTTTTGGTCCGGGCCGGGACTCGGGAGGGAGTATTATTGCAATTTGCAATCCAAAAAAAAATGAAAAAAAAGAATGATATGATGGATAGGGCAGGGGCCCTACAATTGTGGGGCGGGGGAGGCAAAACAAAGAAGGTTAAGAAGAAGACAACTCAAAACTATGCCACTAACAAACGGAAACAAACTTCATCATCAAAGAAAAAATAAAGCTAAGGTTTCAAGGATTCAATCATAAGGTTTTTGGATGAAAAAGTTGAAAGGAGTCCATAGAAACTACTATCTATCCCATTGTTACAGTTTTTGGACCACAAACAAACGTTGTCACCATGTCTTCAGACCATCCACAACATTAATCTCTGAGTCTGAGAATTAACCAAAAAATCTGGGCAAAAGAGAAAAGGATGGAGCAGACTTAAACACTCAAGTTTATCAAGAATCTTGAATCATCATTACCATAAAGTACTAATTCAAGCTCAGATTCTCCATTCCCAAACCCAAAATTAAATTTTTAAAAGGCCCAGAACACTGAAAATTCTCAGAACACTGAAAGTTGCTGTCTTTTTGAGAAAAAAAAAAACAGAAAAAGGAAGAACATGAAAAATGGGCTCACCGTAGATTTTCTTCCAATGATGGTAGAAAGGGAGGACTCTAGGGAGAATGTTGTGGCAATAAGTCATGGGGTGAGAGGAGGCTTTCACCATTAAACTCACAATCTCCTTAGCATTGCCGATGAAGAAGCGGTAAGGAGGTCCCCTTATGCCTTGTTTGGCAAAGTGGTGTTCCATCTTCCTGGGCCTCCACCACAGATACGCCATCCCCCTCAGCACAAACAAACACGCCACTGCACAAATGCAAAGAACCTTCATGTTCTCCCACACCTTCTTCTCTTCTTCCATGCCTTAGCTTCTTTTCTTTTCTCTCTTTCTTTCTTTCTCTCTTTGTGTTTTGTGTTGTTATGTTTGCTGTGCCTCTTTCTGAGTTTGTTCTCTTTTTAATACCAAAGAATGAAGTATGTAAGAGAGAGAGGGAGAGGGAGAGAGAGAGAGAGATTGTTTGGCAAGGCCAGCGGCGTAGGGGCCGCCATTGGGAATTATAAGGGTCAACGAATAAATGAAATATTATTTTTGTTTTTTAAAAATTATTATATTTGTATTATCACCTTCTAATTGCTCATATATTTATCATCATCATCATCATGATATGATGTATGTGTGTGTATATACGCTTTTTAAAGACAATGCTACCCTTGTCTTTTCTTACAAGTATAAAAATACTTAGTTGCCTTGTGCACAGTGCATTATTGAGTTATGTCTTTTTTTTTTTGACACACAATAAATTAAATACAATTTCTCTAATATATTAATACTAAATATCTTCATCAGAAAAGTAACTAAAATAATTTCTTGAGTGGTGAAATTTGGGAAGAAAGACCAAGGATCGAGTCTCACAAACAGCAGTTGTGTGAGAATAATCTCTCAAAGTTGGGGCTCTTTGTGCGCAATAAGCAAAGATCTAGCCTTTGTGTTCAGCTGAGTTACCATTATTTACATCCTCCCAAATGTTCTGTCGGGTCGGAGCGTGAGTGTCTTGAGGTTGGGGATTCAATCTTTTAAGAAGAAAGTTACTCGTAAAATTTGTCAATAGCTGTTAAGGAAAATTTTATTGTATATATATGTGTGCGCACGCACGATACTAAATTTGTAAATAGATTAATATTTATTTATAAAAATATCATACTATTTTCTAGTATTAGTAAGTACTAATTAAGTATATATGGTGTGTTTTTAACATTTTAAAATTCGGTTAGTTTTGAATAATTTCTTGAAATTTAAAAGAAAAGAATCACTCATCACATGTCTACATACCAATTTCAAAGAATCCTAACAACATTGAAAGTGATGGTATTGGTAAATTTATACTTTTCTTTGTTCAAGAAAGAAAATATAAGTTTGAATTCAAGGATTTGGAATTCATAAAATATGAAAGTCTGAATTTTCATGTCACACTGTTGGAAAATTTGTGGATACTATCTAATACTTTTGATCTATCTAAAAATGGACAAAAATTAGAATATATTTTAGAATTTTAGACTAAAACTGTCGGTAAAAAAAATGTGACAAAAAATTTCAACAGTCGGTGATATGTGTGTGAGGTGATTGAGAAATTAAAGTTAGGATATAATTGGTTGAGAGGTATGTAGCTTAATTAGCTTATACATTTATTCATGAATATTCTTAATTATTATAGTAAAACATGTCTTTGTTACTATCTCCAATATTGATAATTATACTATTATAGTAAACTTCTTTGTTACTATCTTCAATATTGTCATGACTTAAAAAGAAAAAAGATGAACAATTTCATATAAAATTCTATTTTCTCCCTCCTTTTTGTTGCTTGATATGACCAAAATGTTCAATCATTTTAAGAGAAATCCTCGTCAAATTGGTCGGATTGTAACCACAATGTTTTAAGTTTAACTCTCAGTGAGAGTAGCTTATTGACCTTCTTGGTTTGAACTAGTCAGCTATATAACATAGGTTGATTTAATTCATTGTGGTCCTTTATTGACTAGAGTCGCAAGGTAGGATTTTTTCATTGCACACCTTCAAATAGTAAATGCGAATTTCTCTAATCACCAAAAACAAATTATGTCCTTTCCAATTTTAGTAGGAGACACAAAAGAATTTTCCGATTGTTATTATTATTATTATTATTATTATTATTATTATTATTATTATTATTATTATTATTATTATTGACGGTAATAATGCGTTACCGGTATATTATTTGAGTATTATTGAGTGTTATCAAGTATTTGAATACAATATTGAGTGTAGTGTTTGAGTGCAGTGCTCAGTGTACAATAGTGTTCTGTCTCGTAAGAAATGTAAGAAGTGTCAGAAGCCCCCCCCCACTATGTGGTTGTGAGCCTCTTTATTCCTTTCAGTTCAGTGACCGTTGGACATCAATACCCGAGGTGTTGAATGCTGAGGAGCTGAACGTCTGTCATCAATGCTGAGGAGCTGAACGTTGGCCATCAATGCTGAGGAGTTGGACCGTTGCGCATTGATGCTGAGGAGTGAGGTGTCTTGGGTAGTTTGACGGTTCCGGGTCGGGTACCCAATTACACTGTCACCAGCCCCCCACTCCCTAGCTGGCGAGAATGGCTGAGGTAGCTAGGGAGTAACAACTTGGCACTTGTGCTGAAAATTTTTGTATGTTGGATTTTTTTTTTTTTTTTGGTGTGACTTCGGCGCTGGCCGAGGTCACGCGGTACGTTTTTTTTTTTTTTTTTTTTTTTTTTTTTTTTTTGTCGCTCTGTGTGTGAGTTCACTTCGATCAGCCGTAGGCTCGGTCGAAGGTCAACTCTCCCGTCAGTTAGCTAGCGAGATCGGATCTCGTGCCGGCCCTAGGGGACTAGAGTTTTTTATTTGATGAGGAGCAGCGCCACCTGATGAGGTGCACCACATCATGACCATGGCTGCCTTGTATCTTGTCATATGGGTACGTGGATCTGAAGTGCCAGTGTAGGCCTTGATGGCGGGTAGTTGAAAGTCTTTTGGAAGAGGAACTTCCATTATGTCAGGAGAGAATGGAGCGGTCATTCTTACCTCCGGTTCTGGTGAGTGTTCTCTTGCTTCTACTTTTTTTTTCAAATCATCTATCTGCCTTTGGAGTCTTTCCACCAGGCCTTCCTGTGGTGTTTTGTGTCTAGTGGAGTGACGCGGAGCCAATCCACCAGATTCGCCCATCCTTTCTCCGGATGGTCGTTTGGTTACTGTCTTTCCTGCTTGGGCTCGGGGACCTCTATTGGAGGATCCTTGCACCCCCTGAGTTCTGTTTTGCCTCGGAGATTGCACTTCTTCCTCCAGAGGGGGTGGTGGCGGTAAGATCTGGCCTTGCATTTCTGCGACTAGTTGGGCCATCGTCGCCGCCGCCTGTTGGATGACCTGCGCTGCTGCCTGAAGGTCCACCACCTGGGCGGGAGCAGCAGTTGCTGGGAGGGGAGTACGGCCACCACTATGGTTGTCGTTGAGTTGGGTACGGAGGTCACCTTCTCTGCGGTTGTTGTTGTTGAGTTGGCTGCGAAGGTCACCTCCATGGTTACTACGAAGATCACCGGAGGGGTGGGCGTGACCCTTGTTCATCTGACTAGGTGTGTGCGAGCTGCTGGATCCAGATACCATTGATAGTGATGAGATGAACTGAGTGGTTTTTTGATTTTGTGATTTTAGCCTGAGATCTGATCTCGGCTCTCAACGAGAGCACCAATGACGGTAATAATGCGTTACCGGTATATTATTTGAGTATTATTGAGTGTTATCAAGTATTTGAATACAATATTGAGTGTAGTGTTTGAGTGCAGTGCTCAGTGTACAATAGTGTTCTGTCTCGTAAGAAATGTAAGAAGTGTCAGAAGCCCCCCCCACTATGTGGTTGTGAGCCTCTTTATTCCTTTCAGTTCAGTGACCGTTGGACATCAATACCCGAGGTGTTGAATGCTGAGGAGCTGAACGTCTGTCATCAATGCTGAGGAGCTGAACGTTGGCCATCAATGCTGAGGAGTTGGACCGTTGCGCATTGATGCTGAGGAGTGAGGTGTCTTGGGTAGTTTGACGGTTCCGGGTCGGGTACCCAATTACACTGTCAATTATAAAGACTTATTAAAAATTAAAAAAAAAACTTGTTTAATAACTTCAATTACAAAAAATCACAACGAACTTATTTCAACAAGACTCAAATTCTTATTCATTTATCGGTGATACTGATTTAAAAAATTTTGTAAACAAAGTAAGATTTTAGAGTTAATAAACAATTATACTTAAACATAAGTATACTCTTCACCATATCAAACAAATTAGTGATAGAAAAAAATCCCTATTATTGAATAATTTAATAAATTTATTTATTATTAATAAGTTGCGTGGATATGATGTTGCAGTCACAAGCATCAAATGAGGCATTACTAGAAAGAAACAGACAGGCATGAGGTGTAAATTTGCTGTTTTTATTAAGCATGCTGTCACATGTTATCAAAATTTCAAACTATAACCCCCCCCCCCCCCCCCCCCCCCCCCCCCCCCCCCCCCCCCCCCCCCCCCCCCCCCCCCCCCCCCCCCCCCCCCCCCCCCCCCCCCCCCCCCCCCCCCCCCCCCCCCCCCCCCCCCCCCCCCCCCCCCCCCCCCCCCCCCCCCCC
>NC_044918.1:18103059-18176603 GCF_003576645.1 Ipomoea triloba | reverse complement strand
ACCCCCCCCCCCCCCCCCCCCCCCAACAAATTTACATTCAAAAAAAAAAGGGGAAAAAAGAATGGACCATGAAGATTTGGGGGTGTTGGTGTAATAGTATTAATTTTGAGTGTATAATCTTGAATTTGTAGATTAGAACTAAAAAATACTTTAAAAAGAAAAGGAAAGAAAATAGTAACGTTTATTAATTTCCACACGTTAATTATTTTGACTTTATATTATATTTGACAAAAAATGTCTTCATTTTGCAACGCATATATTGTGCATTTGTGCGTGTTTTTTCCTAACAATTTGTTTGTTTGTTGTTTTCTTTTCTTTATTTTAGGTGTGTGAATAATAGTTATTAGGAGAAATAATACTTTTGACTCCCAAATTGTTCAACTTTTGAAATTTTGATTCATGTTAATTGATTTATACAGATTTTATCCCTTAATTATTTATTAACTTGCTTTCAGTCCGTGGTATTATATAATATATTATCAAACTCCATTTACAAACTCTTTTGTTAAGATGTTATTTTTGTCATTTAGAATAAATATTTATTGTTAGAGTTTTCTTCTCTCTATGTGAACATCATTTTAAATTAGGAACATTGATTTTAAATGATTAAAAAAATAATATCATATGTTAATAGAGTTGGATAATTATTTAACATAATTTCTAAAAATATTTCACTGTTTCCAGACAGACTTGAACGCACTCACTTCCATATGGAAGTGTAAACCGAATGCCACTAAACCACAAGATCTTCGGCATGCTCAAATTGTTTACTTAGTAACCACAAGGTTATCAGTTCAGCTCCCAACATGTCTATTGACTTTCTTAGTTTGAGTTGATCAACTATGGGTAACTAGCTTAGACTTGTTTACTTACTTGTGGTCTTTTGTCGACTAAAGTCACAATGCGAGATTAGTGGTTGTGGGCCAAATTTCCCTCGTCAATAAAAAAAAAATGAATTTTGTACTTTGTCATTTGCCAATCGATTGTCAAACCTAACAAGAATGCCATATTTTTCTAATGTACTTTAGTCTTTAGGTGAAATTTGATACTGAGAGTTTTCTAAGTTTATTCTTTAGTACAATGTATATGTGATGTGCTGATGTTGTAATTTTCAATTCTTTTCATTACTAAATTTTCAAGTCAATCAAAAAATCGCACCATATATGCCAAGTCCAAGAGTAACAAGATTAACAACACATAAAAAATCAATTTTAATTTGCTGACTTAATAATACAGATATTATTGTTAGGCAGAGGTTTGAAGGGTCAAGTTCGACATCCAACCCTTAGGCATGAGGTTGAGGTTCGATTCCCACCCATGTGAATGGAGCAAACCATTTAGTTAGTCCCCGAAGATTAGTTTTCTGACTATCGGCTGGAGGAATACCTTTGGGCAACGAAAAAAAAAAGAAAAAAAAAGAGGCTTGAAGCGTTAAGTTCGGCATCCAACCATCAAAACATACTAATAACAGTTAGACAAGTATAAAGAAATAAAACTATATATACATTCACTGTTAGTTACATTTTTTTTCGAGAAATTCTCACTATTTTGATCTCATTCTTCCTATTTTAACTGATTCAAAGTCATGGCTCCCTCTAAAGCAACACGAGAAAAATGTTTTGGTTGATTTAGATTTAGTGTGAAATACATTATATAATTAGCAGCCAAAATTTTCTATTGACACCAGGAATTCTTTTTTTTTTTTTTTTAATTTAATTTAAAGAATATTTTACTTATTTATTTATTGCAACAGTAATTTGACGTTAGTGATCACTGCTGTCACCATTTCCCATCTCTCTCTCTCTCTCTGTTGTTTTCCAATGAGTTGTATTCTTTCGTACGTCACAGAACTCCAATAATTTAATTAATTTTTTTGAAGGTATAATTTAATTAATTTGTTAAGTTTTCAAGGCCAGCCAGCAAAAGAAATTATAAGGATTAATGCCAAGGACTAGATCTTTGCTTATTACGCATCGTTATTCCTGATTTTTCTTTGTAAACTTTATTCATGTGACCAATTGAGCTGTTTATACAGAAAAAATTTGTATTATTATTACTTGTATAACTACACTCCACTCTAATTAAATCACAATAAAATTAAATTTATAAATAGTTATCAAATAAAAAAAATTAAAACACTTTTCACAACCACATATTTCATAATCACATAATGCGAGCTATTATAGAAATAATATTTTCCAAATTATAATTATCAGTTATCTTAAAACTCATAAATGTGATTAGTTTTAGTGTGTGATTTGAGCTAAGTGGTTCAGAAAAAAAATTATAATTAATAATATTGTTGTATGTTGAGTCACGGGAAATTTGACCAAGTGATTGTTAGTTAGGAGTCTTTTTTGAAAAATTATGATATGATAGAAAATTATATCCGATCCACTATTTATTCTGGATATATCAATTTCAATCAAAATGATGCTTTTGGAGTCTTCCCAATTGTTCTTAATTATTCTAATTATTATTTTGTTAAACCATTTTTAAAAAAATAAAAACTGAACCAAATTAGTTGAAGGGTCATTTCAACTCGTTAATTATTCTATGCGTTCCGAATTGATGTTATTCATAATATATATATATATATATATATATATATATATATATATATAACATATTATTAAATCCAAACTAAATACGCAATATGGACTATAATATTAATCACATGTGTGCGCTAATTACTTTTTAATGATCAAATTGAAGAATGAGTTTTGTTTTAATTATATAAGTCTAATATGATATTTTAATTGCACATTTACGTTTGTATATTATATACTGAACAAAAATGATAGTAATATCTTATGAGGAATTGTTATAATATACGAAATATTACGTATCTTATTAAGAAAAAGAAATGAAGGAATTGAAAGAAGGAAGAAAGCGATAGTAGCCAACCCCCACACCTTATTCTGAAAACTTCTTTCGTCTCTTCTTCAATTGCGACTAATTTTGTTTTTAATTCTTTATTTTTACAAATAATTTTAATTTTAAGGGAATCCTTGGCTTGCTTCTAATGACCTAATTGTTTGAAATTGGAAGGATTTCCACACCTAAAACTCAACCACGCATACCACGCATTAGTTGAACAAATGACAAAAAAACATTACATGGAAAAACTACCTTAACTATGTCAAGAAAGTGACATTATATGTATGAAATAGTCCAAGGCAATTATACTAATAATGTCAATTCTTACAACTAAAAAAATAGTTAATTATATATTTTTCTTGTTTTTACTTCATTATCATATTACTCGTCCAAAGTCTTCTTCACATACACCTGCCTATATCTGCCTTTATTTTGTGACTTCAATATAGCCATCCATTTATGAATTTTTCTTAGCTTTTATTTTATTTATTATGTTCATTTCAAGTGTGACGTCCGAGTTGAACAACTAACACCAAATCCAAAAAGAACCACATTCAAACTTAGATCTCCACATTTCTAATTTGGTGGTAATATATACCATTAATGTTTTCTAAATCTTTTATTTCATACGCGGAGTCAAATTGACCCCATGACTTTTGCAATAATAATAATAATAATAATAATAATAATTCCATATACACTTAATACAATATATTTTAAGAAAATTGAATTTTCGAGCTAGAGTAGTTCAACTCAAAAAACTTTATCTAACATGAACAATATTAATCTCAATTGTATGATTCCAGTTACATTGACTGCTCAAGGGAACCTATGGTCAAACTCCAAAAAAATCATGGGTTTAGTTTTTTTTTTTTTTTTTTTTTTTTTCTTTTTAATTGCAACACTGACAACTGTGTAGATATGAAACTAATTATGCAATCACAAATTACCGAATAAGCTAGCTCATAAAGCTCAATCACATTATCATGTGTACAATTAATATGGCGCACATGTTTTGAACTTATTATCTGAATTTAGACTAGGAAATTTAATTTGAATGCTAAATCGACATTATATATATGTATGTATGTGCAATAGTCAAGATCGAGAAAAGAAAATTCCATTCCATAAATTAAAAGTGGAACTCTTAAAAGCCTATCAAGCCTCAAGGCAAAAAAAGGAACAAATGAAAAATCACAATATTGAACAAATGGAATGAAGACTGAGAATATGAATGAAAGATTCAGAAAAAAATGTGTTAGTTATTGACTATTTAACCAACAAATATGTGATGACCCCACAAGGAGTTGAAACAAAAGAATATACACACACATATATATACACATATTATGCAGACTTTTGATTTATGTAGTTTGATTTTGGTAGTCTTATGTTAGTATACCATAATGATTGAGGGCGCAGTATATGCATGTCCGTCCAATATATCCATCAGGAAGGGAAGGGAAGGCTAGCCGCCTTTACTTTAGCCTAAGAGTTTGACTATTTGTGGAGGTGTCAAACTAAGCCTAATATTTGATTTTGAAATTGGTACAATTGCATGCATGCCTAATGCCTTACTTAGCTTGAAAACTAAACAAATTTCATCCGTCAAGAAATCAAATACATAACATATTCACACAAAGTACAAATAATTATTGTACCGATTTCTTCATTTAATATGGAAATGTTCACATACACACGGAGCTCTTATTAGGGGAAAAAAATAAAATTAGTTATCTGTATTCATCATCACAAGCAAGTACATTAATGTAGTTCTTTTATTGTTTCTTGGTATGTTAAATTAGGACTTCTTAGCTAGTAGTCAATCGTATTGAATTTCGAGTAATTTGATATGGAATCGAGTCGTGATCAGAGATCTTTTGTTACAACTAAGCACTTATCACGAAATGCACAACTTTATTTTCTTATATTTGCATGGTAGTCATCAACACCGTACCACATTTCGATGGTAGGATGTTGGACTTGGCTCTCCAAGCCCATCTTTCAAATATTGTCAAGATCCGCTTACCACTACGTCTAAAGCTATATATAGCTAGTAGTGAAGATACAACGTAACTTTAACTTTTTTTGTACTTGCATAGCAGTTAACGCTATGTTCCGATGACAAGATACTGGACTCGGCCTTCTAAGCCTCCGCCCAACAGATATATGAAGTTCCCTATATGTATAGTATACCTTATATTGATTCTAATGTATTATTTCAAGAAAAATAATATAGTAGGATCACATGCATAGGTTTAAATTTGAGTAGTATATACTCCCTCTGTCCCATTTTACTTGTCATATTTACTATTCATTGGTCAAATCAACTCTTTCTTCATTGCTTATTTTCTTTAGTAATTTTTTATTATTTTTAAATTTATTTTATTGTGTTTAATAGTACTTTTAATGTAGTTTCTAAATATATAAATTTTATATATTAATGCTAAACTTAATATTATAAAAAATTGGATTAAAAATAACTTCAGTCAAGCCTCGTTAAACGAACTAGACAACCAAAATGGGACGGAGGTAGTATATGTTACACATTATATTGTGATTAGTTGGAGGGAGGGGAAATTAAATGGGATGGGGGGTTGCTGCCCTTTGGAAGGATGCTCTTAAATTTATGCACATGGGAACAAATGCTGACTATTTAGGGTTTATTTCTGTGGTTTTGGTAGGGAAATATGCTGTGGAAGAGGCAACAAGAAGTGCCCACACAAGGGCACCCCCTCCCTTAATCTTGTCTTAATACTCCCAAGACATGTTTGAGCCATGTGCCCTTCATGGGTCCTACCCCCTACCCCTCAAACAACAAATGCTACGGTTACAATTTATTATGCCTCATGTCTTCCCTCCCTTAGCTTCCCTGCAATTTTAGTTTAATTTAATCACCAAATTCCAATTTGGTTAGTCACACCTTTACTACCATCCCCCCTTGACAACACTCATTGGATAGATAATAAATCTTCCTTAGCTTTCCCATATGATCAAATGTAATGTGTGTTTGTGTTTGTGTGCGCTTTAAATTCTTAGGGCATGTCCATGTGTTTTTGTTCCTCATTAAAACCATACCTATAGATATAAATATATATGAACTTTTGTAAGTACAGTAATAATGAATTGTAAGCACATTGATAACGAGTACGGTGTAAAACGTAAGATTAGTTAAGTTATAGTTACTTGTTGAGTAAATTCATTAGTATTGTCAATAAATTAATGGAATTGCAAGCAAATAATATGCATTGTGTAAGTCAAACTTTTGTAGTTAGTTAGATTGGTATTAATTATTTATAAAGGTACCTAAGTTCATTAGTATTATTGATAAGTAACTTCTACTTTTTTTCTTGCAAATAGTCGAAAGAAATAAGACTTAAGAATTTTAACTCAATCAGTATTATCGACATGATGAGTAATTAACTATTATATGCTTCAGAGAGGCTCGTGATGGATTGTTTATTTCAATTCTATGCCCCTTTTGGCCTAAACTGACTAGATAGTTGGCACATTGGTTGTCTTCAAGAAATACATAATGTATGTTTCATTCTCAACTTTCCTATATATAGCATTGACTTACAATCCAAGACCTTGCCTATAGGTTGTACAAAAATCAACCGAAGAATCACATGCATACATTGTACTTAAACATTGATAAACCTTCTTACTTTATGACACAAAAATCATCTGTACTTTTTAGAGTTCAAACATGAAAACATATATGCATCTATTCAATTTTAACCACAAAATTTATAATAATTCAATTCTCTTTGTAATTTTAATTTTCTAAAGTAATTACAATTTTTAATGAAACTACAAGATACCTAAAAAAATTTGTAACCTATATGGATACTAGTATACTCCGTATTATAAATTAATTAAGAATAAATTATTATAGAGGTTGTAAGAGTTTTTGGTGAGGTGCATGTTGGCAATTGGCAATAAGGTGGAGCCATGTGCCCTATAAAATAGTGTCTAGAGTCCCTAAATTATGTGCTATGGGGCATCACAATTCAACAACAAATCATGTACGTGGCCTAGCAACAACAGAGCCTATTGCCCCAGACATTAATCATTTTCTTTGCTAAATTCAATACAAATCAATCATCATCTATCATTACTTCATTCACTTCAAACTATGACCAGGCCAGCTGGTAATTTTTTTTTTAAAATAAAAAAATAAGTGAAGTAGTTTTGATTCTTTAATTTATTTACAAATTAAAGATATTTAACCGTTAATAATTTTAAAATATTATAATAAAACATGTTTATTATTATTATTATTTTATAATTAGTTTTATATAATATTGTATCGAGAAAAAAAAAGAGAGTAGTGACGAATTGAAGCTATGTTGTTATGAGTAGCGTCAATTGATTCCACTCAAAGAACAAAAAATTAGGTTGTATGAGAAATAGTTTAAAAAAATTACAAGCTTTTAAGTTTAAAATTATTGACCTGTAAATTTAATTTCCTAACTATTAAAAATGTATTATTTTTAATTTCCTTTGAGCTCGAGAACTAAAAATGACAAATGTTCAATATTCTAATATCAAAATTGGGATTAACTCCATTTAAACTTTAACTTTTTTTTTTAAAAAAATTGCTTGCTACACCATTATGCTACTGGTGATTTCACAATATTTAAACTTTAAATTTTTAATTGATAAATGTACTTTTTTGTTTTTATTTACGTATAGTTATTGAATTTATATGCATTAATATAATGTTTTGAGCACGTCATAATGTCATATGCTAAAATACGTACACGAGGCTAAACGTTAAAAGAAAATAAAAATAATTAAGAAAGCCTAACCTACTTATAATTAATTAAGTAAATGAAACAAAAAAACCACAGTGTAGGCCGCCTAGTCTCTAGGCTTTCTATTTACCAAAATTTACTATTGTTTAATTTGTCTCTATCAACAATCAAAGTATACCCAATAATTAAGTTAAATAATCCTTTTGGAGTGTGTGGATGGGAGCATGTGATTATTTGTATTGTAATATATGCACAATTATATTTTAAAAATAAAAATTTACATTATATATAAGTCACGCAATGTAGATTGTAGTTTTCTTTTTTACCTGCTGAATTGGCTTGGTAAATACAAAATTTTAAATTCGACTTCTCGTAGAAGTTGTCTACTTGTCTGCTTGGTTTAAGCCAGTCAACTATGCGTAAGACAACTTAGGCTGATTTATCTCTTTGTAGTCATTTACCAACTAGAGTCACAAGGCAAACTTCATCTAGAGCGCGCATTCAGGCAACGACTGCAAACTTTTCTATAAATCATTGTCGGTTAGGAGCATTTTCTCCATTCGTGAGCAACATTTTACATGCACAAATTGTATAATTGACTTATAGTAGTTTAAAGAATTGATAGCAGTTGCCCCAAAAGGGGTGACCAAGTAGGTAGGGCATGATTATTGTATTTGTATGTCACAAGTTTGATTCTTATCAATGTCCTCTTTGTCGAATTATCAGCTAGTGATTGCAAGTTCAATCGCTACCAACAAAAAAATGAGCAATGCTACAAACCCCTCTTGTATTTTTCCTACACATTTTCTCTCCTGATGTGTCATCATGTGATTGATAGTTAAATTTATTTATTAGTTAGTGGTGGGTCAGCCAATTCATTGATACCCAATGAATGAAAGACACATTATTGGAGGAAAATTTGGAGGTAAAAAATCAGGAGAAAGAATCATTTTCCAAAAAAAGTTATATAATTAATCAACTATAGAAACACATGAGTATCAAAACATTATGTAATCATGAAACTTATTTATTTATTTTGGTGTCATAATTACTCAATAATTAATAACTACCTTAAAATTTGATAAACTTGAAATTGGAGTGTTTATAATGAAGAGGATATTATTATTGATTGTCTTTACTTGTTTGCTGCATTGTGGATCACATCACTTCAACTTCATTCAATTTGATTTAATGGTTCAAGGAACATCTGAACTTATCAGCTTTATTACTTTCGGCAGCTAATAAATATAAATATAAATATTTAATAAAATAATTATAGGAAAGAAAAGAGTGGTAAAATTGGCCTCGAAAAGAAGCATTAAAAAGGAGGGAAGAGTACATACAAAGCAGAATATGCAATCAGAAAAAAGCTGTGGAGCTTTCGAAAATGCCAAATTTCTGACCAACCAAAACAGCCTGCGGCTGATCTGATTATAATAGATATATGTGCATCTTTTTTATTTCCAATATTATCTAAATAATAAAAAAAACAAAAAATTTAATAATTTAACAACTTGTATGCTTTGTAAGAGCAACACCACTGACTATTTTTCTTGGATTTTTTAATAACTTTTGGGTGAAGTGGAAGAATGAGAAGAGAGCAAGCGCATTCGTTAAAATTTTTTTTCTTTTAAGTGTAGTAGTTGTTTAGGTGGGATAAAAAAAAATTACTTTGAAATATAACTCTTGCGCTCAATGGAGGCATAAATTTCATGCTCCCGGCCACAGGGTGCGTTATTAATTCACGACATTGTTAGATTTTTTCAAGAAAAAATATTGATTATAATTCCTATGTTTTGACAATTAACACGTTTTATTCTCACTATGACATTGGACATGGTCATTTTTCACCACTATTATTTTTTGGGGAGGGGTGGGGAGGTGGGGGTCAAATAGGTGAATTTGGTTCATGAACTAACAAGGGCAGTTAACTTTATTATTAGGTTTATTGCATATAAAAAATGTTCTTTTTTACAAGTATGTGATATTTCTTGAATTTAATGGCACCTTAGGTTAAAAGATAAAAATATTTACCTTTAAAAAATAAGAAGAAAATTTATGCACTTAAATAGAGGCACCAAAAAAATTTCATCACTAAACTATAAAGCTAAAATGATTTTTAATAATAATAATAATAATAATAATAATAATAATAATAATAATAATAATAATTCATTTAATACATATGAACATAATAGTTCTTTCTTTCAATTCTTTTGTCCCTTCTTTAAATGTCGGTAGATCACTGAAAAGCTGCCATGCATTTTGCAAATTTTGAGGAGAGAAAGGAGGAATAATTTTTCGGTTTTTTTTTTTTTTTGGAATATATATTTTTTCCGGATTTTTTAAATACATTTTTTTTGTTTAAATCAAAACATAGAATTATAATTTTTTTTTTCATTCTGATTTTATCAATTTGAAACTAAAACCAGCAAAACAAAACCAAATTCTAAATCTGACCATAAACCAATTTAATTTGTTGAGGACAAATTATATAGAATGTTAAATTTATAATTTTGATTAGATTAAGAAGTTTAATATTTATACAATGTATTATTGAAAGAACACATAATTAATTGATAAACAATCATAAAATAGGACCCATCTCCAAGGAAATAATCGATAGCAATGGTGATGAACTGTCTTCTCACTTATAACAAAGAACAACGAAAAGAGAAAAGATTTAGTCTCAAAAGGCAAGCAAAAAGAGCAAAAAAAAAAAAAAAAAAGGTGAGATTTTAAGTTGAATCAATCTTCTTAGCAAATCCCACCCCACCATATCACATCTTTTTGCCAAAAGTTAAGTTTATTCTCCCAAGATTCATCCTTCAAATATTATTGCAAATTTAAATTAAATTAGCAGCCCCAACCTCATCTTAGCTTCCATAATCATAAATTTTAAAACTTGCTTGGCACACCACTTAGGCTCACCAATTAGTCAATTACAGAGCACCATATTAATCTACTTCCTATATGTCATCATATTACTTGTAGATCTCAATTACCAGACTAAATGCCTACTTTTCTAGCCATTTAGGTGCAAATTGTTACATTTTAGGACCAACCTTACTTGTAGATCTCAATTCCCACTAGTACTAGATGTATTGATCACTATTGTATGTAGCGTTATCAAGATTCTATATACATTATTAACTTTGGTGTACTATTTGACTTGTCAACTCTTTCTCATGTAAGCATCTCGTATGCCAAAATGATATGGTCAATGATGAGTCCGAACTATGGACAATTTTTCAAGGTTTGAGGATGGCATGGTTTAAAGGGCATTATTAGGTCTTAGTTGAATGTGATTTTGACCAAGCAGTTAAGTGGATCGCAGGGGATTGCAATAATAGCATGCCAGCGGGCCTTTGGGCTAATCTCATTGCATATTGCAAACACATGCTTAAACATTGGCTGGATATCCAGATTAATCATGTTTTTAGAGAGCAAAACTAAGCATCGAATTTCCTCGCCAATAATCACATTTTCATGAGATGTGGCTCATGTTCATTGAGGTTCCTCGAGTTTCAAAGAATTCTTAGTGAGGATATTCTTGAGATAGTGAGACCTTGACGTGTTGTCAACGATTATGAGGCATTTTTCTTTGCTTCCCCTGTATCCCTTGCCAATATCCTTCCAAGGAAGACTTTTTCGACTAATAATATAGAATTACATCAACATACAAGTCATACCTTTAAGCTAGATTAAAATTCTTCATTCTAAGTATTAAATACACACTCACCTAATATTATGACCCAAAATTTTAAAAAAAAAATTGTGAATCAACAGTTCTCGTCACTTATAACCACAAAATTTGTCATAGGCCATGGATCCACCTATCATGCATAGTACTATTAGAGGAAAGTTTTACTGTTATGGTCAATTAAGAGCCCATTAATCACGGATTAGATGCCATTCATTATACTCACATTTCATATTTTCATACCATAATATTCAAATGTAATTAGCATTAGCATAGTAGGGCGATAGACTTAATGAAACCCTATAAGCCAATGACAAACAAGGTTTAGTGAGTGGTTTATTATCATCATCAAATATCGTTATCAAACTACGTTAATGGAAGATGAATTAGTCAAACAAATGTAGATTGTAAAAATTAAAACAATTTTTTTAAAATTTTTTTTAAAGATTAGATAACAGAATGAGATTTGACAAACCGACTTATCTTGATTACTAATTGCTTTATGGAACACTAAATCATTCAATTGGAATCAACCCATCATTACGCATGAAATCCCAAGATTTTCTCCACCATTTCCCAAGTCAATTTTCCATTCATTAGCTCAAATGAATGACTAAAACCTAGCTTATGTCATGTTTTAGGTAAACAGTTTTGTTTTTTAGTCAAGTTGTTCTAGAAAATCTTGCATGTATTAACTGCCGTGACAAATGAGAAATATCATCACTTTGTGTATTTGTTAAGAGTTAATTTCATATTTAGTCCTATATTTATTGGTGACAATTTATTTTTAGTCATTTTTTTAAAACATCACTCTTTGGTCTTAGTATTATTCTGGCATAATCATTTCTGGTCCTCCATCAACAAAATCGTTTAAATTCCGTAAAATACAAATGTATTTATGTCTTCAATTATGATTTTTTTTTGAGAAATAAAAATAAAATAAAAATATAGCGAATCAACCCACTTTTAAAAAAAATGGAAAAAAAGATCGCAATGTCATTGCATTTAACTAAATTTCAATGATTTTGTTGATGTAGAACCAAAAATGATCATGCCACAATAATATTAGGACCAAAGGAGATGTTCTGGAAAAAAAGAGTAAAAGTGGATTGCCACGTATAAATTTAGGACAAAAAATGGAATTAACTCATTTGTTAATATTTAACCAATTTTAGTGTGAATTAATAAGATAAAGTCATGCCAAATAATACAAGATTTAATATAAAATATAAATACAAACAGCATTGTCTTTTAAGTAATACGTAACTTAATTTCATTTTTGAAATTTTAAATAATTTGATACAAATTGCATTGCTGAATGATCTGTTAGGTCAAAAGTTCAAGTTTTATCAGACAGATTTTGAGCAAAATATTTAGTAAAGTATAATGTATTTAATGGCATTTGGTTTGTTATTGGTGAGCAAAGTTGAATTTTTTATTTTCTAACCTACATAATAATCCACCAAGATGGAAATTGGATTGTGCTGGAGGACCCTCCACCGAGTATAACAAAAGTGATTGTTGCCCCCGAAATCTCATGTTTGATTATTGTCAACAGTCTGTTATACATATTTTTTTAGTGTAATTTATCTTTTATGTATAGTTTTACATACTATTACACAACTATAAAATTTACCTTGTCAACATTTTCAGGTAATAGTTGTAGATTTTCTTCATCACCACAACAAAAGTGCTTGTTGACAATTATTTAGATATTAGCGTAGTTCTAGGCGAGTTCCTGAGACACAATAGTGATCGAGGCTTTTTTCTTGGGTCCACCCCCCACCCCCTCTAATTGAAAAAAAAAATGTATTATATATTATTCATCATAAAATAATTTAATTATATAACATATATAATACTTATTGTATTATTAGAAAAAGGATCATATCTTCTCCCAATAGAAGAACAAGAAAAAGGATCATATCCTCTCGATCGAATCTAATGTACATAATCTTCGTATTGCATGCGATTTATTACTTGTATAATTTGCAATAAGATTATTACATAAGAGTATGATTTATCCAATGCGAATATTCGTATAATGATGTGAGTTTTCACCTCATTCAAAAAAAAAATCAAAATATCATATATTGAAATTATATCTAATTAACGGTAGGAAAAGAAGAGGAAGAAAAAACAGTTCACTGATGTTGAGGGACAAGACAGAAAAATAAAACATATATATTTGTTTTTATAGGATATTGGCTATAGAATCCAATCTTTTGTATGGTTACATCAACTGAGAAAGATGATGGGAAAGTACAACGGAAATTAGCATTTGGCTCTGTAAAATAATAAATTCCAAGAGTAACATAACTTGCACAATATTGATATTCATTTAAGTTTTTATCTGTTTCTGGATGCAATCCATCAATCACTTTTCCACATATTTGATTCTAGTTATTGTGGCATCGGGATGGTGCCAGAGAATATATAAATAAATAGATAAATATAAATATATATATATATATATATATATATATATAATTTTAATCATATGAGAACCACTCTGATCTTAGGTGAGAATTTGTGTGCAAATCCAAACTATTGATCTGCAAAATTTGATGGGTGAAAAATCAAGTAATAAATGAGCAGTATCATTTTCATAAATATTACAAAATTTTGTTTATTTTTAACTATTAGATCTACTAGATCAATGATTTAGATTTGTCATCCGGTTAAGGACTTGGATGTAATTTTTCAACTATTAGATCTACCAAGTTATGTGTGTGTGTGTGCGTACACACACATATATGTATGTATGCAATTTTTGGTAGGCAACTTTTAGTTGGCCGGGCAACTAACTCGACCGAGTTGAGTGCCTAACTTGGTTTAATTAGTGCCCAGGCCAACTCGGCCGAGTTAGCACTCAATTTAGGTGAGTGGTGTTTTTTGTCTGTTTGACTACTCATCTTCTATATTTTTCCAGCCATATACTCAACTAACCATCTAACAAATGCAATTGGTTAGTTTGGGAGATTATTATAGTCTAGCAACACGTAGCGCCGTGTGAAAAAGTAGAGACAATGTACTCGGATTACTTGCCCGCTTAGGCGGTGCCTTCGACGGCTTAGGCAGCACTTGACTAGCACCTAACGCCTTATGCTACATTGTCCGCCAATCTCCTCCAAATCAATGATTAATATCAACTCACACACACACACACACACACATGAGAACCAATCGCAACCATTGGCATGTGCACATCTAACAGATCAAATGTAATTTTGTTAAAAAAACAAAAAAAACACGGTAGTGCTTTTGTAAATAACTCAAACTTTGATACATGTAACATGTGCTAAAAAGTTCAAGTAACTAGAGGAAGTGTGCAAGTTAAACGTGCAAGTGAAATCACTTAAAAGTGCAACAATTTTCACTTAATAGTGCAAGTAATTTACCTTTTCACATCGACGCACTTAATGATAATGTTTGGTGCACTTAATATTGATGCTCGATGTACATTATTTGCTACATTTTTTAATACATTTTACTTGCACTTAGGTGCACTCTATGAAACTCTTACTTGCACTTTTAACACAATGTACTTGTACTTCAACGTTCAATTATTTATGAAAATGCCACCACATTTCTTTTAAAATATTGTTTATAATCCGTTAGATCTGGATAGATGGACGACTGCGATGGGTTCTCATCACTTTCCTAGGCATGTGGTTCTCACCTGAAACGTCGCTTTATATGTGTGTGTGTGTGTGTATAAAATCAATTCGCGTGTAGTAAGGCTTCTCAGGTGCAGTTGTGCAATAAAAAGAGAGTCATTGATCTTGCCAAAATCAACGTTCAGGATTAACAACATTTTTAAAAAAAACGTTGTGGCAATTTGGTTATTTTCTATATGGGTCAAGCTTAAGATGCGTATGGTTTGTGCTTAAGGTGCATATGTGTTGTGCTTAAGGTGCGTCGTGTTTCTTTTTCAAAGGGCACTCCTTGCGCGCCACCCTTCTCCCTTTTGAACTAAGGGGTCTCAGTCATGGGTCTCCCAAACCCTCAAGAACAAAACTTTTGAATTGAGGCCCTAGCTCAGACCCTCAAGAACAAAATTTTTGAACTGAGGGGTCTGATAGACCCCTAGCTTAGACCCTCAAGAAGGGGTCTGGCCCCTAGCTCAGACCCTCAAGAATAAAATTTTTGAACAAAACATAAGGTGAGTTGTTCTAACACTTACGTGCGTCTTTGTATCACTTAAGGTGCGCCATTGTTATAAACTGAAAATGCATGATGTTAATACTTAAGGTGTGTCATTTTAACACTTAAGATGCATGTTTCTATCACTTAAGGTACGTCATTTTTAGCTTATGCTTCTTTCTTCAAAACACGTGTTTTTTTTTCATTGATTTGAGATGTTGATCTAAATTTAATCAACGGCTCAGATCTAACCACATGACTTCACATTGGAGCATCCCCGCACCCAAACTCATCCATATATATCTATGGAGAGGATCATATGATAACAAGCTTACAGAAGAAAATTTAGAACCAATATCATCCTTACATCTGAGAAAATCGTGCGGTTTTGATTAAAATTTTTAAAAAAATTTGATGACATTTTTGTAATTTTGATCAATGTTATCTATACAGTGCACTTTTCAGGATTGTCTAGAAATGCACATTATATGGTAAAAAGTGCGGCAGTCCATAGTATTCAAAAGTGCATTCTATGGTATTAAAAGTTGCACTTCGTATAATTCAAAAATGCAGTGCACTTAGGGTTTGAATTACAGAGTTAACTTTATTTTATTTTATTTTATTTTATTTTATTTCTTGTTTTGGTTTTACATTTGGTTTAGCGGTTCACTTTTTGCTGCATAATTTTTTAAAAGTTCTCTAACAATGCAATGTATGTTGTTAAAAAGGTGCTCTCTATATTGTTAAAAGTTACAAATAATTACAATAATGTCAACACATTTTTTTTAAAATTGACGATAATTATAATAATATTGCCTTCTTTTTAAAAATTTGATATGATCCGCTTGATTTTTACAAATGTAAGGTTGAGATTGGTTTTTACTTTTTTTTTTTTCTTTTCTTTTCTCTTTAGGGACATGTTTTTCATGTGTGTCAATGTGTGTGACATTTTTAAAGTTGGCGATAATTATAATAATGTCATCGCCTTCTTTTTAAAAATTTGATATGATCCGCTTGATTTTTACAAATGTAAAAGGTAGAGATTGATTTTTTTTTTTGGGGACATGTTTTCATGGGTGTGTGACATTATTATTACTACCACCACTACGGCTATTGTTATGCTAATTAATAGGGAGTATTTACTTAAAGTGGTGATCAAATGAAAGATTGCCACGTGACTTCCAATCATCTAGAGTTCCGTCTTTCATCCTCCACATAGATATATATATTATTTTGTCCATATCCAATAGCTTTTTTGTGAGGTTACATCACTTCCCTCTCAGATCAGAGCTCCATGAAACAAGAAAAGGGTAAAAGGGGGAGTCTGCCTCTGCTCATCCTGCTTTTCCCTTTGTTGGTTTTATCCTAACTACTCACACCCTGCAATAACGCTATCAAGCTAAGATAGTTATATTTGGAGATCCAAATATCAATATACTCTATCAAAAATTGTACTACTTGCTAGCACCTAGCTTCTTCATTGTATGGTGAATTTTTGTGTTTTTCTTCACTCCAATGCTAATCCATTTCTCTACCCACAACAACTAATCCCTTTCACTTCAACGGGTGTTTGAATTTTAGTTGGGCTCCTTGTACATAAAAATGTACAATTTAGTATTCAGTCTCAGAGCTAAATTAGACCAATATGCTTCTTATGGGCTGAAGGTGTGGGTTCATAGGGTTCATGATATATTCCGACGAAGTTGAGAAACCTAAATTATCAAAGAAGAGAGAAGAAATTACTATTAAAAAAATTCTTGTGGTATAATCTAATCAAGCTACAATCCATGTAATATAGCAATTACAAAAATTTTATTCGGTTCATATTACTTATAATTATTATGTTTTTACAGCGTGACGTTGTACGTTGTTGTTGATTAAGTTATTATCTATTAAAACTAGATATAAATTCATTTTACAAACTTCTCCCCTCAAGTTTACCAAGTTATATTGTTCTTCTTCGCTCATTTTATATATAATGTTTATTATTATTATTATTTATCCGTCAAATTATTATTTCCTTCGTCATTCATTTTTTTCTACAATTTATTATAATTTCAAAGTTATTTTTTAGTTAATATATAAAATTAATTATTGATACAAACTTAAAATTCAAAATTAAATTGTACAAGTTTTGAGTCAAATCTTATTAATTGAACAGGATATAAAGGAATAGTATTTGTGATAAGAATTAATTACACTTTTGGTCCTATGACTATGGGAGTCTTGTTAATTTCATTACACGACTTTAAAAACTAACAATTTAGTACCTTAACTATGCAAATTTTAACACATTTGGTCCATCCGGCCAAATTACCGGCCAAACGTCGCCGAAAAAATTTAAACCATTTTTAATTATTTAATAATGGGGGCAAATTGGTCATTTCATGCTCTTCTTTCTTCTCCGTTCTCCTCCCTTCTTCGCCGTTCTTCTTCTTCCTTCTTGCAAAGAGTTGCAGCGATCGTCCACGGCGTCCAGTTCAAGAACAACGCCGCCAATTATGATTCAGATCCATTCCGCCGTTGTGCGCTGCTCGATGCCGGCGACCCCGCATCCCACACTGCCTCCCTCCACACTCTGCTCAATGAATGGTACAATTAATCATTCAGCTATGGTGTAGAAAAAAATTGCAGGGTAAGTAACCATTCTGATTACAAAGAGGAACTTTAATTATAAACACAGATTGCATTTTAAAGAATAAAATGGACTTGGATACAAGCATATAGTTTTAGAGGACATATATATGCCATGAACGCCGTTGCAACTCTCCACCGCATCCACCGTCGCTGCAACTCTCTGCAAGAAGGAAGAAGAAGAACGACGAAGAAGGGAGGAGAACGGAGAAGAAGGAAGAGCATGAAATGACCAATTTGCCCCCACTATTAAATAATTAAAAATAGTTTATATTTTTCCGGCGACATTTGGCGGTGATTTGGCCGGATGGACCAAATGTGTTAAAATTTGCATAGTTAAAGTACTAAATTGTTAGTTTTTAAAGTCGTGTAATGAAATTAACAAGACTCCCATAGTCATAGGACTAAAAGTGTAATTAATTCTTTGTGATAATTATAATTGGAAGAAAATGGATAATTGGGTTCATTATCATATTTAGGCTTGAGCTATGATAAGAAGGCATTCTATTGTGGCATATCTATAATTGGAGTACGTTGTCCTTGAAACTATATATGGCATTATTTCAAAAATTAAAAAAATCTAATTAAATCTGAAATTATTTTACTTTTTCTTTTTCTTTTTAATATATTTTTATATTTAAATTTAAAAAAGAAATCACATAAAGTGAAAAAGATGAAAGTGAGGCAGGTTTGTTTGTTAAGTACACAAAGATAACAAACTCTGCCACTGAGAGAATCATCACGGACCAATCCGTACTTTTCTCGAACCTTTCGTCTATATATAATTTATAAAATAATATTTACTTTTTTTTTTTTTGCTCAGAAACCCCTCGTGAATCGAGGGTATTTTGTTTTCTGCTTTTTTTCAGTTTAGACCCCTATATTCTATCATTGTCCAAACCTAGATCCTTCTAGGTTAAAATTAAATTTTAACAAAAATGATAGCTTAAGTGGCAAAGAAATTTTTTTGTGGTGAAGAACTCCAGGACAACCTCGGTTTGATTTTCACTTGTGACGATTGTCCTTGAGCCAGCTTCTGTGTCTCTCGGAGCGAGCAGGGACTAGTCAAGTGAACCTGGACCATTAAACGGATAGAGAAAGATCCGGAACACCTAGTGAGTTTACATAGAAAAAATGATTTTAAAATTAAATTTTGGTCCTCCATTCAACATATTATTGTGAACTTAGTGCTTTACATTTTTATGACTAAAATGCCCCTAATCCTTACAGCCCATAAAGAGTGTATAGATATACAAAAAGCTAATATTTATTTCAGAGCACTATTATGATTATACAATATTCTAATTGAAATTTTAAAATATAATATATTTTCTTTCGGTTTATAGATTAAAAATTCAAAATTTTATAATACTATATATACAAGTGTCGAGTTTTTATTAGTTTTATCCTCCAAATGTTGTTTGTGTCCCAACCTAACAGCATCCACTTTGTCATTTTTCATAGGAAATGGACAAGAAAGCAATTTGGGGAGCAAAAATTGGGACATCTATCGACCAGAAGAGTAGAGCCAAGGAAGATGATTTGATGGGTGTGCTACATAATTATTTACTGTTCATTTCATTACAGGATTGAAGACAAGAAAGGATAGGGAGGAGGGAGGCCACATACACATGGACCCTTTTTTTTTTTTAAATAAATAATTATGGGGTTTGTGTGTTTTTTATAAAGATAATCTCAACATCGATGTAACTGGAGAAATTTGTCTAAGCCTCCGAGTGGGTTCTTGGACATCCTTGTGGATGATTGTCGGGGTATACCTAAGAGTCTAGGACTAGGGGCCTGCTTATAAGATATTAGTGAGACTGTAGCTTGGAGTTTATCTCTTCATTTGATATTTTTTTTAAACATTAATATTTCTTTATTTCTTTGAATTGATATTTTATATTCGATTTCTACATCATATATTATATGAGCGTGAATATTATGTTGTGTATGTCTCATATGTTATTAGAAGATGACATGTATTGCGGTAAGGTACATGAGTAATTTTGTAAATGTATTGTATATTAGGGTTACATATAAATATAATGCTTGTAATCTTGGATTGTATTATCATCACAATTAATAAAAGAATTGCGTCGCTCTCGTAGATGTAGACACACTGGCAAAACATGTAAATTTTGTGGTTTTCTTTTGTTTCTATCTTTGTTATTGATTTCTTAGATATTGTTTTACTACATATTTTTATTAAATTTATATATGTGCGTATTTAATTAATGAGCATTTATAAATTTATTGGACTTGGTGGCAGTATAGCCGTATAGGTATGACTTTTTTAAAATAATTGATTTTTTTTTTTGAAAAATTAAAATAATTGATTAGTTGTAAATTGTAGAATCCTTTCCCTATTTTTCATCTCACAACTTTTATACGCCGGAAACTTTTGGTATCTAAGTTTTATTTTTTGTCATTTTTAGTACATGACTATTGTTTTTTTACCACTTTAGTCCCTTTTGAGTTTTGACCACAAGTCCAGTGGAAAGTAGCAAGAATTTGTCAAAAGACTAACATATAAATTTTTTTATTTTTTATTTTTGGAATAAAAACATATAATATTATTTGAGGCCGGTTTTTTTTTTTTTTGTCCATTCGGTTATGGATCCAAATTTCTAATCAGGAAAAGATGTAAACATATTGCTATTTCGCCTCAATTTCTTCCATTTCCTTTTCATCATGCAAAGCATCTCGTCCCATGATCTCCACACCTTGGCCTGACAAGATCGTGAATGGATAAATCACGGTAAATAAATGGTCTCTTAAGTGGGAGGACCAGATGCTCACAAGAAGCCTACTGCTTTGAATGAAAATTTCGCATTGTGTCTGCTATTAGAACTCGATCATGAATCCTCATTTTAAATCTATATATCACCGGAGTACTCACTGAGCTACCATACAAGCTCCATTTCCTTTTCCTATTATACCAAGAGCTAGAGCAAATTCAATTCATTTAATCAAGTTACGCGTATGGAAAGAATTTACTAACTTGAATGGACAAAAACGCCCCACAAATCATCTTAGATGCTAGCCTTATGATGAATTCCAACGAATATTACTATAGACTAGTGAGTTGTAAAGATCAAAAGTGGATAAAGACCATACCTATGCACCAACTATGGTTAAAATGAAATTTGGGAATCATGCAAAAAGCTAATAGGATGCATGCTTTACCATAATATAAAAATCATGAAATCAAAAGCTCAAAAAAGAAAATCTAAGGTGTACAAATGACAATTGTTACAACTCATGATTTTGATAAGAAAATAACACTAAATTATTACAATTAGGCACAAAAAAAAGCTACTTTAGAAACCAAGTGCAAAATGGAATGCATGCATTACCATAATAATATCTTAAGAGGATGCATGCCATTTATTCAATGCATAGATAGGCCTAACCAAATGATGTATAGTTGACCTACAAATATAAAGGCGTACACGCTAGATTTTTGGGGTCCATCCTTGTTGATTTTCGACAATATCTGCACCTCTAGCAAACATATTGAAACATTAATACATGCATGCATATGAGAAAATTAAACTCATTATTATTCTATCAAGCAATTAAAACATTAACCTACGAATTGTTTTCTTTTTAAACATAGTAATGTTGTTTGTTGACAAATATTGTGCGGTTTGGGGAGATGGGAAAGAGATTGGACATGTTTTTACAATATCTGCCCTTAAGTTTAATTTTTCTATTAAGATAACATACGATGATTTAGGTATAGGTATATCATATGGCATATATAGTTGTGGAGATGACACAATGTGATTCGAACCCATATTTACAATTTTGAAAAGAGCAATAACTCACTAGCTGCATATTATACTATTTGCCTCCATGACATTCTATAATACTATGTAATTTATATATACTTATCATTGTCAATACGATTTTCTTTATGTTTGAATTTAGCTGTGAGCGAGCGAAACAACAAGCGTGAAGAAAATAGTCGCATATGATGAGATCTAACAAGAATTCAACTCCAGATTAATCATAACTTAATGTGACTACCAGATATCGAAAGGTCCCCCCATAGTACAAAAAAATATGAATGGCATGCAATGTACATGGCAAAGACAACGACACTTGCTAGCCATCCTATTATTCATGCTTCCTTCCTTGTGAGCTTAGGCACATGACACTATTCCCACAATACGTCCTCTTACAAAGCATTTACTATATGTCTATACATGTTTTATCCTTATTTATTTTCTCTTTGCTATATATATATATATATATATGAAAAACACACAATAGCGTTTTGGTTATTACTGTAAACTTCATTCGTGCATTGGGTAAAAGATAATGGTGCATCTGTTGATATGTTAAGGTCTATATGGCTTGAACATACTTATACATATCATGAATACATAGTTACCCTAAAGTTTGACATAATGCAGATTCAATTTGCAATAATTACGAAAATATCATTATATAATTTCTTTAATTTTGAGTTCTAAATCATAACACATATAATATTATTCTGATTTTTTTAAAATATGTATGTATGTGTGAAGGACTAGTTGATCAAAGTTGTGAGGGACATGCTTATCCTTACCCTACCAGAAAAGGACTCAAATGTTCCTTTCTTTAAATTCCGTATCATCACTCACATGATACTCCATGTGACCTCTACTCCTCCATGACTCTCTATTTACTATTATTCCATACATATGTGTGTATATATATACAACTTCCCCCCTCTCTCTCTCTCTCTAGTACTATTATATATCACTACAACTTAAGACTGTGTTCCCCATGCATTAATTATATTATATCAACACCACAATTTCTTGGATGTTTTCTCTCCGGGTAATTTATGATTTGGAACAAATTATTAAATAAGACACGTATTCATGATGTACATACATACTCCTTGTGTTTTAGTGTGATAAGGTTAGGATCGGATATATTACTAGTTTCTAAATTGATGTATAGAAAATCTATCAAAAATTAGGTTATTGTTTTTTAGAAGTTTCTATACATAGGTGCAACATGGGAACTATAAAGAAACTATCCTTATTGGATAGAAGTTTCTAACTGGTATTTGTCATTAGATGCTGGACCAGTTCTTTTATTTGCATGGTCATGTGCTGGTAAATAAGTTAGGTCCTATCAAAGCATATAAATTGTGAATTGAAGAAAAGTGATTCGCGTGAATATTACGAAGTAGAATTTTGTTTTTGAATAATACGTAGTAGAATTTAGATCAGTCATGAAAACCTAATTTTTAACTAATATAATCACAAATACATATATACTAACTATTGGGTCAAGGCTAGACTAGGGGCCCCAAAATTTTGGGGCGCTGTGCTGTTGCCCATCTACCTAATCATTCATAAAATCTGATCTTGCACGCCCTAAGATCTATCCCTGAATTTAGATGTTCGCATGTATTCGTGGATTTTCTGACCACCTAGAACAAAATTGAACATATCCAATTACACTGACAATATTATAGGTGGACGAAAATTAGTTACATATATAAAATTTGTGAATTCCTTAAGTGTATAGAAACACGATTTCTGATCCGGATAGTGGTGAAAAGACGGTAGATGTGAGAATCAAAATATCTAACCCAAATTGAATAGCAAAGTAGAGCACTAAATAGAGATAGTGGTAACTGAAATTGATAGGATAGTGAGGTGAGAGTGTGATTAGAAATTTGAAATGTTAAAAAGGTGTATGATGAAAATATAATGCAGGGCGGAAGACAGAAGAAGTGAGTTATGAAGGTAGGGAGAGGGAAGAGAGAATAGCCAATTCACCAAAAAGAAGCAGAACAGTAGGGACAATGGGAAAGGGAGATGATTGAGGATAATAGTAATAGAAGATGACTAGTGAAAAGATATATCAAGTTGTGGATCACACAATAAGTTTTTGTTGGAACAAGTAGTTCAAGGCAGCTCAGTCCACCAACCGACAGTGAAAGTAACTAATTGTAGCCATTCTACTTGCTACCCTAAATGGACCCTCTCTTGGGCCATCAAACCACCCTGCCAAATATTTTTGTTACTAATCTTCTTCTCCTCCATCTGATCATCATCATCATCATCATCATGAGGCCACCCCACCTGCACCATTCAGCTTTTAACATGCCGTTGTTGGCAGTCGTAGGGTGTAGAGTAAGGTATAGATCGAATTGACCCTATTGTGAGTATTATTGTAAAAGTATTTAGGAAAGCCTGACAGCTGAGTTACCTTTTTTGTTTTACCTCATCCACCGAAACTTTAGAGTAAGAACAAGTGGAGGTTCTCGAGATTGGAAGGTAATCAGTGTACAAGTAATTAGAAAAGCCTGACTACTGAGTTACCTTATGTGCTTTACCTCATCCACTGAAACATCATAATAGAGACATGTGGAGGTTCTCGAGATTGGAAGGTAATTAGTGTACAAGTATTTAGGAAAGCTTGATCACTGAGTGACCTCATGCGTTTTCCCTCATCCACTAAAACTTCAGAGTAGGAACATGTGGAGGTTCTCAAGATTGGAAGGTAATAAGTGTACAAGTAGTTAGGAAAGCCTGACCCTCATCCACTAAAACTTCATAGTAGGAATAGGTACGTGGAGGTTTTGTTCTCAAAAAAAAAGGAATACGTACGTGGAGGTTCTCGAGATTGGAAGGTAATCAGTGTACAAGTATTTAGGAAAGCCTAATCACTGAGTTACCTCACGTGTTTTCCCTCATCCACTAAAACTTCATAGTAGGAACAGGTGGAGGTTCTCGACTTCTCAAGATTGGATGGTAATCAGTGTACAAGTAGTTAGGAAAGCCTGATCACTGAGTTACCTCCTACGTTTTCCCTCATCCACTAAAACTTCAGGGTAGGAATAGGTGGAGGTTCTCAAGGTAATCACTGTACAAGTACTTGGGAAAGCCTGATCATTGAATTACCTCCTGCGTTTCCCCTCATCCACTAAACTTCCAAGTAAGAATAGGTGGAGGTTCTCGAGATTGAAAGGTAATCAATATACAAGTACTTAGAAAAGCCTGACCAATGAGTTACATCCTACTCCGATTCACTGAAATTTGGGAAGGACAGGTGGAGGGTCTTATTAGGACTAATCCATATTAAACATGACGAGGCTGGTTAAGTCACAGACCAAGTTTGAATAGAGTGCAGCTAATGTTGGCCTGGGGTTGGAATGATGTGGATATGGCCTAATTAGTGGGCATTTTGGTGCACAGTGGCACTGAGTCCACTGACAAGCATTGGGCCCTGAGTGGGTATGGTTTTGAACTCAGAATTGGCGTCCGAAAGGGACAACTCCGTCTTGCACTAAGCTAGGAAGGCAACCAGGATGCACCCACACATATAATTCCCGCGTGTAGTGTCTTCCACAGTTAAGTTCCCATGGAGCCAAGGCTTTTGGATGTTGCCCGCTCTGGACGGCATCATAGACCAAGGTCTACCTTGCACTATAAATCAGATTCTGATCTAAAAATAATTTTCAAATTTTGTATTTGTAGTGACACATTCTATACTTACAGTTAATAGTTTCTGTACCTGTAGCTATCAGCAATTACCAAACTATAGGTACAGAATGTTTTAACTGAAAGTAGAAAATTTTTATATTAGGGTTCACAATGCAATATGAACCTAGTCGATGCTATAGCAATTGGGTCGTTTTTATGTGATGATGGTGCAGGGTGTAGGCCCAATGGGAAGCCCAAGTATGACTGTGGTTGGTGAAATGTAGTTTCAAGAATATAATTGTATGTGTAGTAGTAAGGTGGGAAGACAATGTAGGCATTGGCGTGCTGGCATTTGCTGTAGTATTCTCCTAGGGTTTTGGATCTTGTGTAGTGGAGGGACAGCACCATTTTGTAGATTCATATACCTACCCACCCCCCACCCCCAGCATTATCTACTCCCTGCCCCCAGATAATGATGGACCAGCCCAACAGGAATTCAAGATGCCCTAGATTACAACATCTATCTTTGTAGGCCACTCTCAAGTCGGCTACCTATATTAGCTTAGTTTTTACAATATGCTTGGTTAAACTTTAATTTCAACAAATTTTTTGCACATCCATAGGTTATGTTTTTAAGGTGTCTTATGATATTATATGAGTGCAGCATGGCATCATATAGGCAGGGAGATTTTGACCGACCAGAGGTACTAAAGATTCCTTGTGCGCAAAGTATATAGGTAAGAGTTAAGAATATAATCTAGGAATTGACAGAGCTATTTGCGCAAAGTATATAGGTAAGAGTTAAGAATATAATCTAGGAATTGACAGAGCTATTTGTGATTTATTTCCCCCTCCAGCAGCTCTTAGACAGGAGTCTTAGGGGTTTAAGATTAGCCTGGTGTAGGCTGAAACCTAGTGTATCAACAAAAAAAAAAAAGGATAACTCACCAAAATGACACAGAAAATGGGCATAAAAATATCCGAGTTGAAAGAGGGCCTAAGAAAGTTGATGTGTATGTGAGACATATGAGCCATAATGCCCAACCAACTAACCATAAAAGTGTTATGTCTAAAAAGATAATGCTTCCAAATAAAGTCATGATGAATTGTGCAGAGCATACAATTCAGCCTAAACATATATACAGAGAAACATCAAGAAAGTGGCCAATTATTAGCAGCTTCTTGGAGCTCAGCTTCAATTCATGCCTAAACATACAGAAAACATGAAATATTACTGAACTGTCACTCATTGTGACAATTCAAGTGAGTAAAAAGACACTCACTGGAAAACCTTAAAACAAAACATTGACAGCCAGCCCAGATAGAGTGTGACACTGGGATGGAAAAAAGTGATCTTGCTTTCGCTGCCCGCTGTCTCGATTTGGACTTATGGAGGAGCAAGATCAGAGCTAGTGGCTCCACAGAAATGAAGATTGGCATATATCCCTGACAAGTTTAAGAAATGAAGCAAATAATTGAATGTTATCCTGGTAAGATACAAGAATGGCTTTTCAAAGTTGTAGTTAGTTGCTCTTAGCACAAGTCTTGAGTTGTCTGTTCTTTGATTTGTTTCCACAAAGAATTTGGTAAACTCTGATGCTCTGTTGGAAGATTATAGAAAAAGAAGGATTAGAAGGGGCAAATAGCAATCAAACTATTTAGTAGTGGACAAAAAATAATGGCATGGGAAGGTTAACCAACCTGCAGTGATCATGGTGGAACATTTTTTGTAAGTCAAACATAATAATTATATTGCACATTTCCCATGAGTGAAGCATTTGGAAACACACACACAAAAAAAAAACCTTTCTGAACCATTAAGGGGAGAAAAGATTAGGTAACGACATGATACAGATCGAGTAACGCGTTATTCCAGGGATACCTAATCTTTTCTCGTCGGGACACAAATCCAACAGCTGGACTTGATTTTCTTTATATATATATCTGCAAAATCAACACCAAGTGGAAGGGACTGTGTTTACAAAATTTAGTACAGTTCTCATCACAATTATATTATTGCAGGGCTTGCATCCTACCCTCATATAGGCTCCTCATCATATCCATAATAGTAAACCATTTTCTTTGAATTGCTTTGTTGATAATCTGTCAACTTCAAGAATTCCAGCCAATCCTCCTCTCAGTGGAGTTAGCTCCATTACTTCCTCAATAAATGCCTGAAAGCATTATCTCTTTAAGTCAAATTATGCCTTAAACATATTATTGCCTCCCCTAGCTAGCTAGATGATAGTTATAGTAGTTGCTAAATCTATACAGGCAGAAGAGTGATGTGTCTATCTGTGAAGGAAATTGGGCATGCTGCTAATAGCCAGCTAAGTAGGAAAAATAGCACAACTTTAAGGCCAGCTTGGTTAAATTTTAAAGAATAAAAAGAACAAGTGCAAATACAAAATTGTTGCATCTAGAGTGGGCCCCGCAGGCCAGCTCAAGTGGTCGAGCATCTGACCTAAAGTCATTACTTAGGGTTCAATTCCAACCAACAATATCTTGGAGTTAGGGCTCCCAAAGTATGTAGAGATGGATCCCTTGTGCGCAGAACTAGAGTTCCCCAATCTAAAAATGAATTCCTTGTGTGCAGAGTCAATTCAAAAGAGAAGCACAATGGACTAAAATTTGGACTATTAATTTTCAGAATTCATTACATGTTTATTGAAACATAATGAATTCAATTAGTTGTCATGGATGTCTTCTACAGATGGCTGAAAGCTTAAACCCCATAAATTCCATCAAGAATTGTCCCCCTCATTACCCAATCATCCAAATCCCCCGCAGAAACAACAAAGTGTCACAAATCAGAGGAAAATGCATAAAAGAATGCAAAAATAAATTAAAACGCAGCGTGGATATTGAATTTTTTAGAGCCTGGCGAATTGATTGATATAGTTGGGCCAAATAATTTTGAACAAATATTAATGGGTTTGAGAAATATATAAATTTAATGGACCAAATATATATGTTTGGACCATGATGGTATATTGGTAATATATAAAATAATTTAGTCAAATATGTTTAAATATTCAAAATATTGGATACTTTCACCATTTTGCAATTATTTTTGGGATAAAGTACAAATAAGTCATCCAACAATTTGAAAAACAACCATTTAACCATTCAATTCAAATAAACTCTAAAAACATGAACTCGGAAAAATGTTGTGAATGCCTTTTTTAGCATGTTACTTACCAATTTTGCTTACTTGGATTGACACGTAGATTTTTAAAAAAAAATTTATTCCATTGTGTATCACAAAAATAAACCCTGCAAACTTTGAAGCTCTAGAGTGTCATCTCCATATTAAGTCCACCATTCAACTCTGTAGTAATATTAAGTATTTGAGTCTGTTATAATTAATTAACACACATAATTAACAATTTAAGTAAGAATTTAAATTTTTAACTTACTAGGAGTTCGTTTGTGGAATATTTTCTTAGCTAAAAAAAAAAAAAAAAAAAACCTTCTCGATTGTGGAAAGCACTACATTGTAGGTTAGCTTTCTCCATTTCATCTCTATTGGATATATATGAGTTTGTCTAAACAATGGAACAATCCAAGCTTAATCTCTAGATGTTTAAAAAAAATTAGGAGAATAATCACAAAGAGGAAAGGTCGGTTACGTACCTTCAGTTGGGATTAATGTCAATGAACTTCAGTACGAAGATAAAGACTCAGGTGGTTGGCAAGATTTTTCGTTCAGAGATAGACCTGTCTACATTCAGCAAGACCATCAAACATTTGAAAGAAGCCTTTAGGTCCTACAAGGATCAAAGTTTTCAATTTGTAACTCAGTCTGCGAATCCAAATTTCATTAGCTTAGCTAAAAAATTTGGTTCTATGTCAGATTGTATGGAATGACTTTTCATTCCATTGAACCTTGTTGTAATTGTTCTTAATGTTTATTAATGCACTTTTATCCTTCAAAAAAAAAATATCGCAAAGAGGATTTAGATAGTAGGTAGCTGCATGCAAGTCTCGGTGCATTTAAAATCTCATTTTTCATCAATGATATCACAACTATCAATAGAATATAAAAAAAAAAATTCTATTTTGGTCATAGATTTATATGTGGCAATCCACTTTTAGTCTTTCTTTTTTCAAAGCATCTCTCTTTGGTCCTAGTATTATTGTGGCATGATCATTTTATCATTCGTCAACAAAATCCTTAACATGTGAATCATTGATGAGAAATGAGATTTTCATATGTATTTTAAAATAATTTTTAATAAAAAATTTTAACCAAAAAAAAAACGACAGGGTGATCGGCAGCTACCGCTGATCTTCATCTCCAGCGGAGACGAAGGGGGGGAAGAAGGGGGGTGGCGTGTGACGAAGGTCTTGTCTCACGCCACCCCCTTTCCCCATCTCCGGTTGGAGACGAAGACAGATCTTTAATCATCTCCAACCGAAGACAAAGGAGGGAGGGTGAGGGGAAGGGGGTGGGCGCATGGTTTTTTTTTTTTTTTTTTATAATTTTTTATTAAAAAATATTTTAAAATGTCAAGTCATCATCCTCGTAAGCAGACAATTGGAAGAACTTAGTGTTAATCTGCTATTAGGTAAAATTGCATTTATTTGGAGCATTCAATGGCTTAATTGTATTTTTTTGTTCAGTGACTTAATTACATTTTGATGTTACGTTCACTAACCAATTTGGATCTTATTCCTTTATTAAAATTAGTATTAATTTACTATTAGGTAAAATTGCATAGAGTATTCAATAATCTAATTGTACTTTTTTTCTTTTTTTTTTTGGTTCAGTGACCTTTGATGTTATATTCCGTAGTCAATTTTGACCTTTTTCCTTTATTAAAATTGGTGGGGGAATTAGCCTTCCAAATTGGATGGCTTGATATTTGATATGTTAAAATCATAGGAGCCTAAGAAATAAAAAGCGGAAGGATCCTCAAGCCAGCTACATTGAACGTATTACCGCCCCCGGCCACCTGTTTAGACGCCACCAGTTTTTCAATTCTTCTGTCACTCGACGTCTCGATTTCTGGTTCTCGGCGGCTATGGCTTCACGGACCGATCCCCAGATCCCCAATGAGCAGTAAGCCCCGTTGCTTGATAACAAACCACAAATTTGATTTTCATACTACCCAAATTAACAAAAAAAATGATTTTTTTTTCTTGATTCCTGACTGAATTTATGAATTGATGTGTATCCCTTTTGGTTTAAAGGAAAGTTTTAAGGACACGAAAGCAACCCCCGTTCATGATGCTGCTTCCTTTAGTCTATGCTCCTGTTCTTCCTCTCAGTAAGTTTTCATTTTTTTTTTGTTTTCATAAATTGCGTGTATTTATATTGTCATTATTCTCAATTTTAGGTTTTATTATTGGTTCCTAAATGCCCTAATGGTTATGAACTCTGGTTTATCAGTTCGGATTTCTCTGCGACACAATCCGGTTGTGAGGGATCGGCTGTTCTATGGCGTTCTGGCCGGTGCATTTGCTCATGGACTTTACTTGATGTATCCTTCATTTCTTATTTTGCATATTTAGATATCCCATTTACTCTTGCTGAATTGATTAAATTTTGTTGTGAGGACATTGTCATTTGTGCTGCTCCAATCCCTCAGTGAGAATTTAGAAGTAAGATGTAAGGTCTTGGCATGAGGAGGTGGAAAGTATTGTGCTTATGCTAGAACTGCAGGCAATCTATACCTAGGTTGTGTGACATTATGCCATTTCGCACTTTCGATGCTTAATAGTGACTTAAATAGCGAGGATAGTTATGTTCATTAGATGATTCTTTGCGGCTACTGGGTTGTTGGGCTTGGTTGAGGTACTAGTTACATAGCTGTGACCTAATATCGTATGCTTATCCCGGGCCAATGCATTCTGTCATCCTTGAGGAGGTCCTCAAGGCTCAGGTACTTGTGGTGGCTCTTCTAGGATAGAAGTTCCCTCCAGCCTGTCTTGACCCAAGTTGTCCTGGGAATCCACGCATTTATTCCCTTCATGATTGACGCTTTATATTTCTCCTACCTATCCCGCATGCACACAAGTACCTTGCAATTTGTCACAAGCATAAACTCATGTTCCCTCCACATTTCCATCTTTGTTCATATAAGAGACTACAAGAGCAGTATCCATCTTGGTCACTATTTCCACAAGTCTCTTTACCTCTGCTAGCAATAGACCTTCCCTTAGACCCCATAACTACACTATGAAGCTATACATAAATTCTTTATTTGCAACAATCCCTGATATGCCTTCCTCACCTTGGAGAAGTCGGATGGCACTAGCTAATCCAGTTGGTTGGCACATAGCAGCATACATATTTAATTTAATTGAGTTGCTTTGTAGTGGATTCCATTGAACTTCGTTAGAGGACCAGTCTATGGCTCTTCTTGAAAGAATGATCAGCCTGGGAGCTTGTTGTTTGACCAAACTAACCATGTTCAAAGGTTACAGCCTTACTGGTTCTCACCAGGTTCAATGGTCCTGTCAAGTAATTTCAATTGTTTTAGAAAGATAGACAAATGATTTTTTTTTTTTAAATTCAAAATGAACTATTTTTTAAATTAGAAAACACAAAAATGGAAAATACACAGTTCTTCAACATAACAAATAAATTTGGAAAATGCTAAAAAGAGTTTTTCAAAATTTCCAAATGTAAAAGCATACACGAGTCTTCATTTACATTCACCATCACTTACTAACCTCCATCACACCTACCTATCTACCCCCACCACCTACATATACCCCACCCTGCCTAACTACTCCCATCATCACCACAACCACCTATGTACCTCCCATCAGCACCACCACTGCTTGATTTCCATATCCACCTAAGGACAAATAAATGTTGGGTCCTCCTCTATGCATACTAATGCTTTGGATAGTTCACAACAACGTTTACTTGGGCTGACTAGGATATTGCACTTAAAGTGCTCTTCAGACATTTTGAATGCAGCCAAAATCGTAAGTATTTTCAACTCTTTTAAATTACAAGTCTGGCAATGAGATTAGCACTACATTGATTCAATTTCCACAACAAATGCTATGATGTTTCCTTATTTTAATCACTGGTTATTAATGTCTGCTCTCCTCATGTATACTTTGTTTGAACTGAGATGTTTGTTCCGCATATTTGGATTCATCCTCTCATAGCTCTTATCTTACATGTTTCTTGTCATTATCCAACTTTACTAATGATGATTTAGTAGAAGGGATTTTTCAACCAAAATGGATTGGAAAATGTCCATCTGGACAGTTCTAGGAGGGAAATATGAACAGTAATCCATTCTAAATCAACCCAAACACTCTCATCAAAATGATGCACCTGAAGAATTTAACTTAATCAAATCCAGTTTATTTCAAATTATACATTGATATAAACTTGTTAATAAATCTTAGGATTAATGCATGATGCTACTTTTCTATACATACAATTCACCAAGTATACTGATAGAGTGATTGTTTGGTTATGGTTCCTTTCATGATAGACTTTTTAATTCTAGGGAGTTTTTTTGGAAAGGTCACATCCTTGCATATTGTGCTGACCTGTCCAGCTATAAAATATGTTGTTTGGAATCTGGATTCTTGAAATGTTAGAATTGCTATCTGTTGACTGTTGGATTGAATGTCATTTGAAGAAAATTTTCAAGGCAAGTATGATCATAAGAGCAAGTTGGGTTCATTATTATACTTGGATTAACAAATAGCATGAAATTCTAAAGTTGTCACAATGAGAAATACACACTCCATTTTTCTATATCATAACAGAAACTATTTTCTACCCTTTGCTCACTTTGACAGAATTTTTTTTTATTTTTTAATTTTTAATTTCTCTATTGATAATATTGAGTTTCTTTAGGTTACTTGAACTTTCTAAAAGATATTACAACCAATTTGCAGTTCGAAGAACATGAGTTTGCTTCAGGTGTTATTCATTTGTGATTGTTACATGTGACTATATAAGCAATGAGGATTAGATTATTCTGTTGCTTATATTTAACTTTGAGGGTCTTTATAAAATGAGAGTATAAGGTTGATTTTGTGGTGCTCGTTCTGAACAGTGCCTGCAGTATTTCTAGACTGTATGAACTGCGGTTAGGATCAGAAAATAGCTGTCAAAAGGACTGAACTTTAGATCACTAGAAAGCTCAGTTCTTTTAGATTCAGGCTGACAAGGCTCTTTAGGTCCCATGGCTCAACATTGTGAACAGTAAGATGGAAGAATAATCTGTCAAATATTGAATAGAGAAATATACCTTATGGATAGTGAATAGTGATATGTAGTTTTCTTGCAAAGATGACAAGACTATACTAGAAAAGTAGAGGTAAATGGAAACCTACATTATAGAAAGAAGAACTCTGCAAAAAGGACTAGACTTCAAAGAATAAAGCGTTTCACAGAGATGACAAGCGATGATGTTATGTTTGATTCTTATATTGGCAATGAGTTTATTTGTTAGTAGGGATAATGATTCTGTTAGGACTTCGCCTTATCATCATGTCTTGTCCAAGATCAAGGATAGATATATGTTTTTTGCCTTTTTGTCATCAAGTTCTCTGTAATGCTTCCATGGTGTATACTTAATGTTGAGAAGAAGATTGGGGTTATACTTGTATCATTATTCAAGCATCAGTTTCGCTTTTTATGCACAAGCTGTCACATTTTTCAATTATCTGGCCACTTCTGTGACACGTGAATAGATGCCCTGCTCATGATAGGATTATACATGAGAAATTGTTATGATTTATGAAGTGTTATTGTTCTTACTTAGAAGTGGAACAAAAAAATACAGTAGCTCATTGCCTCTTTAGTTGTGTTTATTCCAGAAAATGATATTTATATTTATTTCAGAAGGGGGAGTATATACAAAGCGGGTCATCGTTGATCATTGTGACATCTGTTTTTATATATATAATTTGCTTGTTTGCCTTAACATATATGTTCAGATCAGAGCTATATGATGTTGAGAGCAAGTGAAGCGATGGAATCTGGTTTCTTGGAGAGACATTTTTTACATTTATTTTTGTAATAAGCAGCATGACAGTATTGTTACAAGATGGCTGTTCACAGGTATGATGGCACTGGTGAATTGTTTGCCATCTTCATTCTTCACCTTGAGAATTATTTAGCACTTCACTTCTGGCCTTTAATTTTTGGAAACTGTGTTGTAGTAGTTGCCAAAAAAAAAAACATTAGAATTGCAATACAAGAATTCATTGAGAGTAAGTTACAAAAGTTGAAAAAAGATGGATTTCTTGTAGTTGTGTGTTGGCTACATAATAGTGTAGTTTTAGTGATTTTCAATTCTCATTCTAAGTTGTTCCCTGGGAAAGCACCAAACAGACTCTTAATATAAACATCAATTAGAACCTAAGATTCTCAGAAAGCAATAACTAAACTGCAACTCCATAGTTTTCCACAAAAAGGCAACATCCTGTGTCCACTACAGTCTTATTCTTGTATTGATTTGTATATTGAAAAATGGCATCTTTCATTAATAATTCTGCAAGTGGTAGTATATTCCCCACTTCAATACCTGTCTAAATTTTGTCAACATCTTTTAAAGGCCTTCTTGCTTCTAAATCAGGCCCCATTTGACTATGACCACATCCCACCATCATTATCATTCAACTCATGTATACAATTTCAGTTATATAAGCAAAAATAAATTATTTCTCCATTTTTTCTAGTCTAGACAAATAAAAACTAGAGAAAGAACAAGAGAATTGAGGTAATCAGATTAAACCACTTCAAACACATCCTTCCAAAACACATATCATTAATGAGAGTATATGCTTCGAGAATCATAGAATATATAAATTTTTTTAAGTGACAAAAAAAATCGATACTATTACCTGATGGTATGCACTAGTAAAACCGAGTATATACATATTGACTAATATGTAATAGCAGTACATATAAGACATATCTGAAGTACAAATTTTCTTGATGAAGTGTTCCACATGGACCACATCATTGCGTATATTTACCGATTGCACAAGCAAGCATTATTGAACTTCATACTTATCTGCATAGGATAGAAGATCGATATATATATATATATATATATATAATTGCAGTCGTACAATTAGATCATTGCATCAGCATGGTCCACGTTATCACCAACTAAAATTTCAAGTTCATTGAGCAGCAAAATATATAAAAATAAAACAACCGGTCATGAATCGTCCCGAACCGGGACTGTAGATCACTGACCGGATCGGTCTGAGAAATCGGAGGCGAGTCGGGAAGCGATGGCGGAGTGGTACATGACGTCATGGAACGACGACGACTCCGTTGTGAGCTTCCGGAGTTGTCGCGCCTTATCCTCCGTGAAGGCGCCGGGAGCGAATCGAGAGATCGCCGGTTTTGCATCTAGATCGGGATCCGTTTTGTTCGCGACTTTCCTGTTGGAATTCGCGCCAATGTAGTCCGGTTCGGCGGGAAATCCGAAAACCGGGGCCCACCAGTTTGAGTTTCCGCCGGCTTTCCGGCCACTGGCGTCAGGTTTCCGGTGGGAGGAGCCGGCGCACGCCATGACGACGGTCGGCCGCAACGGTAACAAATTCGTCGCCATTTCTACCGCTCCGTAAATGTAGAGAGAGAAACTGCCGTGGAAGTAGGTTTTAACGAGAGTTGACGGCTTTTGCTAAAACGCTTTATTTTAATGACGAGATTTTTGCCTGCCTTTTATAAAGCCTATAACATGGAGGAAACGGATAAGATTGTACACGTGTCGGGTGATTGTTAAGAGCAGTGTGGGGCTCACCGTTGCTTTTTACTTTGACACTAGACTCCTCTAATTTACAAATATTACTTTTACATCCATATAGTTTTAAAAATAACCATCTACTATAATTTCACCCTTGTTTCCTTGTTTTTTATTTATATTTTTGTGTTTTTCAATTTTATTCTTAGTAATTACTCTTTCAAATTTAGTCCTCTAATTATCACATATTTTAAATTTTAGTCATTAATTTTTAAGGTGGCTTACACTGAGAAGGATATCTCCGATTGAAGTTGATTCAGAAATGTGAGCGTTAATCTCCGGCATCCATCCATTGGTATATAGAGGAAAATTGGTGGTAGCTTCGGCGTGCGGGCACACGTTTATTTTTACTATTCAAAAGGCCGTGTTTTTGGTGTTTTGCTACCAACGGTGGCGATGGAGGATCCCGGGCGGGCGGAGACGCGTGCTTAGACGACGTCGACACCACCTTTTGTCAGTTTATATATATATATGCATGCATGATGCATGGGAAAGTCACGATAGGATGGTGGGTTAAATCCAGCTAAGCGTAGAATGGGATTCCTTTTCCGGAGTATATATACATTCAAAAGAGATGAGATGAGAGGTGAGAGAGCATATTCTGTAGTATATATACCGCCATGTGACTATTAATTCGTTGGGTCATCATCTTACTTTGTCATCTTCCTCGCCTCTGTTTTCTGCTTTGTCGGCTGTCTACCATTATATTTGTCCAAACAAATACATACATGCATCATCGCTCCTAATTTCCACTTTTGATGGTTTTATCTTTATTCTAGAAATTCTCCACTTACATACTAATATCTTTATTCACAACTAACACTTTTCAACGGTCAGCTCCGATATTTTTCACCAAGCTTATTGGTGAAAAAAAAAATACGGAGTAGCTATTTAGTGGAAGTGTTTTTGGGTAGTTGCATTGTTGTGGTCTTGGGAAGAAAAAGAAAGTGAAGTGGCAAGAGAAAGAAGGTTGTCACAAGAACTCAAGTGTGTGTTTTTATGCACGGAAATCAATTATTATACATGGACCATATTGCATTGTGAACCTTAATACAAAATTTTGTAGTTTCAGTTAACACCTTTTGTACCTATAATTAACAATTTTTTGCTAATAGAGGCAATTAACCTCATTAGAGGTTAATAAAGCCAACGGCCCCACAGATGGGAACACAAGAAAGCCCAAGCTAAAGACAATATTTAAAATGAGGTATTTGAAAAAGTCCCAGCCCAAGCAAGTCCACTGTTGTCAGCCCTTCAATCAAAAACTTAAAACCAAAAATTCAAAAGCAATTTAGGCCAGCAAAGTTCCAGTGGGCCAGATGATAATTTCTCACAGCCCAGCCCAATTGATTTCAATGAGATTAAGTTCAGTATCAAGCCAAGTCCAACGGCAATCATGTGGTCACGGCACAAGGATATCAGCCCAAATGATCGTAAGCCACATTTCCGCAAGATGCAATATGAAAATGAAATTCCATTTGTAATCTGCACAGCATTTGTCCCATGGTCCACAGCATTTACATATACAGAGTCTAAATATTATTTTTGAATCAGGGTCTACAATACAAGACAAGATAGATCATAATCCATGATATAATTTACCAGACATTGTCTAGCCAGCATGTTGGGTGATTGGAGTGATCGCCAGTTTGATTCAATTCTTAAGACATTATATATGGCCGGCCCATTTTTCTCAATCTAAAACTACTTGTTATCCGCTATTTTCCCTAATATTTTTGAAGATTTAGTTACCAAAACAATCCAAAGTCTCCTCCATTCTATTCCATTCCTATAATATCAAAAACAGCAATCGCAGTCAAACGGACAGAGAGGAGTACCTCCGGCATCCGCCTTGCCGATACCCAATTCCTCCTCAGTATAAATTGCAAGCCCATCTCCCGTCCTTTTCCTAGACCTTAAACCAGAGATCGAACCATTTTCTTTACCATCTTTGCTATCCTTCCTTTTGTTCTTCATAGCCCTTTTTTTAGGCTTCTCCGGCTTCTTTCTCTTTTTCCCTGCAAAGATTTCATCGATTTCACTGCCACACTTTAGCTTCTTAGGTGTCACAGAAGATGTGATAGGTGGTGGCGGCTTCTTCATGTTTTCTGCCACAGGGTTCTGCTCAGCTGCTTTTGCATTCTTCGATAGGTTCTTTTTCTTCATTTTCTGAGCAAAACTCGGTGAATAACTTCTTGAGTCTTGCTAAACTCTATCCCCCTTTGTTGTCGTTCCTCTAGCAATCTCTTCAGTGCAAACTTTATCCTACAATACAAAAGTGATCAATATAATTTCTATAATCAATGGGCATTTTGAATGCAACGTAACAAACAACAATCACTCCAAGTAATTCAGAAAGAAACCAGATTTTGCATTTCATAGGGCTAAGAGGTGAAAAATGTGCTCAGAAGCCAAGCGTAACAAGTAAATTTCACTGAAGATCCAAATACAAAGTAGGATCTTCTTATATGTTAGAGCCTCATCACTGCAGCATCATCTCATCCAACAAGACACAAACAAAATAGATGAAAAATATATATATTGTTAAGGAAACAGATTTAGCTACTGCAAATTTGAAGGGAAACGGTAGGAAAAATCAGTTTCCTCCAATCGTGATTAGTAGCTCTTTATTGGCACCATGCAAAAGGTGGATTGCTAGAGACATTTGAACAAACCCCCGTTGTCTGACACAAGTGCCTCATTCAATTAAATATATAATTTAAAAATAATATATCCAGATTATTGTGTCATGAAACAATTTCATATGAATCATGGGTCTTCAGCTGGATAATCTGTTTAGGCTCCATGCGGCAGACGGGTCTGCCATTAACTGGCACCTGCTGCTGACTCTGTATGGAGCCATCATATTAAAATCTTCTTCATCTTAATAATTAAAAAAAATAAAAATTTCCATACTTTACCACAATAATATTTAGAGAAGTTAAAAAAAAAAAAAGTTAGAGAGAGATGGAAAACCAGTACTTTGATTCTCCATACATTGATTGCTATCAAAATAGTGTGTATTAGGCATTTGAACATTTTAATGATTCAAATCATTATACTTCTAGAATGAAGCTTATACACTAGAGAAAGAACACAACAGATCCATCAACTTCGACAATACTTATATATGGAATTTGAGTCAGAATCACGTTTATTTGTGGGTTCAAAATTTCAAGCTATTCTATTTTGTCCCTTCACAAAACAATGGAAAAAACAGAGGCAGCCAAATTAAGAAAAACTGCTGGAATTGAACATGAAATAGAATACCGATACAAGGCCTGCCTCAAAATTTTAAAGGAAAAAAGAAAATACAAAGCAATTTATCAAGATTCAACACAGAAGGCAGCAATTTGAAGGGCATAGAATGATCTAGAGAATCATTGCTATGTCGACACAAAATGCAGCAACATTTTAGCACATAATTTCCCACCATAGCACTTGTGAATAAAATCAAATAACAGAATGAATCCGTGAATAAATTGAAGAAACACTCTTACCTTGGCCGGGCATTGCTTTCGCACACAGCTATCATTCGCCGAGCGCCCGTGTGTATCTGTGTGAGCCGGATTGCTACGAGGAGTTTGAGACTCAGATTAGGGCTTCTAGTTGTTCAGACGTTATATAAGCCTACAAATCTAGATAAGAACCAATAAAATTAGGACTTATAAAATTAAAAAAATAATAAAAGAAAAATATGAAAAGATAAAAATATTTTTACTAAAAGAGAAAAAGGTCAAATAAGTCCATGAACGAAAAGTCAATTAGACTTCTAAACATTTAAAATGTATAATTAGACCTTTTAACATGTTAAATTGAGGTAAATAAACTCAAAAATCGATAAATGGCATACAATTGTAGATATTTACTTTGCCGACAAAAATTCGGCGACCAGCAGCAACCAGTCGCCATACATCGGCAAAAGGCGGCCAACTGCAATTGTAAGTCTTTTATCGATTTTTGGACTTATTTACCCTTAACATATTAAAATGTACTCCGTATTACACTTTTTAAATGTTTAGGGGCCTAATTGATTTTTCAAGTATCATCTTCTCTTACTAAAAATAAGAAAAATCATAAGAGACATTAAAAGTGTTCAAAAAATTATAGTTTGTGATATTAAAAATGATAAAAATAATAGTGTGTAACTAAGTTTAAAATTGCTAAGAAAACAAAGAACCTACCATGGAATTAACTCTATTTACATATTTGTTTTGTTTTACATGTTTAGGTTATACTGTTATAGGCCGAAAATAACGTGAATGCAATTATGCAATGTGGCTAAAAACTTAACTCTTAAGCGAGGCCCAAGAAATAATCTAGTTCCCACCCATAACTAGGGTTTCTTCTATGACAACATTTTTCCCTATATAAAGCCATCACCTTTAGTCTTCTTCATCTACTCCTGTATTTTACTCCATCGCCGATGGGCGGTGTTTGCGATGCTTTTTCCACCGTCGATTGGTCTTCTGCTTATATTTCATGCTCTGATTTTCATTTTTGTGTGTGTATATTTGTTTCGATTTCGATGATTGAGTGAATTGTGATGCTTAAGAAAGCCAATTTGCAGAGCAAGTGCGCCTGATTTAAAATGGCGAAATCTCTTGCATTGAAGGTTGGCAAAATCATGTTGCGATTCTCCGTGCCTTTCAAATTTCATCGTTTTGATTACGGCCTCGAACAATTCGCTACATTATATTCCTCTAATCTTCTTTTCCGAACCTATTCTGAATTTGTTGTATGAGTAATTGAAACGTATGAATATGATTGCACGAGCAAGCAAGTTAGGGCTTCGCCAGAGTTAAAAATGGCGACGCCCGACCCGCTATTGTGCATAAAGGAAAAGCTGAGCTTTAGTCAGCGGCGGCCAGACAACCGCTGAGATGGATCCACAGATGGGTTCTTTCAAAATAGGACTTCGTCTACTAATTCCATCTCACATTTCTTTCTAATTCACCGGGTGTGGTATAAATTTTTTGGCCAGACAACCGCTGAGATGGATCCACATTTCTAACTCTTATGAGCCTATTTTATGACTATTTACATAAATTCTTAATTTCAAAGACTAGTAAGGTTTGTTGGTTTGATTATTACAAACGAAACCATCATGTACTGTAAAAGACACTTCTTCATAACCTACGTATTATATTTAAATGTATATAAACAATTAATATACATATATACATATATATACATATATATATATATATACCCAAAACAACAATAATAATAACATTATTATTGTAGTTGTTGTTGCTGCCGCTTGAACACACCTAATAAATACTAGGAATCTCAAAATATTTATTTATTTCTCTTATACTATAAAAGAAATAAAGAATGGTCAAATATCTCTATTTACTTTTTCTTTTTTTTTAAACAAATATCTCTATTTACTATTCACAACAGTTTAATTCACACCTTATACTGAAATAAGATCAAGCAAATTGGATACTAGGAAACACTTTCATCGTGTTGACATGGACCTTTAAACTCATTCAATTCTAGAGACACAATATCAACACCTACCTAATAGTAATGCACACAATATCAACACCTACCTAATAGTAGTGCTTATTGATTTTTGATCAAATTATTGAGAGCTAGAGAAGGGGTGAAGATTTTTGGTCAAATTGTCAAGAGCTCTAGAAGGATCATGGTGAATGCAAGTGTTATGGCAAACACAAAATTTCTTCTTCACCTTATTACTTGATCTCTACCTCAATTTCCATGTCAATGTGAAGTTGCACATTTGATCTTTTTGAAATCTCATGTTGCATATTTCATAAATAAATTTATTTGTAGTTGTAAACATTGAAAATTTAAATGAATTTGTTGGGCCGAGATGAATATCTAATTATTAAATTAATTACTTTAATTGGGTTAGTTGGAATAATATTTATTTAAACGGGTTAATTAAATGGTCCATTGAATAATTAATTGGTTTAATTATTTTTTTTTTGAAAGCAATTACTTAATTAAAACTTAATTAAATGTAATTGGATGTTCGGCTCAAATTGGTGGAATATTTAATTGAGTTTGATCTTGGTATTGGGTTAATCAGACCGCTTAAATTGACGGGCATTGACTATATTTGGTCAATCAAAGTTATGTTGATTATATAATTTTGAAGAAATTTGGATATTTGATATTTATTTGAAGATGAGATGAAATGATGAACCTGGACGTGATGGTGTCTCATTACATTCTTTATATTTAATTCAAAATATTATATTAAATATAGGAATGATTCAAAGGGATAAAATTAGTTATATTTTTCCTACATCTTCACTATAAATAGTGATTTTATTTTAGAAGTTGAGCTATGAAGCATCTCGCTGATATCATTTGGAACACGCCCGCGTGTATCCTGTGCCAAGGCCCGGCTGGCCATCTTCAAACTAGTAGCTATCTCCACTGCGGCATTGATTTGGTCGAAACTCGACTTGCAATTACATGTCACAAAAAGGTCGACCTGCAATTACATGTCACAAAAATTTTAAAGGTTTGTTTGCTTCAAAATAAAAGTTTGAGGGCCTAATTGAAGAAGTTGGAGAGTCTAATTACACAAATCATTATAGTTTGAGGTCTATTTGACCCTTATGGCCTTATCCCTTATGGCTTAGAGTTATCTGAGATAAGTTCTTTTATCTATTCTAAGCAACCATTTCCAAAATTTAAAAGAAAATGATCTTATCATCATTAAAAAAAATTATCTTTACTTTTTTTATATACCTTTTGCATTTGATTTGGGGAGTTTGAGTGGGGTTAACTTTTTTAAAAATAGGATAATTTTGGAAGCATTAGAAATTCTATATACAAATTCGTATTATTTGATGTTATTATAAAAAGTTGTAAAATTATTTCAGTGAATTTAAATTTAATCAAACCATTTTGTGTGCAATTAATATGTTAAAAAAAACTATAGCTATAACTTATATGTAGCTAGATAATTACTTAAAAACAAAATTATTATTGCTTAATATTTTGTGCTATCTTTGTCCTTTAAACATGGTGGGAAAGCACTAAATCTTAGTCATTGATATTAACTAATTATTCTATAAATATATATTATGCTTGGTGGCCCGAGGGAGCATGATTTTGGTTTCCACGCACATTGAACGGTATGAAAGAAAAAAGGACATTCATATATAAGCATTAATCGATAGGGGAATTGATGAGGGTTTAAAGGCTTAATTAGCAGTAACATGTGGCGCAACATCACACCAAAATATTATTCTCCTCTGCATGTTCCTCGTCTGTGTGTTCCTGCTTTTGGTAAAAGATTCAAAGAGCACCAACAACTAACCAAAATATTGTCGTACTAGGAAAATACTACTATACATAAATGCTTTTCAAGCTCTCAAAAGTTGAGGATAGAAATCATTCAAATTAAAAAGCTGTTTTGTGGACCTGCCCTACTTCCAAAAATAAGTAGGATTTTCCTTGTAGGGGAATTATTATGTGTACTATTATTTTCTACCCTCACACTCAAAATCGTGATATATATACACTTATAATGTGCCTGCATAAAAAAATAATATATTAATGTTCATCACATCATAGAATAAGAATTGAGAGTATATATGTAATAAAATTCTTCCTTTTAAATACAGTGTGCCAGTGTGGTGTACGTAGATTCGAAGCTTGGACGGATATGTAAGCATCTATTGACTTGTACATATACCAACTTAGCTTCCTTGAAGGATTAATGTTGAATGGTTTGAGTCAACTTTTAAATTGGTGATTAAATTTATAATACTATAGCCCCACCCCTGCAATTTATATCATGAACTAGGATCCATATAGCATTATGAACCATGAATTAAAGTAATCAGGTACATAATTTATATTTGTAAAGTACCTACTTTTATAACAAGAAATACAAAAAATCACAACACAAAACACATAGCATAGCTATTCCAAAAAAAAAAAAACACATAGCATAACATTATGGATCCAACTAGATTGAAAAGACGAGATACATAATTCATACTTGAAAGGTACAAAATTTCATAATACAAGACATAAAATTTCATAACACAAGACACAAAAATTCATAACACAAGACAAAATTATTAATTTGTTCTAGGTACAGAATTTCATAACGCAAAACACAAAAAGTCTCAACACAAAACACATTGACATGTACCAAGGTCCATAGCGTAGTGTGAACCCTGGTCCATGGTATAAGGATTGTCCCCACCCCCTAAAACAATATTAAGTTTGTACAGTGGTGAAATTTGGTCACATGAGTGAAGTTTGGGAAGAAACACCAGGGATCGAGTCTCACTAGTGGCAACGTTGGGCCAACCTCTCAAAGTGAGGGGGCTACTTGTGTGCAGTAAACAAAGGTCTTGCCTATGTGTTTACATCCTGGTCCATAATGTTCAGCATGACAAATTAGGAAAATACTACTTGGGATTTGATGACCCATAATCTATCATATCTTGCCACATCTAGGTGGATTCTACTCCAAAATGATGTCCTTTTATATTAAGTGTCAAAGTGTCAATTAATGCATTAATTTAATAATATTATTATGTACTATATTCGTAATATTTGTTGTATATGCAAATAAACACAAACATTAATGTACATAAACACCAAACTTAAAATCATATTTTCTTTTTACCTATTCTCTTTAGGTATAAACTTTAGTAGTAGAATATTCATTTAACTTTTTATTATTTTTAATTTGAATCAATTGCATGAGTATTTCCTAACATTTTAATAATGATACTTAATATTAATGGTAATATAAACCAACTTAGTTAGCGTGAGTGGTCATGCACTCTCATCTCTTAAGACTAATCTGGCTCGCACTTTACCCTTCGCATCGGGGATTAGTCTGAGTATGCATGATACAAGTTTAAGGGGGCCTACAGTGACCCTTTTCTTCTTTGTGATAAAGTATAATAAATTTTACTTAATTTGATTTTTTTTCAACCATTAAAACAAGTGAAAGATATTATTTTCTAAATCTTCCGCCTAAAAGAATATGAATGTCATATTAGAATTGTTCTAAGATCAAATACATTGTCATATGGGACAGATTAAAATTTCTCTCTACTTTAAAAATTAAAATGCAACAAAAAATTCATTATCTAATTAATCTTATAGAAAAAAATTAATATTTCAAAATATCAATAAGGGTTTGCAAGAGGAATTGTCATATAACGACAATTGAGGTTTTAATCATATATACACAAGGAAAACCTAAAAATTAGTATGCTATAACTTCATTGCATAACTCTTTAATTACTCTTCGACAACATCAAATCAGTAAGCTTATTATAATATTGTAACTTTTAACAAAAGATTAAGTTAAATTTCACCAACTCATCATGATCAACAATATTTCAGACTTAATTCTTTTTAATATGAAAATTGTTAATACATGATTTTTATTTTCAATTATAACTATCTATAACAATACTTATTTTTACTACTACTTTTATCACAAGTTAAAAAATATTTATTTTGATTATATTATATTTAAAATAAGACAAAAACTTGTGTAAGACCGTCTGAGACGGGTTGGGTCAAGGTAAAATGTAATACTTATATTATCAAACTAAATGTAATACTAAATTAAAGATAAAATAATTATTATTTATATGAAAAAATATAATACTTTTTAAAAAAAAATGTAATATTTATACATTTTAATGTAAAAATATTACAGTGAAACTACACTTCTCCGATCCTCTATCCGGCATTCGCCCGGCCCCTCTCAATTGGGAATTATTGCATAATTTCATTTTATGTAGGTTCTACTTTATTGTTTCTTTTCTACTGTCCAAAAAAAAAAAAGAAAAAAAAAAGAAAAGAAAGAAGTAATTCTTAAGTGATGAAGGTGAAGGTGAAACCAAAGCATGCGATGCCTGTTCCCACTAGTGAAGGATAAGAGAACCAAAATATTAAGGAATGAGATCTGAGAGTCGTATCCACAAGATAAGAGTAATAGTACGTTGACTGCTTAAATTGCTTACACATATGCCATTTTATTTCTAGAATGGGTGTACATTTATTCTTGGTAATCCTAAAAAGAATGTTAATATTTCTCCACTATATTAAAAAAATATAATATTGGCTCATCATATTTCTCGATTAAATTATACATAATTGAAAGTATGAAAGCTTTAAAATAACAATAGTTAATAATATATATATATATATATATATATATATATATATATATATATATATATATATATATATATATATATATACACCCACACAACATTTTGTCCTTTATGTGTTTTCCTTGTTGTTCGGACCCTTCCACAAGAGTCAATCTTTTTTGAGATCGTAGTTGAATGTGATTCCTTGTTTGGATTTTATCTGTTTAGTGATGAAATTGCAAATTAAACTTTTTGAGTGCAAGGAATTTTTGCAAATTTTTTATAAATAGTTTTGTAATTTTTATTATGAAATATTACTGCGAAAATAATATTTCTTACATAATAACAAGAACGAATTGAATTTTTCTGGGAGTGTCGCATTGAGCGAATCACTCTTTCCTTAAAACCTTATTTGCTACCCCCAAAAGTGCTAGGAGCGTTATAGCCTAGATTTTCCAGGATAAAACGTATTACAATTCAAAGTTTGAGCACCCAAACAAATGAACCCAACGAACTAGAGCAAAGGGATGAACACAATTTTGCATAGAAAGGAGTAGAAGCAGAGTTTTCGAGAGAGAAAATAACTTTGCTGTATTGTTTAAATCTGCTGCTCTACCATCGAATTATATAGGAGTTGTAAGATTAAATAGCAATTAATCATGGCATTAATCTGATAATTAAATCACTTTTTACTTAATTACCATTACCTGATATTTAATTTAGAATTTAAAATTGAAATTAATTCAAAATTAATTTTGTAACAAATGAATTAAGTCTCTAAATGATCACTACCCGAATCATACATGAGACAATACGAGAACACGAGGTTTAACCCGAGGTGTTATAATAGCAAGGCGAAGCAATGAATCGTTATGGCCAAGCTATTAGTGTCGGTGACGAGTTCTTAAGACCGAAGACTCGCCGCCATCAACGTGTGATATTTAGGAAGAAAATCAATTCCATTTCAGGAGATCTAACAAAATTATTAAGAACGCATTATATTGTTCAATGCTTATATATTTGTTAATGAAATTTTGACAAATAGCCCAACCGACTACTTTGAAAAACTTATAAATCCAAAGAGAAACTTTAGCGTGCCGACTACCATTTCTTCATGTTAATTAGCCACGTGGACAATATATTTAAACTCTAGCTTTCAAACCCCTCTTCATCAAGCAAGTAAGAAACCTTGCTCATTTCACATCCACCCTACTCTCACTCTCACTCACAAAGTCACAAGACTCGGACTTTACTTAGACATTAATAGGTCATCTTAGACTCAGAATTTTTTTCCCCATTTTGACCCATTAATTTAGGACGGTGAACAACATTGAAATAATAGCCATGGCAAACTCACGTAGTTTTGTCAACATTAATCAATATGATTAAATTACAATTTTCCTTTTTGCTATGTGTAGGTAAGTGGATACAAATAATTTTTAATTTTTTTTTTAGTATTGCTGAGATGCAAATAATCTATAATATAATATAACAGGGCAATATATAATATAATTCAATTATGGATTCATCAAATCATATATATATATATATTCATAAAATGTATTTTATTTATTTCACTTTGTGATATTTAGTTTAGAAAAGTAAATACTCTTTTATATATCACTAAAAAAAATTGAGTATTACTGACTCTGTAACAATGTAGTATCTGTTTATAATTACTTTCTCAACAAATTGAAGCAATTCATGACATCTCATTTGGAAGAGTCCTACTAAACCACAAAGTCATTAGCAAATAACAAAATTTTAAATTATAAATAGTTTAAGTTAAATCGGTACGGATGGAATAATACTTTTAAAAATTAACTAGTATTTTCGCCCGTGCGTTGCACGGAATGAATTTTGTTATAATGTTTTAAGAATATTTAGATCGATATATAATTATATAAATTATAACATCAATATTATATAGTGCGAATGATGAAAATGGTTGGATCAATTATGTTTTCTAATGTTATCCTTGCTTGAATTCAAACAAATAATTGGTCAATTACCCGTGCGATGCATGGATAAATATTTTAAATTATATATTTAGATAATAAAATTAAAGATAGAATAATAAAAAAATTCTAATATTGAATGTGTACAATTATTTTATTATGTGATTAGTGTAAAAATATCACTCAATATAATAGGAAATTGTATGTTGCCAATTATATCTAAGGCAACATATTCGTAATCGGAGTGATTTTGCATCGATAAAATGGAATCAATATTCAGGACTATAATGGCTCCCAATAAAAGGGTGAGTAAAAAAAGGTATTAAGTGCCATTAATGTGGACTAATAACTTATGTTAATAATAATTTGTTATCTTTTCTTCTCCCAAATCATTATAAATTGTTATCTTGTTAGGACAAAAGAATGAATTTGAGGCTACAGCAAATGTGGTCCGCTGGTCCAGTTAACACTCAAATTATTGTACCACTTTGAATTAATTTTTAATTTAATTTGGTCAATCAATTATGTGAACCATTGACTATACAACCGTAATCTAATTTCGTCATTTATTTACTTTCCGTTATTTTCAAGGTTATTATTAAGTCATTTATTTACTTTCCGTTATTTTCAAGGTTATTATTAAACCTCTTGTTTACTTATTTTCAAGGTTATTATATATCACCCTGCTCTCCTATATTATCTTAATTTAATTATATTAATTGGTATCACTTACCTTTTATTCCAATTTTACTTTATTAAAATATAATCAATCCTGTTATTATTTAAAATTCTTTTATCAATTATAATTATTATAATTAAAATTCGTAATCACAAATACAGTAGGTGAATTGCATTTTTTTTAAATTTTTCTTCATTCTGGGCTGTTGATTTTTGCAAGATCAATGGTTGGGAATTCACCCAATTTTTTACCTTAGCCATATAATCGCACATGATCTCTTGTGTGTATGTGTGTATTACATTTATAGTATTTTTTACAGTATGAAAATATGTATTTTTTTTATAGATTTGTGATTACTATTATAATTATACACATTAATTGCAATTATATGTTTACTCAGTAAGAAACTTTATTTTAAAATTTATATAAACTCATACTCTTAATTTTAAAAAAATCATAAATATTTAGAAATCTACCTAAATACGTAATATATTAGGGACTACTTTAATCCATACAAAGTTAGAAATTAAATTATTTTAATTTGTAAATATAATTCACTTAATTATAATAAATTAAATAGCAAATATAATTAAGGAAATGAAATTATAAAATTAACTAAATGTATATCATAAATATTTAAGAATTAAGGATGTGACTAAACCACAGTTTATTTAATTTCTATTTTCTTTCATTCTTTTTCTTTTTGTCGTTATAAAATTTAAAAAAATAACATTAAAAAAAACGTTTAGTTCTAAATTGTTAGGAAGAATGTTATTTATATTTGGATGATGCTAATATTTGCAAAGATAAGCAAGTTAGAACCCTTAATTTTTCGTTGCAAGCATTACGTTGATAGCATAATTTGTAAAAGCCAAAATGGAGTAAGTGATATGAATTTGACATTTTTTAAAGGCAGAATTACAATCTTTTCCGCCAGAACTGAATTTATTATTTTGTACTAAACCAAACGAAAAGGAAATTGATTCGTCATAGTGAGATACTCCTATAACCCAAACAACAATGTAAGAAATTGACTAAAAATTCTTATACTTAGCACTACAAATTCTAGAACAATGATAATAAAGCAGACATAGTAACGACACCCACCACCGTCGCCTCGTAGTAGGATCCCACAAAGCCTTCCTCGTTGCTCAACACCTCCACCGCGTTGCCAATCCGGTACCCTACCATGTTTACAGTACTCATGGTTGTTGATTTTCCGGGAGAAACCGATTTTAAGAGATAGAGAGAGAAAAATAAAGGTAAAATCCGGCTCAGAATTCACAGGGAATACGAATTATGATTATAAGCAATAGTTTATATAGAAAATAAGGAAGAGAGAGAGATAGAGGTGAAAAAGGTAAGAAATTAAGAGGGGTGGGGATGGGGGAGTAGTTTAGGAAATTTGACTGATTAGTAGGAGAAAAAAAAAAGGAAAAACATAATTACGCTACTGTTATAATTTATTACCATAAAATTAATATATTAATATGTTATAATTTCCTAGGCTACTGTTAGCCAAAATCCTCTAGGCTAAGATTAGGAAATATTCAATACGGCTATAAGAAATGTAAAATAATATTAATTCTATTTATACTATTACATATATTACAAATATATCACCAAATATATCACACCAATTATATCACACCAATTATATCATCAATTATTCAATCACCAATTAATATTACTATATTATATTACCTATTTAACATTTTAATTTAACATCTAACCATAATAGTATTATAGGTGAATAAATAAATAAATAAATAAATAAATAAATATATATATATATATATATATATATATATATATATATGTATGGATAAATAATAAAATCCAATTATTCAATCACCAACATTTAACCATATTAGGCACGCACGGGTGGATAATTAATAAATTAATTAATAAATTAATAATTAATTAATAAATAAATTAATTAATAAATAAAATAACTGATTTTACCAAAATGCCACTAACTTTGGGCGGGAAAGTTTGGAAGGAGGATAATGCTTTTATATATAGTATAGATTATAGTAATATAATTGTGGTTGGAACATAAAAAGAAAAACTTTAGGTGGGCCCGCACAATATTTCCCTCCCCTATTTAACGCCCAACATTCAAAGCCAAAGCTCGCACAGAAGGAAAGGAGCAAAAGCTTTGCGACAATGGCGGATAGTTGTTACAGGGGAGGGCGCAGGGAAGGGTTTTTCCAGGTTTCTATGTGCGGCGCGGCACAGGAGATCGAACAATCATCGAGAGACGGCAGCCATTACAGCCTCACTACCGGCATTCTCCCGCCGCTCGGAGCTCGGAGCAACCGCAGAGTGAAGCTCCGCCAGTTTATCATCTCTCCTTACGATCGCCGCTACAGGTGAACGTCTCGGTTAACTATGGAGTTCGTCAATCGTTCATGAATTGGACTCTTTTTGCTTGTTTAATTATATTGTTCGGTTTTACAGTAATGCTCTTTATCTTGCCGTTTTCCGAATTTTGTTCTTCTGTATTTCCTTCCGTCTATTTTAGTATTTTCACATTTATGATGACATTGTGGTGTGATATGGATTTCGTAAACACGAAGTTATTGTACAACAGTGAGAGATCAATGTAATTTATATGAAAAAACAAAAAATCATTGATGGAACCAATAACTATACAATAATCATGGTGCACCTAGTCGTGTCGATCAGCAGTGATGTAGCTAGTTAATGTTTGGTAGCTGGGCGTGGGTGAGGGGTTGACTCCACAATTCATGCTAGATTTTTGCAGTCTCATTAGTTTACCTTTTTGACTTGTTGATTCTTCTGTAGGAAAAACTATAGAGTGTATAATTTAAGAACAATGTACGGAACCTCTTTATTGCTTGATTTACTGCTTATGTTCCTCTGAGTCTTGCATTTTCCTGTGAACTTTTTGTTATGCTTTTTGGCCTGTATTCCTTTTACTACTCCAGGGAAAGCAAGATGTTGGTTGGTAACAAAAAGGTTTAGCGTATCTAGTACACTGAACTTTGATGCCAATTGGACACCGCTACCTGTGCCGGACAAACATGGATATTGAAAATTTTGTCTGAAACTCACTGCAAATTTAGTAAAAGTGAACTGAATATCCAACTGTATAAAGAAATTCAAAAAAATATTTGTGTATCCTATGGTCATATCCATACATTAGGCAATGACTCAATGAGGGTATTACTCTGTCACCATTTTGCTTGTAGTTTATATTCAACAAATAATATTTTTTTTTAAATATTTAACTCAGGTGTGTATTTGATTTTTGTTTTTAAAAAAAATTCTAGCTCAAGTTGAAGGCATTCATCTGTTGTCATTTTGAAGAGAGGTTGCAGTCAACACTGAAAAATCTTCAATTGATATTCGTTATGTGTACCTAGCAACTATGTTTTTTTGTCTAAAATGATTCTTAATTCTTCTTCTACTAAAGTCATCTCATGTTGGATACAATCTTTCAGGTCATGGGAGACCTTTCTGGCTGTTCTGGTCATCTATATTGCTTGGGTGTCTCCTTTTGAATTCGGTTTTCTAGAAAAACCATCATGGCCTCTCACTATCACTGATAACATTGTGAATGGTTTCTTTGCAATTGACATAGTTCTCACTTTCATTGTGGCATACATGGATAAAACCACATACCTTCTTGTTGATAACCCAAGACAAATTGCATGGAGGTATACAAGAACTTGGTTCATATTTGATGTCATTTCCACAATCCCTTCAGAAATCGCTTATAAGATTTCACCAAATCATTTAAGCCTATATGGCTTATTCAGTATGCTTCGCCTCTGGCGGCTCCGTAGAGTTAGTGCACTATATGCCAGGTAAGTCCTTTAACTACTAGAAATGACTTATTGCATTTGTTATCAATAAAGCATGGAAAATAATAGGCAGCCCTGCTTTCTTTCCTATAGGTTGGAGAAAGATAAGAATTTCAATTATTTTTGGGTTCGGTGTGCAAAACTTATTTGTGTAAGTGTGCACTGCAAATTCTGTTGTTTTCTGGGAAGTGGGAGTTGGGCAAGGGACATCTGATGAAACTATGGTAGTTATTGATTTTATTCTGTGCAATGTAGGTTACTCTTTTTGCGGTTCATTCTGCTGGGTGCTTCTATTATCTCATTGCTGGTCATTATCATGACCCTAAATACACTTGGATTGGGGTATCACTGGGGGAAGATTTCCATAAGAGGAGCATATGGACCCGCTACATTACTTCTATCTATTGGTCAATCACAACTCTCACGACGACTGGTTATGGTGACCTGCATGCTGAGAATACTCAGGAGATGATATTTACCGTGTTCTACATGCTTTTTAACTTGGGTCTGACAGCATACTTAATAGGAAATATGACGAATTTAGTAGTCCATCGTACAAGCAAGACAAGACAATTTGTGAGTGCTTCTATCTTATTGCATAAAAACATTTATTTGAGGCTTCTAGACTTCTTGTAAGGTCTGCAGTGAAGTAAAATTTGATTTTACATTAATTAACAGAGAGATGCAATTCAAGCTGCCTCAAGTTTTGCACAGAGAAATCAGTTGCCTACTCGCCTCCAAGATCAGATGCTTGCTCACTTGTGCTTGAAATTTAGAACAGACTCAGAGGGGCTGCAGCAGCAAGAGACTCTTGATTCCCTTCCCAAAGCCATCCGGTCAAGCATATCACACTTTCTGTTTTACTCCTTGATTGATAAAGTCTATCTTTTTCGGGGAGTATCAAATGATTTACTCTTCCAGCTAGTAAGTTTAGTAACATATAATGCAATGATTTCTTTACTTTTTGATAAAATTTTAATAATGTATACCCTGTTGTGTAATTTAAGGTCTCAGACATGAAAGCAGAGTACTTTCCCCCCAAAGAGGATGTAATTCTGCAGAATGAAGCACCAACAGACTTCTATATTCTTGTGTCAGGAGCTGTGGTAATTGTTATCTCTATCAATAATTTGAATAGAAAACATTAAGTTCATATGCAGTACATTTACTTCCTTTGCATTTGAGATCTAATATACTTTAATGATGAAATTTCTTGGCAGGATCTACTTGATTACAGAAATGGAGTTGAACAGGCAAGTGGGTTGTGAAAACCTACAGCTTCCCTGGGTTTTCATGAAAGTTCTCCTTAGATTACACATATTAATCCATTTGGCTTTGTCTTCATCCCTTTTTTTGCTTTGTATGATTCATTTGTCTGAAATTGTTATGACATTGCAGGTTGTTGGGGAGGCAAAGACGGGTGATCCTTGTGGTGAGATTGGGGTTCTTTGTTATAGGCCTCAGCTATTCACAGTACGCACTAGAAGATTGAGTCAGCTTCTACGAATGAATCGTACTGCATTTCTAAATATTGTTCAGGCTAATGTTGGAGATGGAACCATAATTATGAATAACCTCCTCCAGGTCTGGATTTGCAATCCACTTTACTTTTTAAAATTGTAATTTTTAGTTTTGCAGACAATATTTATTAGTTGTTTTGTTAGCAGCATTTGAAGGATTCAAGGGATCCAATTATGGAGGGAGTCCTCTTAGAGACAGAGAACATGTTAGCACGTGGTAGAATGGACCTACCTCTCACCCTTTGCTTTGCAGCGCTTAGAGGAGATGATTTGTTGTTGCACCATTTGTTGAAACGGGGCCTTGACCCAAATGAATCTGACAACAACGGGAGAACAGCTCTTGTATGTGAACTCCACTGCTGAATTTTTTTAACCTGCGAGGCTGAGTGCCACATTTTAATCAATTTCTTTTGCTTTTCCATTTTCCACCATTCAGCATATAGCAGCATCTAAAGGATATGAGAATTGTGTACTTCTTCTGCTGGACTTTGGGGCCGATCCCAACATTAGAGGTATATAATATTTTGATACAAATCCAGTAGCCAAACTTAGAAGACACATGGTTTAAAATCTCATTTGGTTCCATATGATTTTTCTAGACTATGGTCAGTAAATTTTACTAACTTGTGAAGGACAGTCATATTCCACATTTACTGATCATCATCATTAAATAATATGCTACAGATTATTTCTTCTTGTTTGTTCATCATTTTTCTGCATAAGTGCATATCAGTCACTGCACCCTTTCAGAATCCTTTCACTTGATATGCTCTTTTATCCTCCTTTTTAAAAATAAATATGCTCATTCATGCATTATTAAAGCTATTATTTATATTCAACATAAATTTGTTTCCCATTGTTCTTTTAACATAGAATCTCTACTGATAGGTGCTTTGACCTTCTAGGAACATGATTAGATTTTTCATATCTGTATCATCAGAATTTAAAACCTTTGGTCAGATTCAACATAATAGAGCATATCATAGTACAGGGTAAGCTGTCTCGCTTTGAAATTGGAATAACATGTAGGTAGAGTTTCTCAAATTGCTATATTGCCATTATCCATATCTACTGACTTTTCTATACTTGAGTGCTATACAAATCAAAACTGCATTATTTTTCATGTTTTTTGACTTTCATACATTTATAAGCAAGTAATTGTCAAGTTAAACATTACAATTATAAATAACCAATATCCTAGTGTTCAATTGCAGAGCATGAATCTGCAACTCGATATTCTTATTTTAACTCTGCACTTTATTATTATTTTTTGTGTTTCCTCCATTATCAGCAAGTACTATTAAGAAGTAATTTTTATAGTATTTTCTGCATTTTGTTTGTGTTTTAACATATACAGATACAGAAGGGAGAGTACCATTATGGGAGGCCATCTTGGGAAAGCATGAATCAGTGATTAGGCTATTGGTAGACAATGGCGCTGAATTACGATGTGGTGAAATAGGCCAATTTGCGTGCATTGCAGCAGAGGAAAACAACATGGACCTACTCAAAGAAATTGTACGCTGGGGAGGGGATGTAACATGCCCAGGAAGCAATGGATCCACAGCGCTCCATTTTGCAGTGTGTGAGGGCAACCTGGAGATGGTCGAGTACCTACTCGAACAGGGGGCTGATATGGACAAACCAGAAGAAGATGGGTGGACCCCGAGGAGCCTGGCTGAACAGCAAGGACATGAGGACATAAATCAACTGTTCGAATCCAAGAAAGAGAACAAAAACCAATCTGTTAACGTTACAGTACCCGAAGAAAGGAATAGAGTTCGGTTTCTAGGGAGGTTCAAGAGTGAGCCAACCATCCCCCATGCTACATTTCCAGCAACTGATGGGTCGTGGAGTCGTTCATCACGCCACAGGCGGAGGACTAGCACCTTTCACAACTCATTGTTTGGCATTATGTCAGCTGCCCAGAATGGGGGCCATGGCTTGATGTTTCCCATGAACGCAGCTGCAAAATCTGGAAGAGCGAAGACTTACGTTGCTAGAGTAACCGTGAGTTGTCCTGAGAAAGACGATGTTGCTGGGAAGATCATATTGCTTCCTAAAAGCTTCCAGGAGCTACTTCAAATTGGTGTTAAGAAATATGGATTCTTGGCAGCAAAAGTTGTGAGCAAAGAGGGAGCTGAGATTGATAGTATAGAGTTGATCAGAGATAATGATCACTTAGTTTTTATAAGTGATGGTAAAACTAATGAAACTATACACCAAAATGGGGGGTAATTAAATGAGATAAAATGTAATTCACAAAGATACTATCTATTTTACCCTTCTTTTTCCATCTGTTACGAGGAGAGTTTTTAGTAGTTTTTCCCTCCTCTTTCATAAATGCTGTTGTTACAGAATACACACACACACACATATGAGTCTTTGTACAGAATACCCGAGTGAAATCAATACATTCATGCTTTCTTTCCATTTTCTGCTTCTCTTAACTACATGATTCTTTTTTTTTTTTCTTCTCATTGCTATGTAAATGAACCTGTCACAGTTTACATACTGAATGTTCACAATTCAAGTTATTATGTTGAAATCTCCACATCCTTTGAGGTCTGAAATGATCCTTTGTTGTTCTTTTCCGAGTTTTGTTGTTTTGTATTTCCTTCTTGTCTCTGTACATTCATCTCCTTTAATCTTAATATTGATTATCCATGTTTTTGGCTAAAAATTATTTATTGTCCAACAATTCAGGGCATGGCAGTCCTTTCTGGTTGTCCTGGTGTTCTATGTTGCTTGGGTGTCTCCATTTGAATTTGGTTTTCTTTGTGGCATACATGGAGTTTCGTGTAACTAATTGTTTTGTAACAATGCAATGTTAAAGCCATACAAAGTAATCAATCATTTGGCAGAATGTGCAATCATGGAACACACTAGAGTTACTATACAACCAAATTTGAGTTTAGTGTGAATCATAGTAAAACCTAAAACCAGAAATGTGATATTACTTCCTTTATAAATCCAAAATATATATATGTGAGTATTGTTCATAGTCATTCACCAGAATCAGCTGTCTTGCTGAGCAACTAGAGGTACACCAAAAGTGAAGATCGATCAAGAAAACATAAAAGCACTCTGTTTCTTGATCAACTTAACTGTATACTTTTGATTTTGAAGCTTGAGACATTGATTATAAACAAGCGTTTAAAGATTCAAATTTCTCATCCTATAAGAGTTTGAGCATTTTAAGACGTTCTTCGTGTTCTTTGTCCAGTTTTGGTGGGGTATAGCAGCCATGAAGATCTTCTACTATATATTCCTGTAACATTCAAAGAGACGAAAAAGAAGAATTGGTCGGCTACACTACAAAAATAAAAACGAGCAGAATATAGGGGAAACAAAACCAAACTTCCATACAAGGTCTACAACACGCAGCATGAATATCAAACCAAATATAAACCATTTGTTTAACAAATAGGGTAAGTTGTAAGTAATAGATGCAAAGATTTAGTTAAAGAATTGAACCTGTGTAAGTTCTCTCTTTGTGAGGATGTGGTAGTGTCTCTGCCAGATCCTTTGGATGGCCATGGTGGCAGCAAGGAAACCATACGCAATGCCCAGAATAGCAAAGATAACTACGAAAATAATAACGAGTGCAAAGCATGCTTCCATTGATGCAGGAAAGCAATCCAAGATACCCCAGCCGTAACAGCAGTTCTGACAACCAGCCATGTGTGGGTCATTGCTATTAAGCGAGGAACAATGTAGTATGAGCCCAAAAAATCCAAGCAGCACAAAGAATGCAAGCACTCCTGTTTCATGTAGATCAACAAAGTTAACACCCTACTCAAGTAATGTGACAAACCCCATAGACAATGCAAATTCTACGACTTGGAGACTACAAAGTAAAACCTTTCAGCTTATCTACTAGTTCCAAGTAACTCCAGTTTCCATGAGACACTTGGAAAAGGTAAAATTTACTCCATGTGCAATTTTAAAGCATTATATTGAGGACACTTCTACAACGAGCTAACACTCGCAATTCTTTATCCAGAAAACTAGATTATTAGAGTATCACAATGCTTACCTATAGAGTAACAAAAGAGAATAGGATGTTGGACAACATAAGCCTCACTACTACATTTCTTTATCTAGACTAGAATCCAGAAAATTAAATTATTAGTCTCACAATGCTTACCTATACAGTAATAGAAGGGAATAGGATGTTTGGACAATATGCGGTCCCAACTGTCATTGAATGAATTCCTAAATGTTCCATCTTTATCCATAAGGTATGCAGAGCCGCCCATCACTGCAATCACCTGTGGAGAAAAGTACACAACAATAAGAATTAAAGGAAGTTCAGAAGTGGATCAAAACAGTCCAACATAGTGTCAGCAAAAGCCGCTTCTGCTTTGGAGATTTTGCCATAGTTTTCTACCAGGAACACAAATACTGGAGACTATAGCATTTTCCCTTATGTTCACATTTTCACAGCAAGGATAGATTTCAGATTTTATTTCCAAAAATGCATCTCCCTCAATTTTTTTTTTTAAATTCAAAGAAATGGAAGAAGAAGAAGAAAAAGCTTTAAGTCTTCACAAAGAGGACCAATATGATATTATGATATGTTCCGATGCCAACACTTTTTCAGTAGAAGAAACATGAGGGTAAAAGGAACCATAATACTTACAGTTTGTACAGCCAAAAACACAAGGAAAACATCCCTAGCCACAAAGAGTCTGAACTTTACTTTTCTCCAACTGTTGTCCTCTAACTCCGCCACCCGAAGATGAAATTGAGCTTTACAAGTAGTGCAATGTGAAAATGCAAATCCCTCCTACATAAGAATGCATAGGTCAAATCAGAACTCGTCACTTCACATTTAATCATTTGCATTGTACTAGAATGTATGAGGGAAAATATCTCACTTTGACTGATCGCCAATGATCAAGACAAGCACGGTGCACAAACTGCTGGGTGCCCTTGCACATGCATGGTGAGATCAATTCATCATCTGAAGAGGGGACAATTAGTAAAAACTAAGACTACATGTAATGGAAAGTACTAGCGCCATAAATATAAACATCTACCAAAATGGAGCATGCTTAACAGATTTTTGAAAATGGATTCCAGCCACTAATGAAGTACATAGTACATATTAACAAATAGAACAGAATGCACACATTAACAGTGATGGAACACAATTAAAACAACACATATAAACAGTGATGGAACAGAATTATACGATCTCCCAACTCTTCAAAAATCCCACTACATTGCCTTCATGGGCAGCTCAGTTGGTTCCTAGTGCTAGATTGTGGACAAGGTCACATATTCGAGCCTGACAGCTAAAGTGTGGGGCTCCTTATGGGCACCAGGCACTGAACCTCGGGCTGTTGAGTTTACCCTCCACAATCCTATCAGGCCGAGGTGTGAAACCTAGGGCAAGGGCTTCGCCTTTTGTGGACAAGAAATCCTACTATATTGCCTACCTGTCTCTTACAAAACAATAACATCACATCACAAACATTTACACTCCTAGATCACTCTATACCACCTAAACTTTAAAACCTACAAAAAAAAATTAAAAATTGTCCCAAACAGCTAGCTATAGCATAGCTAGATAAACACGCATATAAATGCAAGAAATTATAAAAATAAATCAATTCTACCATCTTCCCCGTCGCATTCGAGGCAGATTCTACAGCAAGGCAGCGAACCACTCTCCAAATCTTCAACCTTTATCTCGTTGGGGGTCTCCGATGCAGATGAAGACGACGACGGCGACGAGTCCACATGCTGGGCGTGGAGCAAAGGATCGGTGTCGCTAGGATTAGACCCTCCCAACGCCTCCAGCTGTACTTCTCCTTTCATCGATCCTATTCTTTATCAAAAACAAACCAAATTCGTTCCAGACCCCAAAAGCCCTAATCTTTTAGGCGAATATATCTCACAGTGGATCGCTAATCAATGATCAATTAACCAAAATAAGAACCCATCAAAGTTTTTATAGTATAAAAATAAAAAGGACAAAAGTTTCAAACTAAATTCTGAATTTTTACAAATAACGGAGAGAGAAATAGAGAGAGAGAGTCGAGAAGATTGAAGAAATATGTGAAGCGCATACAGGAAAACGTAGAAGAAGACGACGACGTCAACGGAGAAGCCTAGGTGCTTTCCTTGTTTCGAATTTTCTTTCTTTTTTATTTTAAATATAGTTATAATTATTTTGTGATTTGTAGGTTGTCGAAACGGATAAGTGTAGTTTGGGGAAGAAGATGGAGATTCTTTTTGCAGCTCAGATTTCAGTTCTATGACTTCTATTTATTTATTAACGAGGTAAACCCCACTCCTCACTATGTGAGTATGTGGGTAAAGCCCTCGCCCTGTGACTCTAGCCGGCAAAGAGCCACATGGAGGTAAATCAGCCTAGGTTACCCATAGCTGACCGGCACAAACTCAAGGGCTTGAGGTTCGAACCCACGACCTCTCGGCTGCAGGTGTAACTCTCTTACCACTTGAGCTGCCCTTACGGGCTACTTCTATTAGTTCTATCCAAGGTAGCCAGGTAGGTTAACATATAAAATAAATATAAAATTTAAGTGGGTAATTTTAAAATATGTACTCATTAATATATATATTTTGAATACTGCTAACTTTATTACAATGCAGTAACTATTTTCTCAAGTTATTGAAGCACAAGAATCAGTATTGCCTCCACTGAGGCTCGAACCCACTACTTCCTGTATAAAGGGAAGGGTTTGATGTCACTGGACCACAAGGTCCTTAGCGATATATTTATTTAATTAACAAGAACTTCAAACAACTTTTTAAATTAAGGGTGTGTTTGGTTACCCGGAAAATGATTTCTGGAAATCATTTTCCGGGATTTTGGTGTTTGGCAACACTCAGAAAATGTGGTCAACAGAAATCATTTTCCGTTAACCACAGAAAATGTAGTGTTTTTTCTGGAAAATGCAGGATGCAAAATGGAGGGACGGCTACGTCCCTCCCTCAGACCGGCGGACTGGTTTCCGTTGGAAACCAGAGCAGCAGTGTTTTTTTTTTTAATTTTTTAATTTTTATATATTTATTTATAATAAATATTATTAGTTTATATATTTTTAAATTTTAAAGAAAATAATAAAATTATATAATTATACATCTCTACCAATTTTTCACTCATTTTCCGGAAATGAACCAAACACCCAAAGACAGTTTTCAAGAGTACATCCAAACACAAAAAATGAACTCATTTTCCAGAAAATATTTTCCTGCTTTCCAAACGCACCCTAAGTCAAATTAGAGACGAAAATAGAAGTGTTAAAAAAAAAAAAAAAAAAAGAAGAAGAAGAAGAAGAAGAAAATAAAATTTGAGAAATTTTTAACTTTTTAAAAATATACTTAATTATCTGAACAAGTCAGATGTATACAATCAGATAAAAAAGACAGGTACCCTACTACTTTAGATAAAAATTTGATGCCGTGGTAATAAAATTTTATTTTTTATTTATGTTTTAAAATAAAAACAAGTATAAAAATAGAAGAACACATTTTCTAATCTCCTAACCAAGTGTCATATTGAATGCAATTAGAATGGTAAATTTACAATTTTAAAAGTTTGGTGGTATTAAATGTAGATTTTAAAACTCTTTAAAAGTCTACCAATATTCAATTCAGATTTTTTAAAGAGTCTTTAAAAGTATATTAGTATTCTATTTAAACTTTTATAGAGTTTTTAAAAGTCTACATATTCAAAAAGAGATAAATTTCACTTTTAGTCATTGACTATTGTGGTATTGCCACATTTTTTGTCATATAACATTTATGGCTTTGAACAATTTCTACTTTTAGTCCTCGACTATTATGACACTGTCACATTTAGTCTTATTTTTTTAATTTTGTCATATTACATCCATGACTTTGAGCAACTTCCACTTTTAGTCATTGATTATTATGGTATTGTCACATTTAGTTATATTCTTTTAATTTTGTTATATTACATTCATGACTTTCATTTGATTTCCACCAATAATATTCGGTTAAAATTTTCATTATTTTACCATTAGAAATACAATGACATCCTTATTCTTTAAATTGATATATAACAAAGGAAAGTATTTTGTTTTTTCAAATTTTCATATACTTTATGGCTTGTAAAATTCATAACAGTCTTTCATCACCATGAAGTAAAAAAAATGAAAGTATGTGTAATTATATTCCGTAGATTATTTTGACTTCTTAGATGCCCGTGTTGCACTCCGTAGTGTTTTCCTCTCTCCCGCTTTGTCGTGGAGTGTTTTTTTTTTTTCCGCCGTCTTCTAGGTTTCCGCTTTTCTTTCTAGGGTTCCTTGTTTTTTTTCTCGCTGTCCTTCCAGCTCTTGCGACATGGAGAAGGGTGGACCTAGTGGTATTGTGAAAGCTTGTGAGGCACTGACCATCGATGATGATGCGGATGGGGTGGTCGTGGAGGTTGAAGAGGTTGCTCCACCGGTTTATGATTTTCGGTATGCGGCGGTGGGTAGGGTGCTTTCTGATCGCCCGGTGAAATTTGTGGTCTTTCGCGACGTCATGGCTACGGCATGGCGTCCAACGAAAGGTGTGCATGTTCGGGAACTCGGGAATGATAGGTTCTTGTTCACTTTCTATATGGAACGCGAAGTGTCTCGTGTGGTGGATGATGGTCCGTGGACCTTTGAGCAAAATTTGGTTCTCCTGCGCCGACTGGTGCCTGGGGACGATCCTCTGACTGTTGATTTGACTGTGACGTCTTTCTGGGTCCAAGTGCATGGACTTCAGTCGGGATTCATGTCGGAGAAAGTTGCGATAACCATTGGAAACTTTGTAGGGGAATTTGAAGCTTGTGATCAACGTAATTTCGAAGGCTCTGGGAAAACTTTCATGCGTATCCGAGTCAAGTTACAGATTTTGAAACCTTTGAAGGCGAAGATGAAGTTGAAAAAACCAGGGGGTGATTGGTTTTGGGTGGACCTGCGCTATGAGCGTTTGCCATCGTTCTGTTTTCAGTGTGGGGTGATCGGTCATGCTGATCGGTTTTGTCCGACATCGGAGGAGAAGGTGGTGGTTGGCCAGGCGAAGCCTTTTGGGTCGTGGCTGAGGGCTGGGGGGAAAAGGGTGGCGCCGGTTCCGGCGAATCGGTGGTTGGTCCTGAACCCGGAGGCGGTGGGCGCGGAGGTGGCCGTTGTTGGTGGGGGTACTGTAACGGCTGATCATGATGAGTCACTAATTAAGCATTTAATGCCAGTTATTGTCTCTAATCATGAGCCGTTAGGGGGGAGTATTCCAGCTACTATTAATGACGCTGAAGTAAATGAGAGTAATGAGGATGAGGGTGTGGTGGTTATGGAACAGAAACGGCGTAGGGTGGGGAGTGAGGGTGGTGAGGGGCAAGTATATGAGTCGGGGGTTAGTCCTATGGCAGTTGAGAGTCAGTTCACAGATGTGACTGGTGAGGTGGGTCCTGGTCTCCAGGCCCACCGGGCCAAATGAGTTGTATGAGTTGGAACTGCCGGGGGTTGGGTAACCCTTTGGCAGTTCATGTGTTGTTGGGCTTGGTTAATAAACACAAGCCTGATATTTTGTTTTTATCTAAAACTTTGAGTGGGGCGGCAAGAATGGAGAGAGTTCGGGTGAAGTTAAAGTATGACGGATGCTTTACAGTGGGCGTTCGGGGTAGGAGTGGGGGTCTAGCGGTGTTATGGAACGGAGGAGTGGATGTTGAGGTGGTAGGGTATTCAAACCACTATATTGATTGTATTATCGATAAAGGCGGTACGTTTCCTCGGTGGCGTTTTACAGGGTTTTACGGCATGCCTGAACGACACCGCCGCCGAGAGTCATGGAATCTTTTGAGATACCTTTCTTGTCTAAATAATCTTCCGTGGGCAATTATGGGGGATTTTAATGACATTTTATGGGCTGGGGAGAAGGTGGGACGGGTCCCTCACCCAAATTGGTTGCTTAGGGGTTTTCGGGAGGCGGTTCAAGATAGTGGTTTATACGATTTGGGGTTTGAGGGGTGCCAGTTTACCTGGGAAAGAGGGGGAGGGACAGCGGGTTGGGTGAGGGAGAAATTGGATAGAATTTTAGTTTCGGGGGATTGGAGGGATGTTTTTCGTGGTGCACGGGCTAGGTCGTTGGAGGGTGGGTGTAGTGATCACATGCCATTGTTATTATGGGTGCAGCCGGAGGGTTTGCATGGTAGGGGTCATCAGCGGCGGTATGAGAATGTCTGGGGGGAGGCGCCGGAGTGTGCGGACGTGGTTGCGTCTGCATGGCGTCGGTTTGCCGGCTCTGACATTGTGGGGAGGTTGGAGAGATGTGGGCGGGAGGTTTGGACGTGGGGGCGGCATAGGTCGAAAGGTGAGGGGGTTGAAATTGAGCGTTGTAAAGCTCGTATGGGTAGGCTGCGGTCGTTGAGTGGGGAGGTGGAAGTACGGGAATTTTGTGAGGTGCAACGCAGGTATTTGTCGCTACTTCAATCCCAGAGTGACAGGCTGCGGCAGCGAGCGAAAGAAATGTGGTATAAGGGGGGTGATTGTAATAGTCGGTTCTTCCATGCTTCGGTGAATGGTAGGCGGCAGAAGAATCGACTTAGGGGGTTGAGGGATGAGGGGGGTAGTTTGGTGACGGAAGAAGAGGGCATGGGGGAAATTATTGTGAACTACTTTACGCAATTGTTCACGGCTCGGATAGGGGACTACGGCCCTGTGTTGGAGTGTTTGAACACACGTGTAACGGAGGCCCAAAATGTCTCCCTGTTACGTGGGGTTACTGGAGAGGAGGTTCGGGAGGCGTTGTTCGCGATGCACCCTGATAAGTCCCCGGGGCCGGATGGCTTGTCACCGGGTTTTTTCCAGCAACATTGGAGTACCATTGGCGATGAGGTGAGGAGTGATCTTTTATGCCCTTTGTGTGGAGTGGCTGACGAAACCATGGTTCATTTATTCGCCAACTGTAGTTTTGCTCACGCTAGTTGGCACAGGATTGATCCAGCATGGAGTAGGGCGTACGTGGAATGTTTTGATGATTGGCTCGAAGAGATGTGGGGTGAGCTGTCGGCGACAGATTTGGAGAAAGTAGTGATGGTGTGTTGGGCTCTATGGAATACTAGAAACCAAATGGTTTTCCATTCACAATGCATGACTCCACAGCACATGGTGGCGGGGGCTTTGATTTATTTGCAGAATTGGAAAGCTGCCCAGCGTGCTGTATGTCCGAATTCATTTGCGACAGGGGGTGTGATTAGGTGGCAGCCTCCTAGTCCAAGCTGCTTAAAGGTCAATCTGGATGTTGCTATGGGTTTTGATACTACTCGAATGGGTTTGGGGTGGGTTGTGCGAAATGAGGAAGGGGTTGTTCTAGGGGTAGCTCTGAAGGTGGTTACGGGACTGTACAAGGTGAGGGAAGCGGAGGCTTTGGGTGTGAGGGAGGTTTTGAGTTGGCTAAAGGGTAAGGGGTGGGATCGGGTGGTTGTTGAAACGGATGCTCAGGTTGTAACGAATGCGGTAGGGGGAAAGAAAAATCTGACTCCGTTTGGCCTTTTAATCCAAGATGTTCAGACTATGCTAGCTGCATGCGAAGGGATTCGGCTTCAATTTGCCCATCGTGAAGCAAACATGCTGGCTCATCATATCGCTAAATTTTCTTTACAATATTGTCATGCTAGTTTGTTTGAGAGTTTTGATTCCATTCCGCGTTTTATTTCCCATGTTGCTTCTAATGATTGTTTACGACATTAATATATGAAGTTTGGTTTTGTCAAAAAAAAAAAAAAACAAAGGAAAAAACTTATACAATAGTGGGATACTAGCTACATTCAATGATAACTCTAGTTCATTCATGTACATAAGCTAAGGCCAAGGTCTCTACTGGAATAGCATTACATTGACAATTTATTACTTCATAATTATAATTGCTTCAGTCAACAGTCGTTAAATTGGAATAAGAGTTGGTCTTGGGAATTGACAGACCAGCTAGTTTGCAGAAGTCTATAATGGACCATAGAACTTTACAAGACTAGAGTTTCAACAACAAAAATTTGCCCTTAGCTTGAATCACAATCAAAAAAATCTTTATGAATTGATTAACCTATATATATATATAGTGCTTATCTAGCTAGCATTTCTGAAACTGTTATTTCATTAGTGGACAAGGACAACCTTTCATCTTTTTCTTGGCTTTCTGACTGCTGGGCACCTTCCTCTGCAATGAAAAATGCAGGCTGTTTAGGCAAAGGTAGCTCTGCACTTTCATTTGCAAACATGGAGACCACAGTTGACATTGAAGGCCTATATTTTGCCTCATCTTGCACACACAACAATCCCACTTGAATACACCTCATTACTTCTGCTTCTGGGCAGGATCCACTCAGTGCAGGATCCATTAGCTCTACACCTCTCCCTTCTCTCCATAGCTCCCATGCCTGCAAAAATATTGTCATAAAACAAATGGTGAACCTTATATTTTTTGCTAATGCTCTGTAATATAATGTTGATGATCTTACCAAACCAATGAGATTTAGTGGGTGTTCCAAACGATACGAGCTGTTGTTTTTCTTGCCACTCACAATCTCTAGGAGTAGAATCCCGAAACTGAATACATCTATCTTGGTTGAAACAATTCCCCTCAGGGCATACTCCGGAGACATGTATCCACTAAAGTGACAACATAACCAAACAATGTTGTTAGCATATATGCATGTATCCATCCACTTCTGGGCATTATTTAACATAGTATATGACCAATTACTTACTAGGTTCCAACAATTCTCTTGGTGTTTGCTTCACTTTCTTGCCTTCCAAAGATTCTAGCCATGCCAAAATCAGATATTTTCGGGTTCATATTTTGGTCCAGTAAAATGTTACTGCTTTTTAGATCTCTATGAATGATTGTCAACCTCGAATATTTATGGAGATAAAGCAACCCTTGAGCAACCCCTTCTATAATGTTCAATCTGTTCCCCCATCTTAGCAGCTCCTTCCTATTAGGGTCTGTTTGTTCATATATACCAAATTCATACAACCATATGAGTACATACAATATATCATATATATATAACATATGAATAATTAAATAACTAGTGAATGATCACTTGCACATACTTACCAAACAAAATAGAATCTAAACTTTTATTAGGCATATACTCGTAAATTAAAATTTTCTCATCTTCTTCAATGCAGCAACCCAATAGTTTAACAAGATTAGTATGCTGGAGTCTGGCAATCAATAGAATTTCATTCTTGAACTCCACAAGACCTTGTCCTGAGCTTTTTGAGAGTCTCTTAATAGCCACTTCTTGCGTATTAGGTAATGTTCCCTAAAATTTCGATACAATCAAATTATTTAGTGGATGGTAAAAAAAATTTTAAATAAAAGATCTTCTAAGTTAATTACCTTGTAAACTGGTCCAAAACCACCCCTCCCGAGCATACTTGCATCAGAGAAGTTGTTTGTGGCCATAACAATGCTCTTAAAACTGAATACCTGCAGTTCATGACTAATTTTTTTGTCTATGGTGCTCTTGTTCACTCTTGAAGGTGTCACAACATCTCTTAGTTCATCTAGTAACAGACTGGCATTGCCTGATTGTTTATCATTGAAATAGAAAGCAATATCTTAGAGGGATTGATCATCTAAACATGTATATATGATTTCCAAAAGACGTGGTACTTTTGTAATTAGAATTGTGCATTTGGAAACGATGTTTGACTACGCATTTGAAAAATAATTAACACTGAATTTGGAGAAAAAATTTAAAATGCACCATCAGTACTATATGTAGAATCATAATTACAGAAGTAATCATAGAAATGTCACATCATTTGTAGAAAAATACTTGTAATTACATATGGAGAGAAGCTTCTAGTCTAGGTATATATGCACAATGAGTTATTTCGAATGTATAATAAGGTATTACAAGATGCACAAAAGAGATAGTTCTCACACAATCCCGCTCCTATATATGTGTGTGTATGTATGTATATCCAAAACCTCACCTTTTGTAGTCTTTTTCCATCGAAAATAGCAAATGGAGCATACTATTAGGAACATCAGTGAAGCAAGAACAACTACCAACCATATCCACCACTTCCTCGAGCTTGTTGCAGTCGAAACAAAGGATCCTGCATGCATATGTAATTAACTTCATATCAGATAATTAAAGCGTTACGTTCCTATTATAAGTTTGCAAGTATCAATAATTCATTTTTAGCTAGTCAATTTTGAGGTTGAAATAGAACGCATACATCATGGAAAGTCCCGTCCCATTTTATGTGTTTGAAATTGTATCTTGAATCCACAACCTCCTATAGGAATAATTTAGTACCACTAGATCACAATGTCTTTGGTAGACCACTAGATTCACATTTTCTATTCAAATTCTACTCTCACTCTCAAATTCTTTATGTAGACATTTTTCTTGACACCCACATAATAAAAATAATCCATCCTTATTTATCACATCAAGGAGTAAAAGTGAAAGAAAAAATTTGGGAGTACATATAGTAGAACACTCTCTCCAATTTTCTCACTTTTTCTCCTCATTTTATTTTCTTATTTGAAATTATTAAATTTATTTCGATTTAAAATCAAAATTTGAAATTATAATTATAAGAAAGTAATAAAATAATAGATGATGTGGATGATTATAGTATTGGAAAAATAGTATAAAATGACATTTTAAGTGGCTATTTTATGGTACAAATATATGTGGGGTCCACTTTTGATTTGGATCGGGTCAAAATACGTAGATTCAAGTTCTTTGTAGTGCGTGAGACGAAAATATCGATATATTATACGCTCAAAACAAATAATGGGTGAATGATAAATTGATTCTTAAAGTAAATTTATTTGAGTTGAAAAATGAATGTGGAAATGTTTGAAAGAATTCTTTATCCCACATTAGAAAGGAAAGTGAGTTTGCACTAAGTATATATACAAATCTCTTTTAAAGTAAGTTTGAATTGTATAGTTTAGAGTAAATTAAGTTTTGTTTGTTATGCATGTTACATACTAGGTTTTAAATCAACGTTAATGCCATATGTAAATATTATTTAATTGCGGGCTTTCTCCTATATATACCATGGATGATAAATCTGAAGCTTTTCTGTCTTGAAAAATCTGATTTTCCTTCTCAAAATCTCAGTGTTCAAAGCCATTATTCTAGTTCGTCAAGCTCATTTGTTTGAGTGCTCAAACATTGCGTACTAAGCTAGTTCGTTTAATTTTATCCTAGAAAACTTAAGCTACAATGATCATAGCATCTATGGAGTAGTAACAAATAATGTTTTAAAAAGAGTGTGAGTACACATGACTCGAACTAAACTTTTTTTTTTTCTTGTTATCCTTTCGTTTTGTGCTTAACTTGTTTCGGAAATTAATACTAATATTTTTGTAGTATTATTTCCTTCCATATAAGGCCCTAAATGGAAAGAAAAGGAGAAGGATTAGAGAAGAAGAAGAAGAAAAAAAAAAAGAAAAAGTGAAGTGATTATGTTGTGAAAAAGTTGGAACCCACAAAATAGGGAGATTAGAGACCGGCTCTATTTGATAGAGCTTAACTATAGTTTATTTTAAACTAAAAATAAACTATAAGTTCTGTTTCGTAAAATATTAAGAGCTTAAAATAATAGGTTATTTCAATTAGTTAACTTATTAACTACTCACTTTTTCATTTTCAGCTAAACATGCCAAACTGATCCTAAAAGGGAATGGATGGAGATGTCCTAAGGCCTTCACCATTAGTCATTTTGTCACAACTTTTAAGAAGATTTTTGTCACCTTGGAAGAGAGAGACAAGGTGAGACCTCTTGCAAATGAGGAGTTTTTGCAATTAAGTGGGACCAGCTTGAGTTTGATTAGTTGCTTGCTACGTTCGCGTCAGATTGTGCCCAGCGGGCGCATGTAGTGTTCTGCTCGTTATAAGTCTGCTTTATTCTTCTTTTTAAAAGAAATCAATTTTTGTTTTCTTTTATATCTTTTCTACCCTATTATCTTTTCTAATAGAAATAAGATACGTGCAAGTTGTAAGAACAAATAATAAAAGGTCAAAAGTATGAGTCCACTAAACTCCACTATGACCTTAAATCAGGGATACACTAACACCTAAATTAGGGATCCACTAATTTATGTTTTGTTCTTATTCAGAAAGTGGTGCAAATAATTAAGAATAGGAAAATTTTCATGATTAGTGCATTGATGGAATGCAACTATATAAAGGCCATCAAAATCCCCCTCACTGCTTGACATACAGTCTTGTACACCATCTGAGAGAGTTGAGTCAAGTGAGAGAAAAATAATTAGAAAGCTCAAGCAACAGCAGTAAGCAGATCAGGCAATCATCAAACAAATAACTATGGCTGGAGGTTAGATCCTATATTTCATATACTTCAGTTCAGTTTTAATTCTTACAGTTGGTATCAGAGCAAAATATAATCTCTGCCTAGTTGTAATTGATTTACTTGGGTTTGTATGCAATATGAATTTAAGTATTCTGTTTTGAATGCATACATAATTTGTGCCTGCTATTTTACAGTATGTTTTTGTACATATATATTTGGTTTGAATATGTGTATATATATGAAATTGTTACATTAATATCTGGAAAATATTACAAATATTCTTTCGAAATATTTTCGAAAATAAATAAACCTACTGCCTTATGGAGAAAATACCGAATTTATTCGCGGACTGGAGCCTCCGGTTCATCATTCTCCGATGACCGATGGAGAAGACGGTGGCGTGAAAGGTGACTGGCGATGGTCGGCGAGTGGTCGCGAACGGTGGTGGTGGCCGGCGACCCCTCTCTCTCTTTCCCTCTTCGCGTCTCTATCTCTCTCAGTATTTCTCTGGCTGCGCAGATGTAGTATAGGGCAACTAGGTTTGGATGGTTTGAACATAATATATGTTAAATGGATGGGCTATGTTTGGCCCATTTCGGTCAGGCTTCTTTTAAAATTATTTGGGCTTATTTGAGTTATTTGGACTGAATTCAAATTCAAGGCCTATTTAATTTTAAAGCTTTTGGGCCTATTTATTATTGAACTAGTGGAAGAAGAATGATAAGGGAAATTGTATTAGTTTGGGTTTGGCCCAATTCGGCCAAGCCCATTATACTTAAAAAAAAAAAAAAAAATTATAATTGGGCCCATTTAGATTGTTTAAGTCATTTGGACATGCTTTAACTTTTGGGCTCACTATAATTATATATGGGCTTGCTTTAGTGTTTTTCCTACATCATATTTGGGCTTCTTCTATATTTAATTGTTCAATTTAATTCCTCATTGATTTACTATTAATTATATTCAATTTTGAACAAATATTAAGTTTACATTTGTGATTTGAATTTTAATTTAATATTGAGGATTATATTAAATTGCCTTAAGTATTGCAATTTGATTATGAAGTATGAGTTAATAATATGCATAATTTGAGCATGCTATGTATCTTTATTTGCAATAATTGTTTGACTGTTATAATTATTCCTTTAGAAAAGCATGTTCTTTAAGGATGAATTTAGAGCCTTCTAGGTCTGAATTAAATGTTTATTATGCATGATATAGTGCCTTTTAGGTGAATTTAGAGCCTTTAAGGATATATTAAGCATATTATTACTCTTCAGTTGTGTCTATTTAAGGGCACATTAAAGAATCACAAAGATAGTTCACCCTATTAAAAGCCTTATCCATAGGTGAACTCATAATCTTATAGAACTCTCAAACAATTTTACTTCAAACATGAGAACACATGAATTAGGGAAGTTTCTTGGGGAGGAATACTAGTTCTATGGCCCTGGCTTAAAACGCCTTGCTGGCTGAAACTGCCGTAGTGCCTTCAGCCATATTGCTACTAGTCCCCTTGCGACGCTACTCTGTCTAAGGAGTTGGTTTTTAAAGGAGCCTTAGCACCTACCAACTTTCCTGGGAGTATACCTAAGGATTGTCTATCATGATTTGGTTCAATTTGTTTGTTAGGATTTTCTTGCCAATGTGATAATATTTAATTTTGGTCGATTAAAGAGTAGCCACAGCATCTTCAATTTACCAAAATTACATCTTAAGTTTTACTCACATAAAGTTTAGGCAAGAATATTGTGGTTAACTGTGCGTAATATGATAAAATTTCGCCCACAGGCAATTTTGTTGTATTTGTAGTGTTAATTAGAATGAAATACGAAACTATGATCATAATTTGCCCACAGGGATTATGTATCGGCATATAGTTTGGTAGTTTTGTCATTAAGGGTGGAAAATCAAATAAAATCGTACCCATTCTATTTCCACCATTCAGTTTTGATAGATTCATTGTGCGTAAAAATTTAGCCCACAGGCAATTTTTATGGCATACGAGTCTATCTTTTGCATAACTTACATTGGTAACAATATGCACTTCAGTCTCTCTCTCTATATTTTTTTTTTTGCCTCGAAAAAAAATTCTAACCAAGCATTCATTGTTACTCTTTACAGCAACTCTACCCGTCACTCAAACCATAACTATTGATGTTCCTTTGCTTAACGACGATAATCACAAAGAGTGGAAAGATGCTATTCTCCTACATTTGGGATTATTAGAGTTAGATTACGCTGTTCTGAATGAGGAACCCTCCGAGGTTACTACAGAAAGCACTGACGAAGCCAAGCAGCTTCGTGCACGATGGGAGAGATCCAATCGGTTATGTGTGCACCTCATTAAGTCAAAAATTTCGAGAGAAATTCGTGGTTCCATTGAGGAAATTCAGAAAACCAAGCCTCTGCTCAAGGCCATTGATGATCAATTTGTTGACTCAAAGAAATCATCGGCAAGTACTCTAATAATGCGATTTATCAATCTTCGTCTTACCACTGTTAAGGGCACGCGTAAACACATCATGCAAGTAAGGGATATTGCAGCTCAACTAAAGAAGCTGGAAATCATTTTACCAGATACTTTTGTGGTGCATTTTGCACTTAATACCCTTCCTCAAGAATATAGCCCCTTTAAGATTTCTTACAACACACATAAAGTAGATTGGTCTATCAATGAGTTGATAACCATGTGTGCACAAGAAGAACAAAGGCTTATGACTGAGATTGGGGAAAACGCTCTAATGGCCACAACAAAGTATAAAAGAAAATCTGGAAAGTCCAAGGGATCCACCGTAGCA
>NC_044918.1:18016738-18100178 GCF_003576645.1 Ipomoea triloba | reverse complement strand
AACTCCACTATGACCTTAAATCAGGGATACACTAACACCTAAATTAGGGATCCACTAATTTATGTTTTGTTCTTATTCAGAAAGTGGTGCAAATAATTAAGAATAGGAAAATTTTCATGATTAGTGCATTGATGGAATGCAACTATATAAAGGCCATCAAAATCCCCCTCACTGCTTGACATACAGTCTTGTACACCATCTGAGAGAGTTGAGTCAAGTGAGAGAAAAATAATTAGAAAGCTCAAGCAACAGCAGTAAGCAGATCAGGCAATCATCAAACAAATAACTATGGCTGGAGGTTAGATCCTATATTTCATATACTTCAGTTCAGTTTTAATTCTTACACAAGTAACATATACCTACCTCTTCCCGGAATATACAGTAACCCACTCCCGGCACTGAAATTCATTCCGGGATTGTATCTCCGCACCAAATCTTCACTGACGTTAGCCGTTTTCGCCACCGTCTGCAAGCTCTCTCCCGGCCTCAGGGGATACGTAACGAACAAGTCGTAGCCCTGGGGCAAATCTTTATTCCCGCACGAGCAATTAACCAGCACGTTCAACACCATCCCTATATCCAGGAAAAAAACATCCTTGTCCGAGAGACGGTTAAACTTCTGCAACCACTGATAAGTGGTTAAGTTGGAATAGTAGGACCTGGAAATGGTATAGAGGATGTCCCCTTTTCGAATGGTGTACGGAAACATGTGTCCAAATCCGTCGATAATCGACAGGCAATCGCATTGGAATGGCACGTTGATCCTGGTTCCTTCGAGGACGGAATTCCCGTTTGGAAAATTGGTGGTTGGGTTGTAGGCAATGATTTTGTCTGCAGGGATTGAGAAGAGCTTGGAGATGAAGCTCAGATTCGTGCCCGGCCCGACGTAGTATGAGGCTAGAGCCAAGTCACATCCCTCACTGCAACTGGACTCAGCTGGTGATGATAAGCTGAGAAGAGAGAAGATTATCGGGAGGAGTAGAGTTGAGGTTGATCCTGGTTTGGATTGATGAAGAAAGAGCCACATGTTGAGCAAAACCCATGAGAGGAGAATGGAGATCTTTTGGATTGAAGAAATGTATGTTAGGTTTGGAAAGACTAAATTGTCAAATAAATGATGGAAAATGGATGGATAAGCGAAACAGAGCAAATAATGTCTGCACAAGTCTAGAATGGACCATGGAACTATGCAAGCGTATGTTTGAAAAATCTACCAAGTAGCACGCAGAAACGTGTGAATTAGTGCTACAATTTTATTTATTTCACAGGGTTAAAAGACTGAAATGTGAAAGAAATTTAATTTGTTGACAAAAATGAAAAGCTTTTGAAAGATAGACAAGACTAGGAAAAGAACGTTTGGGACATGCATAAGGAATTCATGTCTCACATGTGTTTGACATTTTTTTTTTATGATCAACAATATATTTTGCCTTTTAGGATGTAGTGGTGATATTGGAATTGCCCCAACATATACCCTCAAACATACCAAAGTAGTACGTAACTACATATTATACAAATGGATATATGCTGCATTAACTATTACAATAATATAATAGTGGAATAATATATAGTTCATTCATGATTCATGTATATAAGCTAAGGCCAAGGTCTACTGGAATAGTATTACATTAAAACAATTTACTTAATAATTGCTTCAGTCAACAGTGGTAAAATTGGAATAATAGTTGGTCTTGGGAATTGACAGACCAACTAGTTTGCAGAAGTCTAGAATGGACCATAGAACTATACAAGACGAGAGTTTCAACAACAAAAATTTGCCCTTAGCTTGAATCACAATCAATCTTGATGAATTGATTAACCTATATATGGTGCTTATCTAGCTAGCATTTCTGAAACTGTTATTTCATTAGTGGACAAGGACAACCTTTCATCTTTTTCTTGGCTTTCTGACTGCTGGGCACCTTCATCTGCAATGAAAAATGCAGGTTGTTTAGGCAAAGGTAGCTCTGCACTTTCATTTGCAAACATGGAGACCACAGTTGACATTGAAGGCCTATATTTTGCGTCATCTTGCACGCACAACAATCCCACTTGAATACACCTCATTACTTCTGCTTCTGGGCAGGATCCACTCAGTGCAGGATCCATTAGCTCTACACCTCTCCCTTCTCTCCACAGCTCCCATGCCTGTACAAATATTGTCATAAAACAAATGTTGAGCCTCAGAATCCTTATCTTTTGCTAATGATCTGTACTGTACTGTTGATGATCTTACCAAACCAATGAGATTTAGTGGGTGTTCCAAACGATACGAGCTGTTGTTTTTCTTGCCGCTCACAATCTCTAGGAGTAGAACCCCGAAACTGAATACATCTATCTTGGTCGAAACAATTCCCCTCAAGGCATACTCCGGAGACATGTATCCACTGAATTGACAACCAAACAATGTTGTTAGAATTTAAAACCATCTCTACTAACAATCAAACTATTATTAGTTACTTACTAGGTTCCAACAATTCTCTTGGTGTTTGCTTCACTTTCTTGCCTTCCAAAGATTCTAGCCATGCCAAAATCAGATATTTTTGGGTTCATATTTTCGTCGAGTAAGATATTGCTGCTTTTTAGATCTCTATGGATGATTGTCAACCTCGAATATTTGTGGAGATAGAGTAACCCCTGAGCAATTCCTTCTACAATGTTCAATCTGTTCCCCCATCTTAGCAGCTCCTTCCTGTCAGGGTCTGTTCATACCAAATTCATACAAAAGAACAGATTGTATATAATTATATAAATCACTTGCAATTACCAATGTGTATACTTACCAAATAAAAAGGAATCTAAGCTTTTATTGGGCATATACTCGTAAATTAAAATTTTTTCATTTCCTTCGATGCAGCAACCCAAAAGCCTAACAAGATTAGTATGCTGGAGTCTGGCAATCAATAAAATTTCATTCTTGAACTCCAAAAGCCCTTGGCCTGAGCTTTTTGCGAGTCTCTTAATAGCTACTTCTTGTCCATCAGGTAATGTTCCCTGAAATTTCGATCAGTGCAATAAGATTAATTAGTCACTGCCAGAACTTTTTAAAACTAAAGATATTGTGAAGCTTACCTTGTAAACAGGTCCAAAACCGCCCTTTCCGAGCATACTTGCATTAGAGAAATTGTTTGTGGCCATAGAAATGCTCTTAAAACTGAATACCTGCAGTTCATGACTAATTTTTTTGTCTATATTGCTCTTCTTCACTCTTGAGAGTGTGACAACACCTCTTAGTTCATCTAGCAGCAGACTGGCTTTTGATTTGGCTTCACCTGCAGATTATTATTAATCATGAAAGCAAGATATTAGAGGGATATATATCATCAAAAGATGTTTGCCATTTTCTTCCCAAATCCTGGTATTACACAAAGCCTCACCTTTTGCATTCTTTTTCCATTTAAAGTAGAAAATGGAGCATACAATCAATAGGAATATCACAGAACTAAGAATAACTGCCAACCATATCCACCATTTCCTTTTCTTCGAGCTCTCTGCAGTAGAAACAAAGGATCCAGTGTATCTTTAGATCAGATAAGCGTGCCTATAAGCGAGAAAGGAGAGCTTAATGCCGGTTGATGTACAGAAAGGTACAACCATATACACATACTTGCGAGTTCTTTACATTCCTAGCCAGGGTCAGAGTCAGAAAAAAGTAAAATTATAGTAACATTTTACAATGTCAGTCAATGTTAGTACCTACCGATTATACATTTATACGTAGTACATGATATCATTATATATATCATACATAATTGTACCATTGACATCGATCTGAATTGATACTTTATATTAGTTCAACCAATTAACCAACCTCTACTTAGAGAAGTAGAAAGAGGCGGAGTAAACTCGGAGAAATTGAAAACCCTACAAAAGCACGGCTGCCTAGCTTTGTGATCAAAGGAGCACATAGATATTGTACTATAAACGGAGATAATAGTGCAATCCTTCACAATGTGAAGAAGAGTGGAGTAGGCTGACGAACCACTATAAAAATCCCTCTCTCTCTATTACTTACTGCACTATAAAAATCCCTCTCTATCTATTACTTACTGTTTTTATCTATTGCATTGCATACTCACGAACCAAATCTTATATTTTCTAATCTATCAAAACAGTGCAAAGTAATACTAAAAACCGATAACTTACTTATTTCCGCTGCTAAAACTTTGATCAAGTATTAACTCTTTTAGAGGGTTTCTTCTTGTGAAAATTTTCTAAAATCTAGTGAGTTTATTCAATCTCTCCCCCTCCCCTCCTCTTCTAGACTCACTTCTCAACCCATCGGGACCAACAACTATAATTTAAAAAAAAATAAAATTGAACAGGAAATTATTTAAGTTTAAGAATTCACTCAATATTTAAATTTTGATTTGAATTTTAGGTTTAAGTTAAAATAATACAAATAATGCCACCTCTACCCACAAAACTACTAGAAGTGTAGAAAAATCAATTAAGTTGAATCGCCAAAAACCTTGTGGTCTAGTAGCACTCGATTGCACCTCCACATGAAAGGGGTATTGAGTCAATAGTACTAAAAACAAAAAAACAAAAAACAAAAAACTTAAGCTGAGTCCAAATATTCAAAGCTCAAAGCTTGGCTCGGTTTGAAAAATTAAAACTCTTAACTGAGCTCCAATCTTGCTAGAGCTTGACTTGACTTGAGTTCAAAGTATTCAAGCTTGATTTGAATATGCTCAGTAGTTTTTTTTTTTCTATTTTATATATAATAATTATTATTATTATAATAAGCATTTTACATTAAAATAATATCACAAACTCAATATTGCATTTCAATTATAACCATTTTACAACATATAATTATATATACATAAAATATAAACATATTAATTAAATATGAAAGTTTATATCTATATTAGGTATAAGACAAAAACTTGTGTGAGACCGTCTAACCGTGAGACAAGTCGGGTCAAGTTGGGTCAAAATGCAAATGTAATACTTATATGCACAAATGTCATACTTATATGCTCAAATGTAATACTAATCAGCAATAAAATTTTTTGTTACTTATAAGGTTAAATGTAATACTTTTAAGGGAAAATACAATACTTTTACATTTCGATTTAAAAGTATTACATTTTCCCACAAAAGTATTATATTTTCCCTTATAAGTAAGAGATATTTGTCAACATTACTTATTATGAAAAATATATTACTTTTTCTCTTATAAGTAACAAAAATTGTATTATTGATTAGTATTATATTTGAGCATATAAGTATGACATTTGCATATATAAGTATGACATTTGCATGTTGCTTCAACCCGACCCGACTCGTTTCACGAATAAGGATCCATGAGGCGGTCTCACACAAGTATGACCCTAGGTATAATATATATATATAAGTTCAATTGAACTTGTGAGCTACTCAATGTGAGTATTTTAAAAAAAAAATTAATCACCTTGAGTAGCTCACAAGTTCAATTTGACTTGACTTGACTTGACTTGACTGTTACTCTTATTTAGCTTGGCAGTTAGCAAATAAAATTTTGAATATGTATCAAATCGAGCTCGAGTAGCTCACAAATAATTTCTTTACACTCATAAACATAATGGAGCGCTTACTTGAGAGTTGTTTATTTCTTTACATACCTCCAGACGGAAGTAATGATGGCAATGAAGAGGCATCTGGAAGAAACGGACATTAATTTTTAGTTGATAAATCTTGAATAAGAAGATATATATAATAGATTAATAGTTTGGGCTTCATATTAATTTGATCAAATAAAGAAATAGAGTGTGTAATCAATTATTATACCATTAACCAGATTCACGTTATATTATAAATAGATGTGTAATCAATTATTATTATACCATTAACCAGATTCACGTTATATTATAGAGCTTGTCTAAAATGACATTTAAATTATATGTCTAGTTTGCGGTATACTTTGGGTGTATAATGAAATGAAATGTATGATTATATATATGCAAATACTCCGTAACACATACCGATTGCTGGAATATACACTATTCCACTATAAGATAGGACATCCACTCCTGGATCGTACATTTGCAGCAAATCTACCCTCACATTAATCAATCATTATTGTGTGGACCATACTATTAAATAATGCACATTTAATATAAAAATAATGTACATTATATTCAGGGGATATACATTATTTGTGTACTGAATGTACATTATTTTTATAGTATAAAAATAATGTACATTCAATACAAAAATAATGTACATTTAGTACATTAAAAATGTACATTTGATTATGGTCCACGTAGCTGTGTGGACCATAATTTGCCCACGTCAATCGCTTGGGCCAGCGTCACCAAGTTCTGCTCCGAATTCAGGGGATACGTAATAAACAAATCGTACATGTTGGACACATCCGGATTCCGGCACGAGCAATTCACCGTCACATTCAACGTTGCCCCTCTATCCCAATTACTCGTCAACGGGTAAATACTGTTAAACCTCTTCAACCAATCAACAGTGGTTAAATTGGAAAAGTACACCTTCGCAATCATATCGTAGGTGTCCCCGGGCGCAACGGAGAATGGAAACACATGCCCCAAGAACTCGCCGTTTTCCAGACAATCACATCGGAATGGCATGTTAATCCTGCTGCCTACAAGGATCATATCCGGGCTTGTAAAATTGAGAGTGGGGTTGTAGTCAAGAATTTTCTGGGGACTAGTGGAGAACAGTTGGGAGAGGAAGGTGATATTCATGCCTGCCCAAACATCGTATGAAGCTAGAGCTAAGTCACAGCCATAGCTGCAAGTGGAGGCAGTTGGAGGGGAAAGTGATGAGAAGGTAAGAAGGGATAAGAATATCCGGAGGATTTGGATTGAGACGAGAATTGAGCTCTACCTTCTTTCTGGGCGCTGGGAGTGGGAGGATTGATTGAAGAACACTAGTACACTACAATGATGGAGAAAGCTAGGTTAGGTTTGGACTTTGGAGAGTCTGATCAAATTTCAGAAAGAATTGTCAAATGGATGGGATAAACCAGAGCCAGCCAATCAGAGCAAAGAACTGGCAGACAACTTTGCACAAGTCAATAACAGGCCATTGAAGCCATCTACGAAGTAGCAGAAAACCGTGAGCTTCTCTTTTCAAGATTTGCGTAGTATTGCAATTCGTTACGTACGTCAATTGTTTTCTACGGAGTAATATTTTTTGATCAGTCAACAAGTGTAAAACTGTATTTAATACGGGTACATTCGTGCGTGATGCATGAACATGGTAAAAACATAGACAATTTCTTCAAGTCTGACCAAGATGAATGCGAAAATACACATTATTTTACTTCCACAACTGGGACGACGACGTAGTCTCAATTACTTCCATAGCTTGCGCAATGACATGTTCTTCTCTGTATCTTTCTTCATCACCTTCGCCACTGCCATCTCAAAATCTTCCTGTGTCACGTGGACCCTCCTTTCTCGCAGAGCAAACATCCCCGCTTCAGTACAAACAGCCTGCACATATATATAATACACAATCAAAACAATTCTTCCTGTCTATTTCTTTGCTTCATTCACAAAATAACCATAACAAAACTGCTGGCTCACAAACAATTTTGATGATCTCATATCATATACACTAACTAATAATATTATGTCACTCAAGCAAACATACAATATGCGAGAATATGACACCCCACTCCAAATCATCAAATCAAGGAAGCCAACTCACCTTAAGTTCTGCACCAGAAGCACCATTCATCTTTTCTGCTATCTTCTTTAGATCAATCCCACGCATCAAGTTCATTTTCCTAGAATGGATCTTCAAGATATCCCACCGAGACTGAATACCAACATCAATTGTTCATTCAGTTGATATAGGAGCAAACAGGAAGGAAAACACGCTCATTATGAAAATCTAATTTAGAAAGAAACAAACATGAAAGCAAGCAGGATAAGATGCAAAACTACTTTTTCTTTTTCATGATAAAAATGATTCTTTTCAAACTAAAACCTCAATATGGAAATAGAGTGAGAGTCGAATGGGCAAGAAATACAAGAATCCAACACGTAGAAATCTGGACACTTGTAACAACTTTCAATGAATTAATACATAACCAATTGAGAAGAAGTTTTCTACCTCTTCATTGGGATTTGGAAATTCAATTTTCCTGTCAATTCTTCCTGGTCTGAGAAGGGCCTGATCCAGAATATCTATACGGTTTGTGGCCATCAATACCTGAAAGGAATACAAGCTTATATTGTAGCATTTGACCACAAAAGACAATGGAGACCAAAAGAAGAGTATATATCATACACACACACATGCTGATTAAAAGAAAAGCTCCTAATCAATTTGAACCGATGACTAACCTTGATCTTGTTTGATGCCTCAAATCCATCAAGCTGGTTAAGGAGCTCAAGCATTGTGCGCTGCACTTCACTGTCACCATTGCCACTTCCTGATTCCATTCTAGCTGACCCAATGCTATCAATTTCATCCATAAATATAATAGACGGAGCATGTTCTCTGCAAAACAACAAAACCAGAACTACTTAAGATGATGGCACAATAAGTAGAGGGCCTAGAGGCAAAAGTATTAAGAAAATGCTTATTAGAAAAGCCTGAAGTAAAGCATATGATACTCCTCAAGTGTATCCATAGGAAATAATTAGAGGGTGTTGTAAAACCCAAACACATGATCAATAGGTTCTGACGCATGTTTCTTCAAGCACCTAAAACTAACTTCAAAAAGCAACAGCATACTCAATTGCCACCTTCCTAAATTCGGTTCAATTCCATCCCTACCTTGAGTAAGTGGACCAGTTAACTGGGAAAAAACTAACTCAGAAATTCTTCTGCTACCAAATGCACATTCATAAAGTTTCTCATCCCAACCAAAGCTCAAATGGCATTGCATGTAACAAAGCCTTCAATAACTGAACTTTAACACTGAGATAGAAGGGAACAAGGAGTAATTAACGAGAGAGTGTAGAAAACAAAAAAGCAGTTTCTTAAACGCCCCATTCACTTGGCATAAAATATTCTATGCATAAGCCATAAGTTGTTTTATGATTTACATTGTTTACTTGACTGAAAAGTGCATAAATAGTTTACAAGGAAACCTTGCTTTTATGCCTATAGGCATAAAACCATTTAAATTAAAAGATGCATAAATGTTTTATTTGTCTATGCAAAATACTTTTTTTATCCCAAGATATTCCTAACTAAGCTAGTCTTTAAACACTTTCCAGCATAACTAACTAAACATTGGGAAAGTTTTTCCCTAGTTATTATTATTAATTTATGCAAAGTGTACTAAAGAAAACATTTCCCCTCCACACCCCCAAAAATTGTTTTTAGCTAATGCCTTCAATCCCACAGAATTAAGGCACCAAAAGTAACATACTCCGTAATATTTAATTGTCAATGTGAGATTAAAAAACAAACCTGGCCATTACAAAAAGTTCTCTCACCATTCGAGAGCCTTCTCCGATATATTTTTGCACAAGTTCAGAGCCAGAAACCCTAATGAAGGTACAATCAGTATGATGTGCAACAGCTCTTGCCAGCAGTGTTTTCCCAGTTCCTGGAGGTCCATAAAGCAGTACTCCCTATTTTTTGACAGATAAGTTAAGATAGGATAAGAATGTCCATTCACTGTTAACTAAATAAAATACCAATCAAAATAACTTGACAATGCTTAAGATACCTTTGGTTGGGCAATTCCAAGACTCTCAAATAATTCAGGGTGTTTAATAGGGAGCTCAATAACCTGAAATATATGACAAAAGAATATCAATGTACAGAATCTATAAAACGCAAAATAGTTGTGGTCTTAGTACTCATGACCAAAGATGGAAAGTTACTAGATACGCTAACACAAACAAATGTTGAAACAACATTAACCTCCTTTATCTCCTTGATTTGTTGATCAAGACCACCAATCATATCATAAGTAGAATCAGGAACTTTTTCAACTTTCATAAGGTTGACTAAGGGATCCACTTTGCTAGGTAAAATCAAATGGAGAACATAGCTATCGTTGCGAAGAGCAACCCTAGTAGATGGAGTAATCTTTGTTATGTCAATGCTCTTATCAACGTCAACAACATATTTGCCTTCAGGATGCACCTGTAGAACAATATACGATAAAGAGTTTACCATAATGAGTAATATATATACAGACAGAGACACACACACAGCTGTTACTTGTTAGTTTAAATACAAATTTAATTAATTGGGTGGGGGTGAAACTTACTTTAACTAAAACTTTTGACTTCCCCATCACTTTGACAACTTCACCGACATAAGATCCAGGCTCCTGAAGCAATTGTAACTCTTCCTTCAACATTCTCACTGCTCAATGGAAATAAACAAAAAAGGAATACATCACTGAGCAATTTGTAGTTTTTACTCATCCAAAAATTTAAATAAAATAAAATAAAATAAAATACAACAACAACAACAATAATAATAATAATAATAATAATAATAATAATAATATAAAACCATCACTAATCACCTGGTACCCCAAAAAAAAATCTACCAAAGTGGAAACCCAGAAAATCTGGTGAAGGATAGAGGATGAGATCAATCAAGGACCAAAATAACCAAAATGAAGATTAGAACCAAATTACCCAAGTGATAGTTGCCCTTGATCTCACACAAAGAAAAAATCATGTGCTGGCACACATACATAAGGGAGAATGAAGGAAGCCTCGGTATGGAGGAAAGATAAAGTGAAAGACAAAGTGTTTGAAATATTAGTAATTTAGTAAATTTGTAATTAAGGCAAAACTACAATAATTGAAATCTAGAGGTTCACTTCAAAATAAACCATCCTAAAACTAAGCCTACTTACATTCAGTTAATTTACTTATTCTCCTCAATGAATTTCAGAAGTAATAAAAGTTACCACATACTATATAAATAAGAGACTCCCCACATTGGGGCAACCCTAGCCAAGTTGGTCAATCTGTTGACTTGGTAACCACAAGTTTACAAGTTCGACTCCCAACGGGAGTGGCCTATTGGCTTTCTTGGTTTGAGAAGGCAAGCTATGGGTAGGTTACCTACTTGTAGCCCTTTGCCAGCTAGCCTTAGCTAGGCTCACAAGGCGGCATTTACCGTGCACACCCTCGGGTAGTGCCTGTGGTTCCCTCGTCACCCAAAAAAGAAAAAGGGACTCACCACATTCTTTCCAGCTGCATACATTAATGAAATAAACAAGATAAACAAGAGACAAACCTCTATAGCACATTAGCACTAACTATAGCATTCAAAAAAATGCTATTTTCCTAAAGAATATTACATTTCCTTAAATGCATCCGGACCAATACCAACATTATATAATATAGTTAATCTGATCAAGATGCTAACTTTCTAATTGCAAAGAGCTACTCCTACAGATATCAATCTCTTAGCTACATGGCCGACATAACACAAGGGAAAAAAAAAAATTAAGATAAAAAAGAACACTGGTTTATGCACGTGAATATTATTTTGCAGAACATAGCACAATTTTACAAAATCATAACTCAGAGATAGACAATTCCATTAAAATTGGGGCTAAATGTGGGGTTTTTGAAATATATATTGTTAACGATCTAACCTTTAGAATTGAGCTCATTACGCTGGGCTTCGAGCCGATTGAGATTATGACTCTTTTGGCGGACTTGGAGTTGGAGATCGTGGATGTGCTGCATGTAGTACTGCTTCAGGCCTTCACCTTGCTTCATAGGCTTCGCTGAACAGATATCTTCTCTCCCTGATTCGGTTGTGCTCTTTCTCACCTCCACCGTCGCCATTCTTTGATCGCGGGTTTAGGGTTTCTGATCACAATCCACTGTTTTCCAGAAGCTGAGAACTTGAGAATGAATTACCTTCAACAGTTTCGATTCGGGTCGGGTTGGTTTGATTCAAGCTGGTATTAAAATGAGTTTCTTGATACTTCTCCTTTTCTTGATCAGTTGGAAAACTAAGATTAGAGTAATTACACAAATAGCCCACACACTGATTTATATTCGAGAACGCAACTCTTTATCTTTTGAATTTAAAATTGAGCCCCAAGAATATTAAAATTAACATAGAGATTAAAATCCATCAATTTAATATTACATCAATGATTTTTTTTTAAGGAACATTCATTCAAAACTTAAATAATCAAATATTCAATACATAAAGGGATAATAGATAAACTAAATAGATTGACTAGATTGAGAACTAGTAATTCTAGCTAAAGCATGAAGCTTATTTGCTGATCTATATATAAACTCAATAGACACCGATTTAAAGTGTCATTTTAAAGAGTGACATTATCCTATGACACAACCCGCATAAAGAGAAGTCATTTTGGAGATGGAGTTGTTTGCCAACTATTGAATAGAATAGTAACTCTTTCAGTTGTCTCCATCGCACGAAAATGCTTATTAGTCCATACTAATTCATTCGTAGATGATCTTTTGGAGATGGAGTTGTTTGCTAACTATTGAATAGAATAGTAACTTTTTCAGTTGTCTCCATCGCACGAAAATGCTTATTGTTCCATAAGCCATGGGAGGAATGTTGTGCGAAAATGCTTATTGTTCCATAAGCCATGGGAGGAATGTTGTGCGAAAATGCTTATTGTTCCATAAGCCATGGGAGGAATGTTGTCGAAAATGCTTATTGTTCCATAAGCCATGGGAGGAATGTTGTGCGAAAATGCTTATTGTTCCATAAGCCATGGGAGGAATGTTGCGCGAAAATGCTTATTGTTCCATAAGCCATGGGAGGAATGTTGCTTAGTGAGTTGACACTTGATAGGTGATGCAATTTTTTTTGGTAAGGTCACGTGGTCTTTCTTAGTCCGTTTAACGGTCCAGAGGTACACCCATGTTCGCTTCGGAAAGCACAGGGGGAATCGTCAATTGTGGGAATCGAACCTGGGTCCTCCCGAAATTTTTCCTCACAAAGAGAGTTCACTTGCCACTTGAGCTACCCCATTGGGTTAAAAGGTGATGCAATGATTTTATCACTAAGCTGCAAAGGGGGCATAGTGGATCAAGGTCGATATCTCTACTGGCTAGAGTCACTCGAAGTTGCAAGATTTTGTGTGCACAACGCGGTGCCATACGAAGTTAAGAAACTTTGGTGGGATTTTTATCCTCCACAGTTGGGACAATGCTTGAAAGGACAACAACTCTTATTGCCTATCATTATCCAACAATTTATAACCACTCTTCATATAATATAGGACACGTAAATCTCATATCCAACACCATTTATCATCATGATCCATAACTATGAGTATCTTCTTGATAAGTTTCATATCACAGTCTAAGAATAATTTATAGAGCAGGATCACGTTTCAGTCTACAATTACACGGTCTATGAGAGTGCTAACTGTGGGTTATTCGCCTTTATGTGAAACTACAGTAAGAATAAAGGGATTAAGAGTGTCAAGAAGCCAGGGATCCGTCCATACCCTCATATTTTTCCCATTGCCAATCCCGAGAAAGCAACCACGGGACATAAGAGATTGTGCAGACATTATGGATCTCCAGCAGAAGTTGTGATTTGGGCCAAGATGAGCAGTGAGGAAAGAGTTCCTAGGAAAATAGCGAGCCTTAAGCAACCGTGACACAATTGATTCATCGTTATTCATAATTCTCTAGCCTTGTTTAGCCAGCATGACCGTGTTAAACAAGTGGAGCTTCTTGAAACAAACCCCTCATCTTCTTTTTTTCTTTTCGGTGAGCTCAACTTATCCCAACTTAACCAGTGCATTCATCCACCCCAAGTAGACTTATTTTCTCATCAGTATTTTTTCATGATCTATGATAAATTAGAGAATATATGTGTGTGATCTAATCTACCTATGTCTAGAATTCTATATTGCTTTGTTTGCTTAATTTCCTTTTAGTCCAATTAGTATGAAAGAAATATAAATTGACCAAAAAAAAAAAAACACATTTTAAGACCCTCAAACCGTTTATTGCTAGTCATTTTAGTCCCTAACTTTTTACTCTTGCAATATATATCCACAACTCTTCAAAAATTTCAATTTTAACTAGATGACTAAATTTGGAATGAGAAAATATCATTTTTAGTCCCTCAACTATAATACATATATCAATTTTGGTCCTTGACTATTAAATTTTTTTAATTAGGTGTATGACTATTCAATTCGTATCAATTTTGGTCCTTGACTATTAAGATTTTCAAATTAAGTGCATGACTATTTAATTTGTATCACATTTGGTCCTGCTGTTAAATTTTTCGGCCAAGCCACCGGTGATCAGTTAATTTATTTAATTTTTATTTTAAAATTATTTTAATAATTATTAAATTAAAATACTTAAAAATAAAATAAAAAATAAAATAACGTTCGGGAAGAGAACGCCGACCACCCCCTTCGTCTCCATCAGAGACCAATGAGGAGGGGACCGGCGTTCTCCCCTCCCCCCCCCCCTTCAATTCATCTCCGCTGAAGACGAAGGGTGGAGGGGGGATGGACAACCTTTTTTTTGCTTTTTTTTTTAAATTTTATTTTATAAGTTTTTAATTTAAAAATTATTAAAATAATTTTTAAAATAAAATTAAATAAAATAGTCGGTCGCCGTTGACTTGTCCAAAAATTTGGCCGAAAAATTTAACAACAAGATCAAATGTGATATACAAATTGAATAGTCATGCACCTAATTTGAAAATCTTAATAGTCAAGGACCAAAATTGATACGAATTGAATAGTTATGCACCTAATTTGAACATTTTAATAGTCAAGGACCAAAACTGATACATGTATTATAGTCAAATGACTAAAAATGATATTTTCCCATTTGGAATAAAATCAATAGTCAAAAGACCATTTATGGTCAAATTAAAAGTCGATGCTGAAAATTAGTAAATATCAATAGTGTCATTTTATGATAAAATTAAACGTAAAAAAAATACAAATTAATAAATATCAATAATCAATAAAATATTTTTGAAATTAATTATAACAATTATTAACCAAATGTAGTCTAAACCCCGACCCCGTCCATGTCTCCGTTCCCGACGGAGAATGGAAAATAATCCCTATCCCCGACCTCGCGGGAAATTAGGCGGGGGCGAAGATTCCCCGTCCCCGGTCAATTCTTAGTCAAAACTTTAATTTAATGTAATTTTAATTTTAAATATTAAAATTTTAATTTTAAAAAAGTATATATAATTTTTAATTATTATAATTATTCGGGGACGGGATGGGGTGGGGAGGGGTATCTCCGTCCTCGATCCCCGAATTTTTCCCGATTCTCGTCCCCGTCTTCGACAGGGACAGGGATATACCAAACAAGGACGGGGCACATTGTCATCCTAGGTAGAATTGAGTGAAATGTTAATGAAGTGATGATTGATAACATTTAAAATATCTGTTTGAATAATATTATTTTACATATTAAAATCACTACATAATTTTCATTGACAATTACAAAAAATTAAAATTTGTTATAAATTACAACGTAATCTGGTGTAAATCTTATGAAATTGTATGCTCAAAACAGTATAAAGAAGAAGAGGAGAAGAAGTTAAACTCAGGAATTTCATAGAACTTTTTTATTAAACAACCGCTAATATATATCGCTACTATACTAATAAGAGCAAAAAAAAGAAAAAAAGAAAAAAAAGGAGAGGTTATAATGAAAAAAATGACGGCCAAATTATTAAATCAAATGAACTCCATCCACTCAAATTTGACATAATTAAGTTTCTCATTATATTTTACTCTTATTAAATTAAATAAATTAGTTGTTACGACAAAAAAATAATGCATATATATTTCTTTAATTTAAAACAAAAAATGTCCGTCAAATTATTTAATGTGATAAATAATTCAAATTATTTTAATTTTAATATTTTTCTTTGATTTTTCTATTTTGCCATCTATTATATTACTAGTTTTTCTTATGCGCGATGCGCAAAAAAACCAATATTAATATTTTATATTAAAATTTTAAATTTATTTAGATTTTAAATATTTAAATTATTGTAAATAATAATAATAATAATAATATTGTAAAGTATTTTTATAAATTTTATTTAAAATATTTTAGAAAATAACTAAAACATAACTCCAATATATATATATATATATATATATATATATATATATATATATATATATATATATATAATGTGTATATATTATTATTATTGAAGAAAATAAGAAAATATATAGTGGATGCATGTGCATGGTAACAATAGTGGAAAAGATAACGGAAGTTATAACGGTAGGGGTATATTTGTCTAATATATTGTAAAGTACAACTTTTATAGCATAATGTACAACAAAACTTAACGGAAAAAACGAACATAAATGGAGGGTATAATTTTCATCCACACTTATTATGTTTTTAGATTTTCTTCCTTAAATATTCACCTAAACTTTTTCCGTTAACAGTTTTATTTTCCGTTGATTGTTTTTGCGTTAATAGGGTTTACCTAGCAATATCCGCTCCCTGTGGTCGAGCTTCCCAGCCCATCGAACGGCGCGAGACGGCGGAGCGCTGGTGAGACGCTTCGGAGGACAATTGTTGATTCTGAAATTAACCGAAACTATTACAATTGAAATCCGCTCCCTGTTTAGCTTCTCTATCGGAAATCAGCTGATCGAAACAGGTTTTTAGTTCAAATCTTATCCTGAAATCCGTTTGTTTATTTTCCACTAATTTGTCTGCAATGTGAGTGTTTGGATGAGTTGTGTGTTTTTGTCAGTTTTAGGTTTATTCTGTTTTAAGGATTTTGATGTTGATTTTCCCATGCTACCAAAATTTCATCCTTCCTGTGTTTTTATCTGCATTTAATTTAATTATCTTTGCCTCTTGACTGGTTCCACTATCATTTTCCTTGTGTGTGTAAATTCTTTATGTTTGTTGTCTTAACTAGAAGATATCATAAACAAATTCTGAAAATGAATTGGTTTGTCAGAATAGTTACTGAAGTCGTGCAAAGTAAATTGTTATTTCTGGCAATAATTAAGTCACTGCTTGAGGCTTTAGTTGTAACTGGTAGGTAAATTAATGGTTCTTAGATCCAAAGTGAAGGGGGGAATCTGTGTGTCTGTGAGAAAGGTTTATTTTTGGGTGGAGGAAAGGATTACTTGAATTGGCCAGATGGATGCGGAAGAGCCAAGGGCTGGACTAACAGAGCCAACTGCATCGCAGATGTCGTCAAAAGATCAAAAGTACATGGAATCTGCCTAGGATTTGTTCATCTTCTGGAACAAAAAAAAAAGAAATTTCTTTTATATCTGATTTTGCACGACTCATTTTCCAGAAAACATTTTCTTGCTTTCCAAACACACCTTAGAAAAAATCCCCAAACTATAAAAGAAAACCTAATTCCAAAATCATATCTCAATTCTCATATTCTTGCCATTTTCCCCTACGGAGGCGCAGATCCGTTCTCCGTAAGTTCATTTTCGGCTCTCATTATTTTCATTGATTGCTCATGAACAGCATGCCTTTCTAGCAACTTCAATATATAATAATGATGTTTACTGCTATTTTTATCCTACTTTCTTGGCTTTTTATTTCATTTCAATCTAAAAATATGTTTGTTTTTTTTTAATAAATTAATTCCTATTTGAAGCTTTTTGGCCGTGTTAAAAGGTGGTCGCTGAAATTTTCGTGTTGATTCTTCTTGAAGCACATTTTCAAGTTTGTTTCTGTCGATTTTGATAGAGTTCAATGCATCATACATGACTGAAAATTGTGTTCTTATGACGAAGTACAATGCGGATAGAAATATAGAATAGTCATGAAATAAACTGGCATGGATTTTTTTATTTTTCCTTTTAAATTAAAATAAAATGCCAGGCAGTAGTTGAAAATTTTTTTTTGAATACAGAGAATGAAAAATTGGCCACCACTTGAAGTTAAAGGTGATTGTTTTGATTGTGGAATTAGAATTATTGTTAGAATAAAGATGTGAATCAGTGGATGCTTTGTACTTAAAGGAATAAAGATGTGAAGTTAACCAACCGACCGTTTGCTCACCCCTAAATTTGAGTATTCCCAAGCACCTCATTTCTTCATTTGTTTTGAACTTTTGAAAGGAACAGTATATAAAGGGAGAAACTTCATTTAGCAGAGAATTTAGTATCTCAAACTAGTTATTTTATTAATGAGATGGTATAATATTGTATATTATGTTCAATTCCCTTCAAAATCATGTGTATGATGGTGGGTGTGTATGTATGGTGCATTGACGGTGAGGAGAAAAATACTCCAATGCATTATAAGCTATTAGTTATATTTATTCAATTGTGTTTCTTGAACTTTGCTATGATATTTGATTGTGCAATGCTTATTATTACAATTTTTAATATAAAATAGAAAAAATAACTTCTTAGTCAAGCCAATTCAAGTCAAGTTTGAGCTGGGTCGAGCTTCAAGCATGACTTGGCTTGATTACACCCTTATATTTGACTGTCCAAATTTCTTCTTCTTCTTCTTCTTTTTTTAATGAAAGAATTTATGTTTCTAAAATATGAAAATTAATTTTATATGAAATAAAATAAAATTAAACAGTGTTTTGTTTATGCCCTTGCCTGTAGAGTGCAGATCATTCAATTTAAGGTCTTCGTCTTCGGTCTTCAAACTAATTTGAAACCCTTATCATCTACTCCACATTCAAACTGCTCAGAGCTTCTAGGGTCACTCACGTCAGGAGAGGTATATCATTTCATTCTAACATCTCTTTAATTTGCTCAGCAATTTATACCATGTTCAAGGTTTCATCTTTATTGATTTTTTGAAATTTCCTGTTTGAATTTCCTTAGAGCTCTGTATTATTTTTCTTTTGTTTGTTTGTTTGTTTCTTTCTTTATCGTCAAAATTCACCACATTTTAGAATTTTAGTGCATCCCACGTAATTGTTGGAATTGATTTTACCCATCTGCCTCAGCTTTTGATCAGTTCTCACAACCAATTTATCTTAGGTTTTTAGAATTTTATTTAAAATCTCTGCTTTGGCAGTAATCTACCGATGCAGATATGATCTCAAGCATAATTGCATTGAGAATATCTGATTTTTTTTTTTCACTCGCGTCAAGAAAGGTATATCATTTCATTCGAACACCTCTTTAATTTCGTAGCAATTTATACCATGTTCAAGATTTCATCTTTTTTGAAATTTTGAAATTTCCTGTTTGAATTTCATTAGAGCTTTGTATTATTTTTCTTTTGTTTGTTTGTTTCTTTCTTTATGATCAAAATTCACCGCATTTTAGAATTTTACTGCACCCCACATAATTGTTGGAACTTGGAAATGATTTTACCCATCTGCCTCAGCTTTTGATCAGTTTTCACAACCAATTTATCTTAGGATTTTAGAATTTTATTTAAAATCTCTGCTTTCCGCAATAATCTACTGATGAAGATCTGATCTCAAGCATAACTGCATCAAGAGTATCTGATTTTTTTTCATTGGGTTTCCCATTATTTGGCAGATCAAAGTCATAGCCAACTTCAATCTCCATTGTCACCATGACTCACATTTCCTGCTCATCAAAGCATTTATGTGTTGATATGTGTATCAGTATGGGATCAAAAGTATTGCATTAGGCTGTTGTACTCAGATTTAATCAGGTTAAGTGGTGGGAATTGTAGAGAAAATAAGGAAAACAAGAAGGAAGATAATTTCATAGTGTAGCTGTGAAAATGGCAATTGGATTTGAGGGTACAAAACAATATTATGCTACTTGCACTGTTGTGTTGGGCTATGCTTTATGTTCTAGCTTGCTTGCGGTGATCAACAAGTTTGCAATTACCCACTTCAATTACCCAGGGCTTCTCACTGCATTGCAGTACTTCACCTCAGCTCTGGGTGTTTGGGTTTTGGGGAAGCTAGGGCTGTTGCACCATGATGCGTTCACATGGGAAACTGCTAAGAAATTCTTGCCTGCTGCCTTTGTGTTTTTCTTGGCAATATTCACAAACACAAATCTTTTAAGCCATGCCAATGTGGATACATTTATAGTGTTCAGATCATGTACACCCCTTTTGGTTGCCTTAGCTGATACAGCATTTAGGAAGCAACCATGGCCTTCAAAGTTAACATTTCTATCGTTGGTCATTATTTTGGGAGGTGCTATTGGATATGTTGCAACAGATTCAGGTTTCACGCTGACTGCTTATTCATGGGCATTTGCTTATTTGGTGACCATTACTACCGAGATGGTTTACATCAAGCATATAGTGACCAACCTTGGACTAAATACTTGGGGATTTGTGCTGTATAACAATTTGCTCTCGTTGATGATAGCTCCTTTGTTTTGGATCATTACTGGGGAGTTTACACAAGTACTTGTTTCCATGGGATCTGGCACAGGGAATTTATTCAACCCCGTTGCGTTTTCCGCGGTGTCGCTCTCCTGTGTGTTTGGTTTGCTCATTAGTTTCTTTGGCTTTGCAGCAAGGAAGGCAATATCTGCGACTGCCTTTACTGTGACAGGTGTAGTAAATAAGTTTTTGACAGTTGCAATTAATGTCGTCATCTGGGATAAGCATGCCAGTCCTTTCGGGCTGCTATGTTTGCTGTTTACCATTGCTGGTGGTGTTGTTTATCAGCAGTCAGTTACTGGGGTTAGCAGCGCTCCATCACAGCGGGAAATTAAGAACCATGCCAACAACTATGCAGATGGCGATGAAGAAAAGGGCGTTTCTGGTAAAATATCTGGTGTATGAGTATTTTAACATACTCCAACTATTCCTAGTAAGGCAACTCATTCATTATGGATTTTGATTATTACTTTACCAGATTATAGCATTGCACTGCACTGCAGTGGTATTCTTGAAAATTTTTTGATTGGATCTTTCTTACAATGACCTTTTTAATGAACTTTACTTATTTGCCTTAGTTATAATATTCGGTTTTCAGTTTTCTGTTATCTGTCTGTGCCCCCTCCCCTAGCCCCATCATTCCTTTAAATGGAAAATCTTGGTTTAGTGGCCTCCACTGTTCTTTTGATTCGATTTCTTAAAGTTGGTGATTTGCAATTTTTTATATTCATCAATTACTTGTAAATGGATTGGATTGATTTTATAACGGGCAGAAGAAAGTTGTGTGTTTAAAGAGGACACGTGGGGGACGAATTTGGGTGTGGCAGAGACTCGGAGAGGCAGTGATGGGACTGATGGGCAATTAATTGAATCAGAGTTTCAGAGTCTCAGCTAGTTGTCACAGGTTATGATTCACACAAATTATATCATGGCCCACGGTTATTTTGCATTTTAAACTTTATTTTAAAATGACATTCAAATTTAAACTTTATTTTAAAATGACATTCAAATTATGTGTACGTAATTAACAAATTATGCGTATGTATTAGCTAATCTATTAAGTATTTGTAGTTAATATATTATGCCTACAAATTATGTGTATATATTAGCTAATCTATTATATATGTAGTTAATATATTATGTGCCTTCCAGTTTATGGATACAATTTATTAGATGAAGTAACACAATAAGTTAATTGTAAACATAATTTTTGAATTAAGGTTCACAATGCAAGGTGAATTTTTGTCTATCGGTATAGCGAGTGATTCACAATGATAGGCCTCTAGTTAACTATGCAACCTGCTTGTTTACATTTGAATCAATCCAAAAAAAAAAAAAAAAAAATTTGATCCTGTATTTCAAAATAAAGGAATAAAATATTTGAACCGCAAAGCAAAAAAAAAATATTCTTACACTATATCTTAAACATGCTTTATATCGGATTCATATAATTTTTATGACATCTTGATTAAAGCTAACTCTCACAATTACACCAGACTTCTTCCCCATATTGAATTGAAGCACTATTAGAGCTTACATACATCATTCCCTTTGAAATAAAAGTAACTTGAGGAAATATTTTGCTGAGGAGATGTTAAAAGTCACAAATTCTTTAGGAAACCCTAGACACCAATGCTACTAACGGTTCTCTTATGGTCTAGCGGCACCCGGTTGCACCCCACATGGGAGGGGGTGAGTTCGAGCCTCAGTGGAGGCGATATTGATTCTCTGTGCTTCATTTGGTTGAGAAAGTAGCTAGATACTATATTATAACGAAGTCAACAGTACTCAAAAGAAAAAATAAGTATAATTCTTGTCACGTGCACATATTTTATTAGAAACAAGAAAAAAAATGATCAAATAAGCTCTTGAACTTTACCTAAAAAGTCAATTAGGTCTCTAAATTTTTCTAAACTTGCAATTAAATCCATCAACACTAATCGGTTTTTGGGCTTCATTGCACCAAAATGAGATGTTGATGAGTTTATCTGCAACTTTAAAAAATTTAGGGGTCAATTGATTTTTTAGATAAAGTTCAAGGCCTATTTGACTATTTTTCTTAGAAACAATGGTTTACTTTCCTTTTTTTTTTTATTTTTTTTTTGGGACTAATCATAGAAATACACCTTCTAGCTGGGGTTTCTACCTTTGTTGATGTAACTGAGGCGAGTACCAGTTCCTTATCGGTGGGGTTTATTTCGGTTCATACGGATGCAGCCGTGTTTTTGGAAACTCAAGAGGTCACGTTTGGGGTTATTATCAAGGATAATCGTGGGGAATATATTGCTGCAAAAAGTGGTCATCTTCGCTGCCTACTTGATGCCCATATTGCGGAGGCAGTAGCGATTAGGGAGGCCCTGTCCTGGGTCAAGGAGCGAGGTCATGATGTACACAGACTGTCAGATGGTATGCAAGTTGTTTAATGGTAATTTACCAGATCTTTCGTTTGCAGGCTTTGTTATTAGTGATTGTCGTGAGTTAAGCCGACACTTTGAATCAGTGTCTGTTAAATTTATATCTAGATCAGCGAATAAGGCTGCCCATGTGCTAGCTAGGGCTGCTCGTTCTCAGTCTGGTCCTTTTATTTGGCATTCTTCTATTCCTTCTTGTATTGAACAATTTGTTTAATGAATGATTCTTGTCTTGGTTTTCAAAAAAAAAAAAAAATCATAGAAAGACACCTCAACAATGAGTAGAAAGTGAAAATACATGTAGTATTACTCAATTTTACAAATTTCTTGACAACTTCTTCTTCTTCCTAAATGACGGCAAAATATATTAATTGAGTAAATTCTCAATTTAGCCTTCGACTATAGTGGTTTCTCTTGATTTAGTCCTAAATGATTTTTTTCGCTTAATTAAGTCATCGACTTTGATGGTTTTCTCAATTGAATCATCTGTTAAAATAACATGGTAATTTTACCTCTATTAATACCCAATTTAGTCTTCAACTATAGTAATTTTACCAAAGTTAGTCTTCCACTATAGAGCTTTTACCCGATTTAGTCATTGACTATATTGATCTTTTTTCAACCACCAAGGACTCAATTGAGTAAAACCATCAAAGTTGATGACCTAATTAAGTACAAAAAGTCGTTTAAGACTAAAACGAGAAAAATCACTATAGTCGATAACTAAATTGGGTATTAACTCTATATTAATTCAAATCATCATGCAATTTGTGGACAATTAGATGATCACATTTAAAAAAAAAAAAAAAAGAAGAAGGAAAGACATGAATAATGTAAATGGTAATAATTAAGGGACTAAAATTACATTTTTTACTTGAATATATGAAGCCGCCCACTAGCTTTGATATGCTCCTTGATGTCGACGCCTTTGGTGCCAGCTCCATTAGAGTTTGATAATTCATCTTCCCCAGTCCTGTGGGGGCAACTTCACCCAAAAAGAATAAAAAAAAAAAAAAATCAACTCATATATGATGTGAATATGCGATGCAACCTAATTCACACAAAAATTTACTTTGTCAAGTTAAAATATATTTGAGTTGTCATTTTCTCTCGAGAGTCAAGACAATATTTTGTTTTCTGAAATTTTTGTGTGTTCGCAAAAGCACGGTATTATGTGCCTAATTTGTTGTCATGCTTCATGCAACATGGCATCCAGAGGTTGAAGAAATTATCGCACGTTTCATATTGTACACATTGGGAAGGACCACATGACCAAACTAAAATGGATCTTATAAATTGGTAACATTTGACTTTGGGAGTAAATGAGATGCTTATTTATTTATTGAGTGGTAAACGAAATCGCAACTACTACACGATAGTGTTCATCAGGTAAATTCGTTCATTGTAATAGTTTATAAACCACACGGAATATGTAAATTACACTAGAAAAATCATGTGTGATGAACTAGACCGAGAAAGTGTTGACAAGAATATCAAACTCGTGACCTTCATATACGAAACTCATTTTCACCCACTTGAGCACCCATTTTCGAAGGGAAATTAAATGAGATTAAAAATGTTTGGTGCATTATATTGAGTGTGTACAAGAATTATTTGTGGCATGTGGTGGGAGTAGAAGAAGCCAGGCAAGCTAAATCTTGTTGCACTCTGGACGGATTATTAATCCCACAATTCCATCTGCACCAGATATATGGAATCCTCTTATCCCTTGCTAATTTCCTGTCTCTTTCTCTATGGATTTCAGTGTTGTCAATACTCAATACATCATTTTCAAGGCTAGTTTGGCAGTAGTTCAAATAAGTTCATTCATTCGATCCAATCTTAGGTTTGCATTACAATTTTTGATATGCAATTCGTTGTATATGAAATAATAAAATTTATCTAGAAGGCGTTCGTTGATTTAAGTGTAAGAGATTTAAATCGTTTAAATATAATGTCAATTCAAAGTTTTTAATTAACCTTATCTCGTTAGACATAAATATCAATGCAGTATAGGATTATCGAGATATAATTGTTATTGTTATTGTTCTTTTTTTTTTAAAAAAAAAGGGGTACTTCATACTAGGTTAATTTAGTGTAGTGCTAGGGGGTTGGCAAGGCTATACATGGCCTATAGTGATTACTATGGAGAATTTAAAGATCCTACACCAAGTGGGAAAAAGGTTTAGGGGTAATTGTCAACTTTTAACCTGCATAAATATCTTGATTTTATGTAACTAGCTAGTAAATTTCTATGGATTAAATTTTAATTTATTATGTTTAGAGAGGGTTTTTAATTAATTTAGATTGAGTTCAAAAAAGATTATATGAAATTTAATTTATTTAACATTAACATTATTTCGTAAAAAGTCATATTCTGTTGCAACATAAATTTTATAAATATTAATCAAATTAGATTCTAACTTTAGAAAGGGGAACAAACCCACTGAGTAAAAAAAAAAAAAACAAAAAATGAATAACATTAGCATGCCTCAACCATTGCAGCTTGGACGACCCCGCCCTTAGCATGACGGCCAATCGATTTCAAAATGTTGAGAAGTTATATTTAATCAAATTAATAATGAATTATCAAATATGAAAAATACCAAAGTAATATGACAGTAATTCTATTTATAAAATTAATAGTAAATTATTAAACATCAAATTATCAAAATAGCATAAAATTAGTTCTCTGGATTTATTTTGTAATTCTACTGGCCTAATTCTTAATTCTATTTATTTGGCAAATTTACTTGCCATATTCTCTTGCCCCAAATTTTGTCCAAATGGCATTAATGATTCAATTGACAAATTCTCGATAAATTAATTCAATTTACAAAAAAAATTAAATGACTGTGACTCTGTGACCACTATCATAAATAATACACAGTACTATTATTCAAACTAAAATTTGGTACAAATAGTTTGAAACAATTACATATTGTTGGTGATACACATACACTGATGAACTTACAAAAATCCCCAAACTATTAAAGAAACCTAATTCCAAAATCATATCCCAATTTTCAGATTTTTGCCATTTTCCCCAATCGAGTCCGCAGAGGCGCAAAAACCTGCTCCGTAAGTTCATGTTGGGCAGATAGGCTTTCCTGAAAACGGTGTTTTGTTTATGTTTATGCCATTGCCATTTGCCTGTAGAGTTTGAAACCCTTATCACCTACTCCACATTCAAACTGCTCAGAGCTTCTTAGGCCACTCACGTCAAGAAAGGTATATCATTTCATTCTAACATCTCTTTAATTTGCTCAGCAGTTTATACCATGTTCAAGTTTCATCTTTATTGATTTTTTAAAATGTCCTGTTTGAATTTCCTTAGAGCTCTGTATTATTTTTCTTTTGTTTGTTTGTTTGTTTGATTGCTTGTTTGTTTGTTTTCTTATCTTCAAAATGCACCACATTTTAGAATTTTACTGCACCCTAGAGGTGGCCACGAGCCGGTTTAAAGTCGAACCAGCCTTCTGGACTTCACCGGGCCTAGGCCGGGCTTAGCCCAAACCTGAACCGGCTTATAGAGGGTTGGTTCAGGTCCCTTAAGAAAATAGCTTGGAGCCTAACTCGAAACTGGCCCAGGTTCGGGCAAAATCTAGCATGGACTTTATAAATTATAATACACTTTATAATATTTATAAGTTAACAAATAATATTACAAGTCTTATAAAAAATTTTAATAGTACAAGTCAAATGTTATTAAAATCTTATAAATTTTTAATTTTGTAGAAAATCATATTAATTTTTTATTTTGGGATGAATGGTTAAAATATTATTTTAAACAAAAATATTAACTTTGAAAAAGTGTATATATAATATAAGTATATATATATAATAATATTATATATATATATTATATATATATATATTATTTTATCAAAATTTGAAGTAGTTTAAGTGATAAGAACTTTCGTTGTAGATTATGAGGTCAATGGTTTAAATTTCATTTCAAACAAAAAACAATTTATAAATATTTTATATAAAATAAATAAATAAATTATGGGCTTAGTCCGGACCGACCCACAAGAGGCCCGAGCCCAGGCCCAAGATTGGCCCGGCACGGGACTGGCCCTGGTTATCCTAGGCCGGTCTTGATCAATGCTAACCTAGGCCAACCCAACCCGGGCCGGCATGAGACCGGCCCAAGCCCGGGATTTGGCCACCTCTCTTGCACCCCACATAATTGTTGGAAGGGAAATGCTATTTTCCCTCCATTTAAAAAAAAATTAAAAATAATATGGCCATAATCATGGGGTGCACATGAATTTGGTCCAATTAGAAAATGCCAGGTAAGGAGGAAAAGATTGGCGGGGTGGGTAGCATTACTCTTGTTGGAATTGATTTTACCCATCTGTCTCAGTTTTTGATTAATTCTCACAACCAATTTATCTTAGGTTTTTAGAATTTTATTTAAAATCTCTGCTTTTGGCAGTAATCTACTAATGCAGATCTGATCTCAAGCATAACTGAATTGAGAATATCTGAACTTTTTTCATTGGGTTCCCCATTATTTGGCAGATCAAAATCATAGCCTACTTCAATCTCCATTGTCACTATGACTCACATTTCCAGCTCAAAGCATTTCTGTGTTGATATATGTATCAGTGTGGGATCAAAAGTATTGCATTAGGCTGTTGTGCTCGGATTTAATCAGGTTAATTGGTGGGAATTGTAGAGAAAATAAGGAAAACAAGAAGTGAGATAATTTCTTAGTTAGTGTAGTCGTGAAAATGCCAGTTCGACTTGAGGCTACAAAACAATATTATGCAACTAGCACTCTCGTGTTGGGCTATGCTTTATGTTCTAGCTTGCTTGCGGTGATCAACAAGTTTGCAATTACCCACTTTAATTACCCGGGGCTTCTCACTGCACTGCAGTACTTCACCTCGGCTCTGGGTGTTTGGGTGTTTGGGGAAGCTAGGGCTGTTGCACCATGATGCGTTCACATGGGAAACCGCTAAGAAATTCTTGCCTGCTGCCTTTGTGTTTTTCTTGGCAATATTCACAAACACGAATCTTTTAAGCCATGCCAATGTGGACACATTTATAGTGTTTAGATCATGTACGCCCCTTTTGGTTGCCTTAGCTGATACAGCATTTAGGAAGCAACCGTGGCCTTCAAAGTTAACATTTCTATCGTTGGTCATTATTCTGGGAGGTGCTATTGGATATGTTGCTACAGATTCGGGTTTCACATTGACTGCTTATTCATGGGCATTTGCCTATTTGGTGACCATTACTACTGAGATGGTTTACATTAAGCATATAGTCACCAACCTTGGACTAAATACTTGGGGGTTTGTGTTGTACAACAATTTGCTCGCGTTGATGATGGCTCCCCTGTTTTGGATTATTACTGGGGAGTTTGGACATGTACTTGTTTCCGTGGGATCTAGCACAGGGAGTTTATTCAACCCGGTTGCATTTTTCGCGGTGTCCATCTCCTGTGTGTTCGGTTTGCTCATTAGTTTCTTTGGATTTGCAGCGAGGAAGGCGATATCCGCCACTGCCTTTACTGTGACAGGTGTAGTGAATAAGTTTTTGACAGTGGCTATTAATGTGTTGATCTGGGATAAGCATGCCACTCCCATTGGGCTGCTATGCTTGCTGTTTACCATTGTTGGTGGTGTTCTTTATCAGCAATCAGTTACCGGGGTTAGCAGTGCCCCGCCACAGCAGGAAAGTAAGAGCCATGGCGACGATTATGCAGATGGCGATGAAGAAAAGGGCATTTCTGGTAAAATATCTGGTGTATGAGCATTTGAACATACTATCTAACTATTACTAACATGGCAACACTTCCATTAGTATATTTCATTATGGATTTTGATCTTTACTTTACAAGATTATATCACTGCCCTGCCCTGCACTGCACTGCACTGGTATTCTTGAAAATTTTTTGATTGGATCTTTCCTAGCATGACCTTTAACGAACTTTATACTTATATGCCTTAGTTATAGTACTCAGTTCTCAGTTTTCTGTTATCCTCTTCCCCAAAAGGTTAATCCCCAGCCTGATAGAACATGTGTGAGGATGTTAATTAAAGTAACTCAGTGACTCAGCAGATAAGGTCAAATCCCAGTGCCCACAAGGTATTATGCCCAGTTTTGCTATTATACTACCGAGTTTTGAACCTTGGTCACACTGCCTATTGAATCATTGGGCTAAGCCTGTGCAAGTAGTTTCCTGTTATCTATCTGTGCCTACTACCCTAACCTAATCAATCCTCAAAATGGAAAATGTTTTGGTACCTATTACTAATAGTTAAACCTGTCAACCAAACACATCCTAAAACGTACAAAATTCGGGTGTTTTAAGGGGACACGTCGAGTGATGGGCAAATATGCACACGGGCGGGGGGATGAATTTTGGGTGGCAGACTCAGAGAGGCAGTGATGGGCAATTAATTGAATCAGAGTTTCAGACTCTCATCAGTTGGTTCACAGGTGGGGTGGGGGGTAATATTCATCATATATGATGAGATTCACAAGGATAGATGATGATGATGATGATGATAAGGATTTATTTATTTATTTATTTATTTATTTATTTTTTGGTTTAAGGTGAGGAAGAGGAAGAACGTGAAAAACTTGTCAGCATGAACAACGGGATTCAAACAACAACGCCTCAGTCTCAGCATTAAGGATTTGTCTGTCCCAAACAATGCATGCATGTTTTCTTGGGCTCCTAAGTCCTATCCCTTCTTCATTGGTCCCATTTCCCCACCGCTCTATACTCTCTGCAACTTCCCCTCTTATAATTAACCAAATAAAACAATACACACATATATATTTACTGATACAATTTCACATCGATGTCACAAAAAATAGAGATTTTTCTTAAATTTCGGCTTGTATAATAAAAAATTACATTTTATTTAAGTACGATCAACTCTATTACATAAAAAATTACAATTATTTCTTTTATTTCATAACGTTATCTAGAATGGCATGGCCTTGTGAATATAGAGCGTACTGCATATACACGTATGTGTACGTAATACGTTCTTTCCTTTTAGCATCATTATGGTCCGAATTTCTATTATATATGAGTACTGGACATGCATTTGGTCCACTTGGACCACATATTTCTCCCAAATATGAAATTAAATACGTAAATGTAAATAAATAAGATTGAAGAATATGAGACGAATCTTTTTATAAAAAAATCTAGAAGTTAGTGATTAGAAATCACATTGATTGAAATATATAATTGAATGTTAGACACAAAAAAGGGCTACTGCAATACTGCATGCTGCATAGAATTGGGTCAATTCAATTGACCTTTGGAATCATAAAATGATGACTTCTAGGCATATCCACGTCACCCTCTTTTCTAGCTGACTAACCTCTGTGCTGCGTTTGGATGGCCCAAATGCTACATAGGAAACCTCGCAGAGGGGAAGAAAGGAGAGGGAAGAAGGAATTTTTTTTAATAGAATATATATTTTTCTTTTTTATAAATTCTATTACCATTAAATTACCATATTATTCTAATAAGATAAAATTGAAATCTTCTATTCAATTTAGTATTTTTTTTATTATAGATATTTTTAATTTCATTTGTTTTATTTTTTAAATTTTAATTAAAAATCGTTAAAATTAAAAGAATAATTTGATTCGAATATATATATATATATATATATATATATATATATATATATATATGGCTAAAAAGAGAACAAAAATAATAATTATAATATATATATACATATTGAATCATCTTTAATAACTCTAAAAAGAATAGAGATATATATATATTTAGCAATATAATTATGGAAAATAGAATTACAAATAACAATGAGATTTATTTTTGTTTTATTTTGCACCTTACTTTTATGCGCATGAAAAGTTTTCAAAAGAATTATTTCAACTGTCATAGGAAATTAGGTTGATTTAATATAATTTTATGTTAATTTAATACATTAAAATAAAAATATCAATATAGGTGTTGTTTAAAAATTTTTAATTAGAACTTTTTAGTGATATATTTTTCATATACTCATTTTATTTGTATATAAAAAAAACTGAACTTAAGTTGAAAAAGAATATATTGAGTATTAGTTTAAGAGTACCTTAACAGGGTGTTTGGTTGGATGGAATTTAAATTCCATTCCCACTTAATTCTCAAGGCAACTAAATTCGTTCGTTTGGTTGGAGGGAATTAGAATCCCATGCCCCCCTTGGAATTTCAATTCCATGGATTTTAGGAATAAAAAAGATACCTGAGACAAAATTACCCTTTTCTTTTTTAACCTAAAAAATTGATGTCTGACCTTCTCTTTTTTAACCTAAAATCTTTATATGCAGAAATTTTGAAAGTAAATTTTGAGTTGCCTAAACTTTGAAAAGCACATTATGTACATCTTGGGTCCTAGATTAATTTTGATGTATGTTGAACTTATGAAGCTTAACATTTGATGAAGTATTTGCATGCAAATTAATTACAATATATCTAGTTCAAGAGATACGGTAGATGAGTGGTATTTGAATTTAAAATGTTATATTTTTTGTGTACTTGTCATTTAATATTTAATAATAATAATAATAATAATAATAATAATAATAATAATAATAATAATAATGGGCATTTTGGACTTTATACTACTTATTCCCTTTCAATTCCCATGTATACCAAACATTGAAATTAAAATTCCTAGTAATTTTATTCTCTCCAACCAAACACTGGAATTTAAACTCCACTTTATTTCCACATTATTCTTTTCCCATGGAATTGCAATTCCTTTCCCACCTAATTCCTTTCCTCCAACCAAACAGCCTGTAAAAGTAGACCATGATTCATGTTATAATAAATATTTAAGTAATCATTACTATGAATTAAATTATATATAACATTTTTGTTATTATTTAATTAGGTAAAAAATGACAGAAGTATTTTCTTCAGATGGACAGAAAAATGACACTTTTGTTTGTATATATATATATATATATATATATATATATATATATATATATATATATATATATATATATATATATATATTATTTTATCAAAATTTGAAGTAGTTTAAGTGATAAGAACTTTCGTTGTAGATTATGAGGTCAATGGTTTAAATTTCATTTCAAACAAAAAACAATTTATAAATATTTTATATAAAATAAATAAATAAATTATGGGCTTAGTCCGGGACCGACCCACAAGAGGCCCGAGCCCAGGCCCAAGATTGGCCCGGCACGGGACTGGCCCTGGTTATCCTAGGCCGGTCTTGATCAATGCTAACCTAGGCCCAACCCAACCCGGGCCCGGCATGAGACCGGCCCAAGCCCGGGATTTGGCCACCTCTCTTGCACCCCACATAATTGTTGGAAGGAAAATGCTATTTTCCCTCCATTTAAAAAAAAATTAAAAATAATATGGCCCATAATCATGGGGTGCACATGAATTTGGTCCAATTAGAAAATGCCAGGTAAGGAGGAAAAGATTGGCGGGGTGGGTAGCATTACTCTTGTTGGAATTGATTTTACCCATCTGTCTCAGTTTTTGATTAATTCTCACAACCAATTTATCTTAGGTTTTTAGAATTTTATTTAAAATCTCTGCTTTTGGCAGTAATCTACTAATGCAGATCTGATCTCAAGCATAACTGAATTGAGAATATCTGAACTTTTTTCATTGGGTTCCCCATTATTTGGCAGATCAAAATCATAGCCTACTTCAATCTCCATTGTCACTATGACTCACATTTCCAGCTCAAAGCATTTCTGTGTTGATATATGTATCAGTGTGGGATCAAAAGTATTGCATTAGGCTGTTGTGCTCGGATTTAATCAGGTTAATTGGTGGGAATTGTAGAGAAAATAAGGAAAACAAGAAGTGAGATAATTTCTTAGTTAGTGTAGTCGTGAAAATGCCAGTTCGACTTGAGGCTACAAAACAATATTATGCAACTAGCACTCTCGTGTTGGGCTATGCTTTATGTTCTAGCTTGCTTGCGGTGATCAACAAGTTTGCAATTACCCACTTTAATTACCCGGGGCTTCTCACTGCACTGCAGTACTTCACCTCGGCTCTGGGTGTTTGGGTTTTGGGGAAGCTAGGGCTGTTGCACCATGATGCGTTCACATGGGAAACCGCTAAGAAATTCTTGCCTGCTGCCTTTGTGTTTTTCTTGGCAATATTCACAAACACGAATCTTTTAAGCCATGCCAATGTGGACACATTTATAGTGTTTAGATCATGTACGCCCCTTTTGGTTGCCTTAGCTGATACAGCATTTAGGAAGCAACCGTGGCCTTCAAAGTTAACATTTCTATCGTTGGTCATTATTCTGGGAGGTGCTATTGGATATGTTGCTACAGATTCGGGTTTCACATTGACTGCTTATTCATGGGCATTTGCCTATTTGGTGACCATTACTACTGAGATGGTTTACATTAAGCATATAGTCACCAACCTTGGACTAAATACTTGGGGGTTTGTGTTGTACAACAATTTGCTCGCGTTGATGATGGCTCCCCTGTTTTGGATTATTACTGGGGAGTTTGGACATGTACTTGTTTCCGTGGGATCTAGCACAGGGAGTTTATTCAACCCGGTTGCATTTTTCGCGGTGTCCATCTCCTGTGTGTTCGGTTTGCTCATTAGTTTCTTTGGATTTGCAGCGAGGAAGGCGATATCCGCCACTGCCTTTACTGTGACAGGTGTAGTGAATAAGTTTTTGACAGTGGCTATTAATGTGTTGATCTGGGATAAGCATGCCACTCCCATTGGGCTGCTATGCTTGCTGTTTACCATTGTTGGTGGTGTTCTTTATCAGCAATCAGTTACCGGGGTTAGCAGTGCCCCGCCACAGCAGGAAAGTAAGAGCCATGGCGACGATTATGCAGATGGCGATGAAGAAAAGGGCATTTCTGGTAAAATATCTGGTGTATGAGCATTTGAACATACTATCTAACTATTACTAACATGGCAACACTTCCATTAGTATATTTCATTATGGATTTTGATCTTTACTTTACAAGATTATATCACTGCCCTGCCCTGCACTGCACTGCACTGGTATTCTTGAAAATTTTTTGATTGGATCTTTCCTAGCATGACCTTTAACGAACTTTATACTTATATGCCTTAGTTATAGTACTCAGTTCTCAGTTTTCTGTTATCCTCTTCCCCAAAAGGTTAATCCCCAGCCTGATAGAACATGTGTGAGGATGTTAATTAAAGTAACTCAGTGACTCAGCAGATAAGGTCAAATCCCAGTGCCCACAAGGTATTATGCCCAGTTTTGCTATTATACTACCGAGTTTTGAACCTTGGTCACACTGCCTATTGAATCATTGGGCTAAGCCTGTGCAAGTAGTTTCCTGTTATCTATCTGTGCCTACTACCCTAACCTAATCAATCCTCAAAATGGAAAATGTTTTGGTACCTATTACTAATAGTTAAACCTGTCAACCAAACACATCCTAAAACGTACAAAATTCGGGTGTTTTAAGGGGACACGTCGAGTGATGGGCAAAATATGCACACGGGCGGGGGGGATGAATTTTGGGTGGCAGACTCAGAGAGGCAGTGATGGGCAATTAATTGAATCAGAGTTTCAGACTCTCATCAGTTGGTTCACAGGTGGGGTGGGGGGTAATATATCATATATGATGAGATTCACAAGGATAGATGATGATGATGATGATGATAAGGATTTATTTATTTATTTATTTATTTATTTATTTTTTGGTTTAAGGTGAGGAAGAGGAAGAACGTGAAAAACTTGTCAGCATGAACAACGGGATTCAAACAACAACGCCTCAGTCTCAGCATTAAGGATTTGTCTGTCCCAAACAATGCATGCATGTTTTCTTGGGCTCCTAAGTCCTATCCCTTCTTCATTGGTCCCATTTCCCCACCGCTCTATACTCTCTGCAACTTCCCACTCTTATAATTAACCAAATAAAACAATACACACACATATATATTTACTGATACAATTTCACATCGATGTCACAAAAAATAGAGATTTTTCTTAAATTTCGGCTTGTATAATAAAAAATTACATTTTATTTAAGTACGATCAACTCTATTACATAAAAAAAATTACAATTATTTCTTTTATTTCATAACGTTATCTAGAATGGCATGGCCTTGTGAATATAGAGCGTACTGCATATACACGTATGTGTACGTAATACGTTCTTTCCTTTTTAGCATCATTATGGTCCCGAATTTCTTATTATATATGAGTACTGGACATGCATTTGGTCCACTTGGACCACATATTTCTCCCAAAATATGAAATTAAATACGTAAATGTAAATAAATAAGATTGAAGAATATGAGACGAATCTTTTTTATAAAAAAATCTAGAAGTTAGTGATTAGAAATCACATTGATTAGAATATATAATTGAATGTTAGACACAAAAAAGGGCTACTGCAATACTGCATGCTGCATAGAATTGGGTCAATTCAATTGACTCTTTGGAATCATAAAATGATGACTTCTAGGCATATCCACGTCACCCCTCTTTTCTAGCTGACTAACCTCTGTGCTGCGTTTGGATGGCCCAAATGCTACATAGGAAACCTCGCAGAGGGGAAGAAAGAGAGGGAAGAAGGAATCCAAATTAAAGAAGAAACCCCATTATTTATATATTAAGTGGTGTCTTAATTTTTACAAAAGACAGTAATAAATAGCATACAACATTAATATGAGAACATACTTTTTGCGTTAGATGGTGCTTTGGTTGGGTTATTAGTGTCTTTGTCTAATTTCCTATTTATACATACACATACATACATACATACATATATATGTGTGTGTGTATGTGTGTGTACGTGCGCGTGTGTTTTATGGCAATGAGTCAATTCAGATGTCAAGTTCTAGTAAGTTATGATGATATTAAAAATGTAGATTTTTAAGAGCATTTGTAATAGTAGAGTTTTTTTTTTTTTTTTTGGGTTTTTGAAGAATTTTTGTATGTGTGATTATGAAAAGAAAGAAAAAAAAATCAAAATCTGACAACAAACAAAAATAAATATACAAAATTAAAAAAAGTTACCTTGAAATTAGAGTGGCCGCCAGTTGGGGCGCTATGTTGCGCCCAAACGCGCGAATGTGCGATTATTATTATATTTTTAATAATCTCCTGCTATCTCAAAGATTTTGCAGGAGATAAATTTCTACATATTTTAGTCTCCACATCAGTTTCATTTTGCTATTCCAAATTTTTTGCCTCACATGAACCAAATAAAAGCTACTGGTATGCATGCTCTAAAACGAAAATGCAATAAACTGATATCAATAATATATTTAAAGTAATTTTTTCATTTTCAATTTATTAGCACCAATAGACTAAGCCAAACAATTATTTATCAAACACTCATATAAATCATCTGAGCAATCAAATAAAGTAAAGTTGATTAGCTGATACGCCATTCTCCAAACACTCCTAAATCAATCCATATATAAAAGCAATTCACTACTAAAACAATGGATGCAGAAACGAAGATCTACTCATTAAATTCATTTCAAGAAACCTCAACATCAACCACCAAACCAAACCCCATACATACACTACTTTGTTTTAATTTCTCCAATTTCCTTTCATTTGAGAGCACTCTACACTATACTATATATTTAGTCAAAAAAATTGAATGATCATAGGGATGATGTGTTGCCCCATAATTAATATAGGAAAATAAAAAGGTGGGTCGTATGAAGTTTCCTCGTGGAAATGTCGTCCACGCACTTTGAATTGACATCGGATAGGCAAAATACTGTTGTAATAATAATTTTAGACAAAGCATTGCCGCCATCAACATCGATATATACATCGTGGGATTTTAATTTCTTTGAGGCTTTTAATAAAGTGATAATAATATCAATTGGAAAAGTTACCCTTTTTTTTAACACTCCAACATTAATCTATTCCAAACATATCATGTCACCACCCACGTACAATCATTAATTTACTCGAGTTTACATTTGTTTCATGTGAGGGCTACAGTATCTGTGCGTCTATGTATAAAAAGATAATTTTTAGATGTTATTCAATTCAACTCATGTTTTTAATTACATTTTAATTTGTATATAAATACCTAAATGTGGTGGATTGTATCGAGTATTATCAGCACCAGTGTTATTAACGGTATTATTAACGCGAGAATGTTAACCTATATTATACCGCCCATGCCTAGCTCGTCATGGCGCACTAGTTAGCCCACCAAAACATTAAAAAAAAAATGATAAAATACTACTCCATACATTAATGTAAAATTTTAAAATCAATAATGAGTCGAAATAACCTAAAGTGAAATTAGTATAAACTTTTTTTGAAATAATTAGTATAAACTTTTAAAACTCCAAATATCAAAATTCAACTTGAATATATATATATTTTAATTATTAATATTAACTGGTTAGCTTGCCGACCAACTAAACATACCCCACGACTAGACTTGTCCGTGTGCGGGCCTCTAAATCTCCAACGCGCTCCCCACCTTATTATGTGGTAAGACAGACTGTGCCAATAGACTAAACCTATTTTAACAGCTCTAGGAATCAACAACATCTAATGTTTTAGATTGTGACAAGCATGTTTTACACTTTTACCTATTATATTTGCATAATTTGCCAACATATTAAACAAAATTTAAATTTTGGGAGTACAGTGCTATTATAATAAAGATTGTCTTACCACATCTTAATGATTAAAAGTGGACTAATATTAAAATATAAAAGCTAAATAAACGCCCAATAAAAGTCACAAAATTGATATGAAATTGTCACTATAGATGCTTAGATGGGTGGAAAGCGAAATTCACTAATGGGGTGAAATGCTGAAAGTTGGTAAAATGGCATTTTCAGAGTAGTAATCAGGGGTCAATTCTAAACTAAAGTTTCTGTACAAGTCCCTATCAGATGATGAAAACCTAATTGATATTTCCACCAAATCATATCTTCTACTCTGTTACCACTTTACCAAATTCAACACCCAAAATATGCTGTACATACACCCAATATCTCTCCCTCCATTATCACCCAACTTTAAATTAAAAAAAAAAATTATTACGGAAAATAATGTGTGTCAAGGGGAGGTTTAGAATGTCAAATCTAACATTCTGTCATTGAAATATAGCGTTGATTGTTATTTAGATATAATAACTTTTAACGTAATGATAAACATTTGATATGAATATGAGTAATAATTATCAAAACTGTCAACTCATGATAAAAAATATTATTTTTTTCTTCATTATTATTATATATTTTATGGTTCATTGGTTAGGCAATGATTCCTTTTGCCATTGTTTTCCCCTTGCAGTCTCTAATTCTTCCCTAGCTAGCAATACAATAAGTTGGTATGGAGTTGTGATGCCACATTTGGTAAATGTTACTCTACCACACATGGTCTAGAGAGAAAAAACATTTTACTGCGGTTGGTTGGTCCCCACTCTCTTGCATATGCGTGCATGGCTGACTATCAATGGGAATGTTCCACCAATTTTCACACTAATTAGGTTAAATTGCACTATCATAGATACTATATTTTGAACAATTTTAGCGATTAGGGTTAAATTCTCTACACCTCTAGGGCTTGGGGTAACTCTCATTTAGATGCATTATTAAAGATAAAAAGAAAGAAATTGCTTTACCACAACTTATTGATGTTGTGGGTAGGCTGCAATTTTTTTTTTTTTTAATTTTTTTTTTTGAAAGTAAGTAGGCTGCAAGATTTAGGGTGAAATAATTGGGCACGCATATAGAGGGGTGCAGTGGTGGCGAGATTAGAGCATCCTAACAGCTATAGTCACATAGTTTTCGGTGAACCCATATTCTTCTAGTTGAAATTTAGAGTGACGGTAAAAAAAATTAGAGTAATATAACATCTCTCACCAAACCCTTATTTCTCTAGTTGAAATTTCTACCGTTAGAGTGACAGACTATTTTAATAAGTAATAACTCCATTAATCGCACCTCATCCAAACAACCTTTCGGAGAGCAATTGGAACTTGGAACAGTCCAATGGTTCTTCTAAATGCACCTTAATACGAAAAAGTTAAGATGACACTAAAACGGACTAATTTAACATACTGATTTACGAATATAATTAATGTCGCGATAAAAGAAAATCGAATATTCTTAACTAAAACAAATGATCACATGGAATCTCATAAAGGTTACATTATATTACCAATTCAATGTTAAAGCATTCAGTACCAACCCAACTTGATTCAAAACTTCACTAGCAATGATAGTTGTTAAAGTCCCCATAGTAATCAAAAAAAGGAAAGGAGAAAAAAGGGCAAGTATGGACCACCATATTGAAATGGAATTTTAATGGAATTATATCAGTTGAACAACATTATAAGTGGAGTGTGAAACAGGGAAAGTGAACTAATCTGTTATCTGTACTTAGTTTTACAAGAAAATTATGATAGCATGATTGAAGGCAATTAATTTAGTAATCAAATTGTAGTACACTCATGCATGCACAGTTCTCTGCAAATATCAATATATATTTTTGAGAAAAAAAAAATTCTATTTTCCCTTCTTGATTTTATGTCATAATGTTCATCCTGAGTCCTGACGTGATAATGAAATACTTTTATTTATTCATCATCATGAATTGATTGGCTTACCTTGTTTTAAAAAATAAATTTATTTATTAATCAAATAAAAAAATATTAATCAAGTGAAATCTGAGAATGTAGCAATATACTTTCGAAAAATATACATATATAAAACTTTGTAATAGATTGCGTCCCAACATAGTCAAAAAGTAGCATCAATCTTGCCAAACATTTTTAAAATAAGAAAGTGTTACTTTTTCTAGTACAATAAAGTTTTAATAATTAAGGATCATTATTTAATTAGAGACACCATACATTGGTTTCAAAGAATTTACATATTTATTTATTTTTTGAAACAGAATTTACATATTTATTACTCCGTATAATTAAGTGAAACTTCTCGTATTGCGTGTAATATAATACTTATTATTACAAATAATTAATCAATATCTATTTATTTACTAGTATTTTATATGCGCGATGATAAAAATATATGTCAAATATTAATACTAAATGTTAAATTTCTTAAAAAATAATTATGTGTATATTAATTTATAGTTGTAGAATTCATATTATATTAAAAGTATAGTTGATTATTATATTTAGTAATTTATTATATATATAAGTATATGGATATGAATTGGTCCAGATGAAGATCAACTTGCATCAAGATCGTCCATTGAATTCCACTTTGGATATTGCCATATTGGTATCAAGCAAGTGGATCCTTTGTGCGTTCTTGGCATGCTCGATGATGGCCTGCAAATTGCATCACTTGACCGAAGGGAAGTCCTTCGTGGCTAGTCAAGAAACCAATTGTTATACTATGGAACCTTGTATTATGAATCTTGATATAAAGATTTTGTATATTTAATTAGCACATTCTGTATTTACAGTTAACAGTTTTTGTACATGTAAATAAATAACTTGATAATTGTTGACATATAATATGATAGCTATAGGTATAGAAACAATCAACTGCACGTTTAGAATGTGTCAACTACAGATACAGAATATGAAAGTTATTTTTGGACTAGAGTCTTCAATGCAAGGTAAACCCTGGTCCATGGTAGAATTTGCCTCAAGAAACCGTCGATAGCGACCGCTGGTGGAATTATTTTTTTTTTTTTTTGAATTCACGTTAGTATTTAAAAAATTTGAAGATAATTTGTCTTTTTGACTACTTCTCGTTAATAATTTAACTGAATGGACGAAAATCGATACAAATTGAATAATTATGAATTAAAATTGACAATTTTTAAACACTCCTTGACTTTGGTATGAAGCAGCTTTAAATCTCCAGGCCAGTTGTCTCACCCAATAGAGGTTCCTACAATCCAGCGAGGGGTTAGTCACTGTGTCCGACTGTGGAGACCCTGTGTTACACAAAAAACAATAAAAATAAACAAAAGTAACAATTTTTTAATAAAATTATAGTCCCAAAAATTAAATTTGAAAAATGAATACTAGTAAATTTGTTTTCTAGGAGTTCTCGTAAACATGTTTTCTAAACCCTTGAAAATTGAAAACAATAAAATAAAGAATGAAAAGCAAAGTAAATGGGTTCTAGTATTTTTTTCTAAATAGTTTCTCTTTCAATATAAATATATAATATAATGAAACCGTGTTGGAATGATAGTCTATTTAGTTTGTAGGAAACGTATTTTTTAACAATTACTTAAAATTGTGAATTCTTATATTTGGTTAGTGTCTTAGTGAAATGGAGAGCTAATTATGATAATCAAATAGAATTGATAATATAAAAAAATGATAATCAAATACAGAATAGAATTAAAGATGTAATGTAAAAATTTTAAAAATATAAATGAATATAATAATATCACAATAGTTAAGAACTAAAATAAAAAGGAAAATGTCACCTTTTCTCATTGAATTACATTCTTTTAGTACTTTTTCTCATTGAATTATTCATATATCCATATTAGCTCCTCAATTATACTAGAAGTGACAATTTTTCCTCTTGATATATTAAATGAACATTTTTACTCTTAAAATAAATATTTCATTTATTTTGTATCCAACAAATTATTGACCAAATCGAAAGGTTTCAGTTATGATTCAGAACCAGAACCCAGTATTTGGGTTTCAATTTTATTAAAATTATGAATCCGAAAAGTTGGATCTGAATTGACGGTTTGAAATAAAAACAACTACTTGCATTAGCTTAAACTAGAATTATAATATTTGTAAATTATGTTATGATTTTGAATCGTCGATTCGCGATTCTGAATCCATTTTGAACCGTCGGTTCAAATTTTTTTTTATATAATACTTTAAATTCAACAATTAATATATTTTATTTTATTTTTTTAGTTTGAAACCGGAATCGACAGTTCTGGTTCGTAATTTTAATAAACTAAAACTCAAATATTAGGTTCCGATTCTAAATCGTAACAAGAACCTTTCGGTTTAGTTGTTACTGGTTCAGTTTAAATCAAACTGTGGTCATTTCTACATATAAATAATAATTTGTTTGAAAAAAATAAATGAAATATTTATTCTAGAGGTAAAATGTCCATTTAACAAATCAGAAAAAAATCTTATCCCTTTTAAAATATGAGGGACTAATAGATATATGAATAATTTAATGGAAAAATAAAATTTGCTACATTAACATACGTATAAGCAATATCAAATGTGGAGTATTTATATTGGAAAATACGCCCCGAAAAGTTACGTATTTTCTTTTTCTTTTTGTGTTCCTTGTACCTCGTGGTTTTCTCTATCAGACCCCATCTTCCTCTCTCTTTCACTAGTCGCTTTTCACTGCAAATTCTAGACCCAACTCCCAACGTACACTCTCTTTCTTCTTCCTCTTCTCCTCTCTTCTCTTCTCTTCTCTTTAATCTCTAATGGAACTCAAGGATTCGCCATTCCCATAAACCCCCCCAATCCCTAATTTTGATTTCAATTTGAAGCCCTACCTTAAAATGAGTCCCCATGACTCTTCCATAACAAGCAGCAGCGGCAGCTCCTCCTCCTCTTGCTCCGCCGCTCACGTCGACCAGATCGACAGCCTCCTCGCCGGCGCCGGCTACATGGTCCGCTCCTCCGACCTCCGCCACGTGGCACAGCGCCTCGAGCATCTGGAGAGTTTCATGGTGAATAGCCCTATGGGGTCCGAGATCTCTCAGCACCTAGGAAACGACGTCGTCCACCAGAACCCTTCTGATCTCGGGTCGTGGGTCGACTCCTTGCTCTCGGAGCTCCACCCGCCGCCCGTGCCCGAATTCGCCGCTCCTTGCCCCTCGGATTCCAATTACGTCACCGCGGGTCCCACTGGGTGGAGCGAATGTGAGGCGATGCAACAGCAGCCACAGATTGTTTCCCCTTCGCATCTAACGGTTGTAACGGCCACGGAGCAAGAAGATTCCGGCATCCGATTGGTGCATGCGCTGATGACGTGTGCGGTTTCCGTCCAGCGTGGCGAGTTCTCCTTGGCCGGATCCTTGATCGACGAATTGCAGCTGCTCCTGACACGTGTCAATTCCGGCTGCGGAATCGGCAAAGTCGCCGGCTACTTCATCGACGCCTTGAGCAAACGGCTGTACACGCCGCAAGGGGTTAACCTAATGGGATCGGCTTACGAGGACGAGATTTTGTATTCCCATTTCTACGAGGCGGCTCCGTATTTAAAATTCGCTCACTTCACGGCTAATCAAGCCATATTAGAGGCCTTCCACGGCCACGATTGCGTCCACGTCATCGATTTCAACTTGATGCATGGCTTGCAATGGCCCGCATTGATTCAGGCGCTGGCTTTACGTCCCGGCGGGCCGCCGTTACTCCGGTTAACCGGCATTGGCCCGCCTTCCCCCGACGGCCGCGATTCCTTACGTGAAATCGGGCTCAAATTAGCGGAATTGGCGCGTTCCGTTAACGTCCGGTTCGCCTTCCGCGGCGTGGCGGCTTCGCGGCTCGACGATGTCAAGTCGTGGATGTTACAAGTCGGGTCAAATGAAGCCGTGGCGGTGAATTCGATAATGCAGCTGCACAAATTACTCGGCCCGGACCCCATCCGCGGCTCGCCCATCGATACGGTTCTGGGCTGGATCAGGAGTTTGAACCCCAAAGTTGTAACCGTTGTTGAGCAGGAAGCGAACCATAACCAGCCCGAATTTCTGGACCGGTTCACCGAATCTTTGTACTACTACTCCACAATGTTCGACTCGCTGGAGGCTTGCCCGGCTCAGCCGGAGAAAGCCCTAGCCGAGATGTACATTCAGAGAGAGATTTGCAATGTGGTGTGTTGCGAGGGAGTGGCTCGGGTAGAGAGGCATGAGCCGTTGGGAAAGTGGAAGGCTCGACTCACCGGAGCCGGCTTCAAGCCCCTCAATTTAGGCTCTAATGCATTCAAGCAAGCCAGCATGTTATTGACTCTATTCTCAGCCGAAGGCTACAATGTTGAAGAGACTGAAGGGTGTTTAACACTAGGGTGGCACAGTCGACCTCTCATCGCGGCTTCGGCTTGGCAAGCCAGCCGTGACTGAGCCAGCCAAGCCAACCCGTCCACTTGGGGGGTAAATTACTGATTTTAGTTGCATTGTCAAATCTTTAGTAGCTTTGGCCCCCAAAGTTTAAACCATTAGAAAAACAAGAGAATCGAGGTTTACCCAGTACACATCCTTAGAGAGTGATTACCAGTTTTTCTCGTCACCCAGAAAAGATCTCCGACATAGTATATGTTCTTATGAGTTGAATCATGGAAGAGTTAATTAATTACATATTGTACAAGGCAAGTCAAGGCAAGGGAACCCAACAATCTTTCAAGATGTGTAGTGATAGTGATGGGTTGGGTTTATATGTAAAATTTCTCCTTCTGAAAACCAAATTTAAACTTCTTTCTTTCATATGATGTGAAAAAGAAGAAAAAAAATGCATGCTTAATATAAAAGTTACAGCTTTTTGGAGTTTGGGTCAGGGAGGGAATGAGAAAAAAAAAAGTTTTGGGTTAGTTGATGATGAATCAGATTGTACAAATTGTTCAGAACTACCAAACCAAATGTTAAAACAAGAAAAGAAAAGACCCCTCCACTTTATAGATGCCAAAACACACAGGTAGCATAAATGGCAATTTCATAAGTGGTTGTGATTCATAATATGTGTATCAGTGTATGTTCAACACAGGGGTGCCAGTTGCAGTCTGCTGCTAACTGGCTGGCCTGGTAATCAACAATCCTCTGCACAAATTAATTAATTATTTTTTTTAATAGAAAAAAAAAAGTGAAGAATTGAAGTCTATGGTGATGTCTCTGTCTACTCTCTAGCTACTCAGATTTGAAATTTTCTTCACTATTTTAGCAATCACTAATCTCAATTATTGTAGGTTGGTATTGGGAATTCCATTTATTGGTACATTCAATTCATATAATTTAAGTAGTCAAGTTTTTATTATTGTTACGTGCCCATTGGAACTTGTTGATTAATAAAATAAGTTTTCTAAATAGCGTTAATTGCATGGAAAACGATTGTTTTTTCTTCTTTATTTTGATTAATTTTTTTTTCTTTCCCTTGTTCTGTTAAGTATTTAATGTAATCAGCCTTATACTTTTCCCCTTTTAAGTTCACTCTTACGTGTTAATAAGATTCTTTATTTTCGTTGACGATTCATTAATTGACTAACTCCTCCACATGTTAAAACAAAAATATACTGAATAATGAGAGGAGAAAAATATACTGAATAGAGAAAAATCTAATTAGACAGTGTCATAACATGAAGAGGCAAATGTTATAACCCCTCCCTCGGTCCCTCCCTTTTTTCCTTTGTTTTGTTTATTTATTTATTTATTTATTTATTTATTTATTAAAGTACTAATTTCAATCCCATGAGTAAAATGTTTATTGACAATTTTTTTAGAGAACGGTACATGGAATCCTCAACCTTTTGATACTTTTCGTGTCAAGGACTATTTTGTTTCTCGAAATGGTAAATGCATTCTCAAATAATGAGACACTTGTCACAATAATATTTTGTTGGATAAAAGAAATAGAAAACATTTGTGACTTGCTTTATCTTTAATCAATCAAAATATATAATATTTGTAAAGAAAAACGAATGTTAACAATTGTAGTAGTACATTTTCACTCTCAAAGTTAAAATATCAATACTCCATCATTACTTTGGGTAGGAATTACAATTTTAATCTCTCAAAGAAAATACATCAAAATTCACCCAGCATGGGTTGGGGTGAATAGTAAAAAATTAAATTTGCAAATGGGTAAAGTTAGATGTGAGATTTATACACCAAACTCGCGCAGAATCTAACTCAACCCCCTATGAATCAAATAAGAACTTGTTCATTAAAAAAAAAAAAAACTAATAAGAGTCGTTTATTTGGAAAGATCTAACACCTTAAAGCACAGAGAGAAAAAATTCAGTGAATGTAAAAATTAATTGCAATTAGTGTCTACCTTTTAAACCTTATGATGTAATTCTTTTCTATTTGGTTTAAGGGTTCAACTTTTACTATCTAGGTGTTTAAAATTTATGGTATACCTTTGCCAAGGACCTTGTAGTCCAGTGGCATCAAACCCTTCCCTTTATACGGGAGGTGGTGGGTTCGAGCCTCAGTGGAGTCAGTTGATGCATTTTAAATGAATATGTGCGCTTGGTTATAATGTGGAGTGGTGTGTTTAATCTGTTTTCTGATGTATTTTAGTACGTAGAATGATGTGTATTTTAACACATATATATTGAGCGTTGATTGTATTTTAACACATATATATTGAGCGTTGATTTGCTGACTTGCTGTAATTTAATGGCTGCAAAATAGTTGCACGGTCGCACCTAAGGATTAGGTCGCATTTGAATTGTATATATATATATATAAACCTCCATTAAACATGAAAGGGAAGCAAGAACCTCAATTCTGTGTTATCCAAGGGATAGGGGAGGGGGTGGACATTTCTACATTGATCAAGATTGTTTACCAAATATTTTAACATTCGATATGACTTACATAATGAATTGACAATAAAATTAAATTATTCACTGATAACTAATAAATATAAAGAAACCAAGGCAAGATTAAATAATAGATTTCTTAACCTATTGTTTATAGGGGGTGGGATGGTATATTATTTATAATAAACCTATTGTGCATTTGAGCAATATTACACGGCCAAACTACCACAGCTAGTGGTCTAAAACATTGATAGTGCACCCTACACCCTCAAATGGAGTGGCCTTTTTTAGACCATTGATTGAAGTGTCAAACAAATATTTAACCAAATGTTGACCATGTAAAAAGACTTCAAACCAATTATATGTTCCCATAGAATAAAAACGTTAATCGGTTTGTGTATTTTCATAAGTTCAATCAAAACACTTTTGGCAGGCTCTCGGTGGGAGGGCCATTGGAAGCACAAAAAATAAGAATAATAATAAAATCAAAGACTTATGGCATAAAAATTAGTTGCTCAATCCTACTTCGATGTTACCATCTTATCAAAAAAAAAGTTTGAGTGTTTTACATTTACTAGTAATGTTAATGTGAAAATACCTCGTACCTTAAGCATAAGGTTGGAGGTTTGATCACCACACATGTGAATGGAGCAAATCATATGGCCAGTCTCCTACAATATAGTGTGCTGACTGTTGGGATGGATGATTAGTCTTCTGGCTGTCGGCTGGAAAGACACCTTGGAAAAACCTAAAAAAATGTTAATGTAAAATAGAAGGTAGTGTAATAAAAGCGTGAAACTTAATTTCATGAATGGTCTCTTGACTTTTGATATTTACTATTTTTATCATCGATTTTTTCTGGAACTATTCATGGAATTAACTCAAAGCATGATATTGAAAGTGCTACTTTCCTTTTTTACTTTGATGTATGGAAAAATTTGTAGCCGCTATTCGAATGCCCGCTCTAGGTGAAGCCACTTTGCAACTCCAGTTAACAAAAGACCAAGTTGAGGTAATCCAACTTAGGTTGTCCATAGCTAACTGACACAAACTAAGAAGGTCCAATAGATAGCTCTCACATGGAGTCGAACTTGAAATCTTGTTGTGACGTTACCAAGCACTTGCTGGTGGAATTACTGCACATAACTTTATAATATATAATTTATAAGGAAGAAAATAATTCAGTGTTCCAAAAGGAGCGGTGGAGTGATAGGAACATGATTGTCATATTTTTCGTACTTGAAAATTACAAATCCGATTGTTACAAATACTCTTTTGCATGTCACAAATCCGATTCTTGCCAATACCCTTTTGTTTAAGGTCACAAATTCTACTATTACAAACATATTCTCATACTTGTCTATGCTATTTTTGGGAGGTAAATATGTTTTTTTTTTCATTAATTAAAATAATATTATTTTCCTCTATTAAAAATAATTATTTAATATTTAACTCTTGATGTGGTAAAAATAAAACTCTTTATTTTTGTTAGTTATTTACAAATTAGCCGAGTACATTAGGATGATAGACTTACATGTGAACTTATTTCAAATGTAAAATGATTTGACTTGATGAATTATACATCTTTAATGTTTTCTTTTTTTAATCCAAAAACTTAAGAATACCAAACAAAGACAATGGTCCAATATCACCATAATCATGATTGTCTTGGGTCTAGATCTAGACCTTTGTGAGGACAAAGGCAACCATAATCGCATGTGTCCTTGTATAGATCTAAACCTCTTTAAGGAGTTCGAAATATAAAGATCAATAGCCCGTGATTCCCCGTCAATGGAAACAACCATTGGCTTGCATCTAGATGGGGTACTAAAATCACTACCTTAAATTTGTCTATTGACATACCAAAAACTTTTTTAAAAATTTGTTAACCTATTTATAAATTGGCAAACACGAATTAATAATCAACTATTAAGAGGAATATGTTATTCTTGTATGTAAGTGGGGTACTAAAATCATTAATGATACGGTTATAGTGAAACTCTACTTGCCTTACGGAGGTCACAAGTTTACTTCTTCTGATCTTAAGAGGGTTCACGAGTCTACTTTCCGATCTCAAAAGGGCTTTCAAGTGTACTTCCTATCTTAGGAGGGCTCACAAGTGCACTTCTTGACCTCAAGAGGGTTCACCAGTATACTTCCCTATTGACCTAGTGTATTTTCCTACTTGAATAGTGTATGTCTACTTATCTGTCGCATTATTAGTACACTTACCGGTTGCATTATCAGTTGCCTTATCAAGTCGACTTACCGGTTGCCTTGTTAGTTGATTTCCTGACTGGCCTTGTCAATAACCCCACAACGATCGTCAAGTGTCCGCAAGATCTAAACCAAGCTCCCCATCACATGATCACACTTCTAAAGACACTTGAAGAGCATAACTTCATCGCTGAATCTCTAAAGGACACGTGGAAGGCATGCAAACGGTTGGCATGTATCCTCACACCCTTCTATATAAACGACACTTATTGCTCTTTGTGGGTGAGGTTATTTCTCCCAACCTACACCACTCCAACCGGAACTTCCCGACCTTACATGGTCGGACGATTATTTAGCTTCCCGACCGCGCTACTTACCTTTAGTTAACTTCTCGGTTGCGCCACTTGCCATCAATAGACTTCTTGATCACGTTCATTCCCCTTATATGTAAATGTACATTTCAATAGTATTGAGTATTGTAGGTTAGAATTTGTATTATTCAATCATATTAGTGAATTTCGGTTTAACCTAGTCTAAAAAAGTTTGTAATTTTTTTTTTTTACTTTCATGATTTTCACGTAAAACGCCTGACCTTATTATTTCCTGTGTACTATTCATTCCAGTTGTACAAGGTAACCCAAACTAATTAACATCATCAAGTACCAAATATTCATTTCCTGTCGTGACAAAAAGAAATAATATAGTTTTGATTAAATATGTATAACTTAAGTGAACATAGCATGAACAGATAAAAGAAATGAATTAATAATGAAATATAAAAGAATCTAATATTTGTGTACACATATCTAGATGAGGTGGTACAGAAAATAAGAGAAAAAGAAATATAATGGGACGGGGCCCGTTGAACGTAACAGAGGGGGTGTCGTGGGCAGAGAGCCAGAGAGGAAATCACATGAGCTTTCTGTCCCCCACCCTGCATCCTGCATTGCATTGCATTACATTATATTACATTACATTACTGTTCCCTCTTTTCTCTATCTCTTTTCCATTCCTTCAATTCTCTCCCATTTCCATCAACATTTATCTTTCCCTTTCACCTCTACTCTCCCTTCTCATTTACTCTTTCACCATCCTCTCGACTGCTCGAACGGTATAAGTTTATAACTTTAAATAAGAGGTCACATGTTTAATCACAGTTCAAATTAAAATTATTAAAATATTATATATTGTTTTTTCAGTGACTCTCGAACAGGGACTCTGAATTTTAAAAGTAGTCTAGCCTAAGCGGAGAAATTTAAAATTTATATATATATATAAAATAATGATAAATAGGAGAGTTTCCGGAATAGGAGATGTGTAGGCTCGGTGTTATAACGCCAGCACGTGAACCCGTTTTCCAGGTCGCCTGATGTGGCCCTTCTGGGCCCCACTCAATGTGTACAAGTCATCAATGACTGCAATGGGGGAGGGGACCACCATCATGGACCTTGCCCCAAGAGTTGCCGGTCTGCTTGTGATATGAATATGATGCATCTTCTCTCTCTCTCTCTCTTTCTCTCTCAACCTTCTCCAACCCCCATTTTTCTCATGCCTTGATAATGATATCTCCATTACTCTCAACTCTCCTTTTTTTCTTTTTCATTACAACTATGATTAACATTTAAAAATATCACAATAATCATTTGTACATGTCCATTAAATACCATCATTACAATTATATTAACTAGTAAATTACCCGTGTGAATGATTAGCCGATAAAATATTGTGATGCTGTGAAAATTCTAAAAGTCGGTATCTTTTCAAACTTTAGTTTATTCTTGCATGTTACACTCAATCACATACTAAATGTAGCTATCATAGTGCTGGAATTTTGGACCCCATTTCATATTAAGGTAGCTGTGTGGTCCCGTAACAAAGCCTCAAAGCGTAGCAAATTTTAACACTAAGAAAATTATTTCACACATTTTCTGTTATTTTGTAGCTATCATGTCTTCGTTGCACTATGCCACTATCCACGAGTATCTTGCACAAATCTTTGAGTAAGAATGACAATACTGAAGGGATATTTTGGAATTTGAATCGTGAAATATACTCGTTCATACTATGTGTTTTTTTTTTTTTTTTTTTGAATGAGATAATTATCAATTATGATAGATATTATATGGGTATATTATACTATTGTGCATAACGAGGGTTTCCTATATCTATATAGATGTAAGTGTAAAAGTTGGATAACCTAAATTACAATTGTTATACAATGAAATGTGAGGACCATGACCGTCGAATGAAATTGTAGTAGAATTAAATTAGTGTATGTGGATCGAGAATGAAACTAAAAAAACAGAACACATTATTGTCAAATGAAACTATAGTATAATTAAAATGATACTTTGGTTTTGCTATGATGAAACTAATGTGCGTGAAAAGTTAAACTAAAATCTAGAGTCATACGATAATATATATTGTCAAATGAACATGAAGTGTAATTAAAATAATACTTTAGCATGCTTGATGTGGTTCAAAATGTCTGGAACTCGGATGATCAATTCATACACAATATTCCCAGAACTGCGGCAACTTTGGCATCATGGAATAAGAATACTTTTGGAAACATTCATCACCGCAAAAAGATCGTTCTTGCACGTCTTAGAGGGATTCAAATCAGACAGTCATCTTCGTTTCACGGGGGACTGGCAAAGCTTGAGGATAAACTGGTCAGGGAGTATCAAGACATTCTGTATCAAGAGGAATTGTTATGGTACCAAAGATCACGGGAAGAATGGATTACCTCGGGGGACCGTAACACGGCGTACTATCACGCGGCCACTATTGTTCGAAAAGCTCGCAACTCGACCAAGAGGCTTCGGGGTGACGATGGAAACTGGATTACTCAAAATGATGCTCTTAAGGGTCATGTTCGGGAATATTTTATGATGCTTTTCTCAAGGGAGCAAGGTCCTATTCGTATGTATAATTGGGGGGGGGGGGGTGGCTATCCTCGCATACCGACAGCTACGTGGCAGAAGTTTAACAGGTCCGTCACCTTAGATGAGGTACATTTGGCGTTGAAGGATATTGCTCCTTTTAAGGCTCCCGGGCCAGACGGTTTTCACGCCGCGTTTTATCAGCGCTTGTGGAATATTGTCGGTGTCAGCCTCTTCGAGCTGGTCAAGAATGCGGTGGCGTCTGGGTGCTTACCTGTTGGCCTAAATGACACTCTCTTAGTTCTTATTCCTAAAGTCAAGTCTCTGGAGACGGTTCGACAATTTAGACCGATAAGTCTCTGTAATGTGAGCTATAAAATTATTACTAAGGTGATTACCAATAGGTTAAAGGACATTCTTCCGGATATAGTGGGTCCATACCAAAGTTCCTTTGTTAGAGGACGCCAAATTTCGGACAATATACTCATTTACCAGGAAGTCATGCACACAATGCGAACAAAGAAGGGACCGAGGGGGTTAATGGCAATCAAACTGGATTTTGAGAAGGCCTATGATCGTTTGTCTTGGGATTTTATTAGACAAACTCTTGTGGAGATCGGTTTCGAGGAGATGTGGATAAACCTTATTATGCATTGTATTCAAACACCCAATTTGTCTATTCTTTGGAATGGGGAGAGACTTCCTTATTTCACTCCATCACGAGGAATTCGCCAAGGGGATGCTATGTCCCCGGCAATTTTCGTTCTTTGTATGGAGAGACTCAGTCAGACGATTGCTCTTAAAGTGTCGACAGGGGAATGGAAAGGCATCAGATTAACTAGTTCTAGTCCCCCCTTATCGCATCTTTGTTTTGCGGATGATTTAGTGTTATTTGCGGAGGCATCTATTGACCAAGTGCTGACCATCCGGGATAGCCTTGATCTTTTTTGCGAGGCTTCTGGTCAACAGATTAGCTATGCTAAGTCCCAGATTTTATTCTCTAAGAACGTTCATCTGGACGTTGCTTCGGAGATTGCCACTAAACTGAATTTAGAGCAGACAAATGATTTTGGTACTTATCTAGGGGTGAAATCAAACCATGGCAGAGTTACTCGCCACACGTTTAGTAGCTTGCTCGAGAGGCTCAAAGGGCTTTTGGAAGGGTGGAAATCTCGGATGTTGTCCTTTGCAGGCAGGGTAACGCTCGCTAGATCAGTCCTTAATACAATCCTGAATTATGTGATGCAGACTTCTATTCTGCCGAAAGGTGTGTGTGAGGAAATTGAGAAAAGCACCAGACGGTTCATCTGGAGTGGCGCTGAATCTGACCCCAACAAGAGTAAACTGAGTCTGGTGAAATGGAACGCTGTCACTCAACCTAAGGCGCTGGGTGGGCTGGGTATCCGCAAAATTCACGATCTGAACATGGCATATATGGCTAAGCTACGGTGGCGCCTTCAGCGGGAGAAAGAAAGCCTTTGGGCTAGAACTCTTACATGCAAATACAACGAGTCAGGCAGGAGATGCCACTCAATCGGCAGGTCTGGGTCTTTTTCGCCAGCTTGGAAAGGAATTATGGCTTCCGGGCCCTTTGTGGATGCTGGAATAATGCATGTTGTCTGTAATGGCAAGCATACCAATTTTTGGATGGATAAGTGGCTCATGTCGGAACCGTTGTCGAATTATTTACAGATAAATTTGACCCTACCAGAGCTCTATGCGAAGGTTAATGATATGTGGGAGGAAGGTCGTGGATGGAAGTGGGAGCTTTTTGCCGACTACCTACCGGTCAATATCAAGATTAAACTTGCAGGTTTTATGCTATCACCGGCGGAGGATATAAATGATGAGATTGGATGGAGTCTTGAATCAAGTGGGGAATTCACGATTAACTCTGCTTATGAGGCTCTGACTTCCTCTAACTCGACGGGTGGTCAGGACGCGTGGTCACGGATATGGAAGCTTAAAGTGCCGAATCGAATTTGTTTTTTCATATGGCTTGTTAAACACGGGAAAATTCTTACTAATGTGGAGAGAGCTCGGCGGCATATCACGGCTAACATTATGTGTTTGTCTTGTGCAGGGCAACAGGAGGATTGTGCGCATATCTTCCGTCATTGCAAGGATGCTAAACGCATTTGGAGAACGAGGTAGACCAAGCAACGGCACACCGCCTACATCAGCTCGGGTGGGAAGAGTGGTTAGACACGAATTTGCGAGGAGAGTCACGAATGGGATTTGCTGATGGTTGGCCGGAACGGTTTTCAATCCGTTTGTGGTGGCTTTGGAAGTGGCGAAATGAGGCAGTTTTCAATGGCAAGAGCATACCGTTTGATCAAAAAATTCGTTGGATTCGTAAGCAGGAAGAGGAAATTCAGGCTGCTTTCTCAAATTTAGGAGCCATGAGAATTACGGGTGGCCAGTGGGTGGAATCTTCTGTTTTTTGGACTAAACCGCGTTTCGGCTGCGTCAAAGTAAATGTGGATGGAAGCCGCTGTCCTGTTAGCAACAAATCTAGTTGTGGAGGCGTCATAAGGGATCACGAGGGGAGCTGGAAGGGGGGCTACGTTGCACAGACTGGCTCCTGTTCTACTGATGAAGCTGAGGCTTGGGCCGTATTATATGGGCTCCATCTTGCGGAAAATATGGGCTACCGACATATCATCCTGGAGAGCGATTCTGCGACCACCATTGAGCTTTTGAGGTCTTCCACCCAAATGAGTCGAGGTTTCAATAACATTTTTGAGCGTTGCCGGGCAGATGCTGTTCACTTTCAGTCGATTGAATTTAATCACGTGTTTCGTGAACAGAATAGGGTAGCTGATGCTCTTGCAAAGAAGGCCCTGGGGAACCCGAGGCATTTTACAGAGTTGAGTGAACCCCCTCCTGAGCTTCTTACTTTGCTGCAGGATGACCAAATTGGTGTGACGTTTCATCGGAGAGTTCCAAGGAGTGGGATGGATCCCGACAGTTAATGTCTTAGTCGTTTTTTGGGTGTTCCCCTCTTCTATGAATCAAAAAAAAAAAAATACTTTAGCATTGTTATAATTAAACTAGTATTTGTAAAAAATGAAACAAAAAAAATAGAGCTCATTTAATAATGTATTAAATGAAACTGTAGTAAAATTAAAATGATACGTTAATATTGCTATAATAAAATTGTGTATAAAATATAAAATTAAAAAACATAGCAATATTGTCAAATGAAATTGAAGCGTAATTCAAATGATGCATACTTTATGGTCCAGGTTGCTACATAAACCACGTTACATAGTAAAATTTGTCTCTAATTTATGTAATGAATGGTTCATTAATTTAGGGCACATAATAAAGTCCTGGAATTCAGCTGTCTGTTGTTTTATGTTTTTCCACTTATGCTTCTTTTAGTTTCTCTTTATTACCTTTCGGTCCTTTTTCACTTTCATGGCCTGGGCCACACACTGTTTAGTTATTTTCAGTTCCTGTTTCTAAAGTGGGGCCATGTTGGGTACTCGACACTACCAGATAAAGGCCTCGTGTTTATGGGTAAGGCCCAATTTTGAAGAAATTTCACATTGCATCTGTAAGACAAATTACAATCCACACAACTATGTAGATCACAGTTCAAAACGACATTATGTACTTATAATTAATATATTATGTGTCTTCAGGCAAATTATGCTATAGACCCGGATTCACCTTGTCCAAAACGCACGTCTGAAATAAGGTGCTATTAGTAATACCGTTTCCTCAGCCAATGATATATATATTTTTCTAAATAGAGTTTAAAAATTGTGTTATACTGTTGAATATAGAGTTTTGTAATTGTGGATATAGAGTTCAGAAATTGTGAATATAGAATTCTACAATTGTGAATATTGAGTTCTGTAATTTTGTATACTGAGATCTCAAATTGTGAATATTCAATTCTATTGTGAATATAAAGTTAAAAAATTATAAATATAGAGGAACGAATTCTAAAGACAAACGGCAAGGAAGGGAGCACTTTAAAAAAAAAAATCAGATGACGTCGTTTTGAACACAGGTCCACCTTGCAAGCTGGACTAGGTCCATGACATAACAACCGGTGTCTTCAATTTATTTATAGGTACATAATATGTTAACTAAAGATACACAATGTATTAAATACAGTCACATAATCTGAATATCATTTTAGACCATGTCCACAATGCAAGATGGACCTTGATCCATGGTATAATTTGCCCAGGTCAAGCATAGAAATTTTGGTTAAGGAGTTGAGACTCAAAATTTGTCATACATTAGGATTTAGGACTCTCTAGTCCCTACTATATAAACATTTCCAGCTCTTTTTTTCCTACTCAATTCAAACTTATATGACCTTATTTTGCTCTTTGCCTAGCAATAGAACATTACATTTTTCACCTTCTCCTTCAATGCCGGCAGGGGCCGCACCCCGGAACCATTCGTGGTGCGCGTGCAGCGCATCGAGCTGTTCGAGCCGTTCTCGTGGGCGTCGTTATCAACATAAAACCGCGCTCTGTAAGCCGCCAAATGTGCATAATATGCAGGTGGCACTGCATTCATAGTAACACAGATACCATATTATAATGCAGCTTTGTATGAATAAAATGCAGAAGCAAAAAACACAGTTCTATCTGGGCATCAGAGCTTTGCATTGAGAGAAAAGTTAGAAGATTACCAACAGAAACGGACCGAGTGCATCGTGCATACCTGCATTCGTTGCAGTTGTTACTAATAATGGAAAAGGAAAAGCAAGACAGTTAAAAAGTAGTTGTAACGACTAGATTGAGAGAAAATAGATTCGTTACGTGTAACAAAGGTTGTTTGTCAGAGATTGGATTTCGTCTGCTGTGAAGTTGTTCTCGTCCCAAAGAACATGGTAGTGTGCAGGACGACTAGTCCCCTGCGAATGTGAACGATGCCACGGGGTCAAACATGGAACAAAAAGAGCAAACAACCACCTTGGTAGATTCCTAGAACATCCTTTATCAAAAACTTTAGATTCCTAATAAGCTGCTAATGAAATTTATAGATTCAATTCAAGTTCAGCACTTACCTGAATCCCAGCATGACTGCATAGATAAAAATCGAATTCTGTAGGATGGCAAATCTTAGAATCCACCACAGTACCTGCATTTTGTTGTCATAAATTTCAATTATATCAAATGGGAAAACGAACATTCAATCATCAAAAAGGGTGGAAAAGCAAAAACATTATAGTCTTACCAGGTAACACATTCCCACTCCTGTCCATATGATTTCGGTCATTGTGGTTGTTAGCAAAAAGCCTCGTGTGGTGACGTTTTTGGACAACAATGAAAGTAACCAGAGGTTGGTAACCCGGTTCCAACGATGCACAAGCCTGGAGGCACAGTAAGTAATACAGATTTAGAATTGAACTCGAAAACATTTACTGCACGAGTTATTCCCAAATTCACAAACCTTGCGGATAGCATCGAGCTCGAACAGTAGAACCTGATAGAACTGCCCATCACTAACACCATCCCTACACCCGTTAAGGTAATTAGAACAAAACATCGCAGGTCTACAAATATACGACTTCAAATCTTCAATTCCAGACTAAAATACCTATAGAATATTATCCTCAGCGGTTTTTGTCCAGTGGCCTTCTTAAATGACAGCAAAAGTTCCCTGCAATCGTTGAAACAAACATGTTCATTTCCATTTTCCTAGCATATCTGCTATAATACATTGCTATCCAGAAATCTGCAGCTAAGTGAAATTGCTATTTTGCATATCAAGTAAGGATATTGAATGAACACCTAATCATGCCTCCCGAAACTTTCCCCCATTGAGGATCGTGCCATGTTCTGTAAAGATCCTGGATGAGTTCTTGTCGATGTGGCTGAGCACACACTAATCCCGCATACTTGGTAACTTCGGGCCAATCTTGCGAGGCCACGACCTTCACCAAATAACAGATGTCATAAAAATTTATCCTCGAACAACTTGCAGTAGTCATATAAAGCGAGAAGCTTGGATTCTTACAGCGGCTATTGATGGGCTACAGTCCTCTCCAGATTCGGGATGAGTAACATCAGCCCCAAATATGATCGTTGGGATGTCGCTTACCAGAGGAACTTTCCATCGTAAGGCATCTAAAAGCACAGTATTCCTTCCTCCCATCTGCAATAACATTTTCAAAGTACTTTGAAAACCGCTAGGTAGAACTAGAAATGCATTTATATTAGCAACATTTTGCCGGTAAACAACTAGTTTGATTCACTACTTCCAACTTGCCTTCACATTAATCTTAAGCGATACATTTGACAGGTATTGTTTGCTGATCTTTAAGACATGTTTCGTGAGGCAGCACTGCGATATCAGTCCGAGGTCTGTTTCACAAATTCGCTTCAGAGTACCTGAATATCAAGCAGCATTCTCGTTAAAATTCATTCCATGTTGTTCAAGTAAAAACATCAAGAAAAAAAATATTAGTTAATCGAAGTTGCTTTTGTAGGCGAGCAATATAGTAGCAGACAGACAAATATACACGTACCATACAAAGGACCGTTATTGTCTGGAAGAATGGCTATGAGTAGTTCTAGTTCTTTTCCTCCGGGTTTGTTGGCAGCAACATTATAAACGTAGTTCAAAGCCTTCTTTACCTGGTCTGGTTTAGCCGAATAGATCGGGATGACTGGCTCAGAATTAAATTCCTGATATGAAAGGTCAAAAATGAAACCATTTAGTTGGCAAAAATTTCATGGCTTTGGCTATTGATCAATACATGATTTAAATGCATTATAAGCTAAATTGTTACCATTCCAGAGACTTGACACATCTGAGCCAGCTGTTGGCAAAAGCCACGAGCAGCATTTTCCTGGACATTACGCGAGAAATTGATGCAAGCCCAGTGGTTGACAGTGCTTCCATTAATTACTTTCTGTAACGGGAGAAGAATATCTTTCGTTAAATATCATGATCCTAGATTCCTAGTACTAGAACAAAATACGGTGTTGTTAGGATTGAGTACCGGGCACTTACCTTATTTATCATGTTCCACTGACCTTGCTGAGGTCGACATTCCTTTTCCTTTCCAGAATCATGGTATTTCAACTAAAAGAAACGAAAAACGAATTGGTGAATATCATCACGCCCTTTGAAGCTAAATTTCAAGACACAAGCATAGTAGCGTTACCCATGGGGCAGGGAGAACACGAGCTTCAACTGATGCTAGCTTATCATCAATGTTGATGCCAAATTCCTTGGCAACGGGGTCTTCCTTGTACCCATTTTGCTTAATTGTCTGGATGAGACAGAAAATTTCACCTTTAAGGAAAACGAAATCTTTAGAAGTATATATAACAAATAAACTTATGTATATCAACCTGCAAAATGTCGAGTTCTTGCTCTCTAGGCCTTTGGCATGAAGATTTTAGCAACGAAGTTATCTGCTTCTCATCCAGCCGTTTGGTATACCTCTGCCCCTCAACAATCTTACAAGCCTATTGAAGCCAAAATCGAGATTTTTGGAATATTTTTGCCTAAAAGGAAAATTTTAAAGGAAGAATCAACTACTTAATTACCTCCATTGGTAAATAATTAACTTTCCTTTGACTTCCCACTTGGAGGCAAGGTAAATGTGGATATTGAATGGTATATCCGTACATCTCTTGAAAATACTCGATTACTGATTTCATGTTCTTTTCCTCATCAACAGGAAAACTGTATTCAGCAGAAGTAGGTAAAAACCGTAAAATGAATAAGTAGCCAAGAAAACATGAAGGTATGATAGAAATGAATGGTGAATGTTACTAGATGTACATTAGCTCCCTGGTTGGTTGTGATGTCAAACCCGAAATTCTGTATTTTCTCCTAATGTTTCCCCTGTGTGTAACTTCAACTTTGACACCTCTCAGGGCTTTCTTAACCTGATTAAAATCGACAGGATAAGAGCTTTAATTTTTCTTTTTATATGCAGAATTAGTATATTGTTTAGTAAGCTTACCTTAACCCGATCTGCATCGGACAGTGGCCTGGAACTTATATCTCGTCCTAAAACTTGAGCTACAAACTCAACAACCGGGAGAGGTTCTATGAATGCTGTCGTTGACATATCTGCCCCGAACATATAAAACCGTTAATTCTAAGTAAAACATCAACACTAATATGCAGTATCAAGATTCATAAAAGGAAACCGATATGTGGGATTTATGGACTATATATCCTACCAATATTCAGTGATAGTCCCATTTGAGTCGGTTTTATACTCTGATAAAAGCCCCGCCAAGACTGTAAGCCATTACCAAGAGCCTGTGGTTTCTTGATACTAGGAGAATAGAAGAATCTCCCAACAGATATATACCTAAAAGCATTCAAAATGACAAGACATATATATATATATATATTTGAGAATGTAATGCGAAATCTCTTGGTTTGATTGAGGTAGAATTAAACCTTCGGGATGCAAGTTCCCTCAATACAACATCGAAGATTTTAAGCGCTTGAAAAGGGGCATCAGCTTGTTTCCCAGCGAGGAAATTGTGCAACTGAGCCATGTCTGCCTGAGCTGAAAACTTGATTGTGACAGTAAATCGACGCTCCCTAACACGATATAATCAACAACGTTTTAGCTAAGATCCATTCGACGAGAAATGCATAGCAATTAACTAACTAACTAACAGCGTTTAGTCCTAATAACTTACTTTGTGATGCCACTCCACTCATCATCATCAGCCAGAGTTATGATAAAGTCTTTTGTGTTAAAAGGGAGCAATCCAGCTGTGTACAGCATTCGCCTCCCATCATACACCGGAAGCCTATTCCCCAGCTCGGTTTCTTTGTGGCGTTTCACCAATTCAGTCATGATAGCTTTGTTCAATCGAGTCGAATTAATTTCCGGACTAAACTTCACCTGTATTCAAACACAACAAAAAAAATTGTAAGAACTTAACTCAAATCACCAAGATAGAGAAATTAACCAACAATGGCTTACAGTATACTGGCTTAAGTTCCTATCTGATAGCTCAGCAACGAAGTGATTTGCCTTCACAATACATTTGGTCCCCAATTGGCCATAGCCAGGCCTAGTCGGGAAAGAAAGCCTCCGGTCAGACGAAGAAGAAGAAGGGGGATTATTATTATTATTATTATTCCCACCTATCTCCAACATCTTTTCCATTTGTACCCCTTTCCCTTTCCTCCTCCCCCTTCTCCTCTTGGCTTCTTCCATTCTCCCATCGCATCTCGACAAGATTCGAGACACAGAATTCTGATTCCTCGACTCCTGCAATGGAGCTCTGGAGATCACATGCTTTTGCTCAGCCTCTTTCATCTGCCACTGAGGCATTTCCTAATTCCTATGTTCTTGTGAAGTGAATCTCAGATGTGCCCTTCAATTCACACCAAAAATTAATTGCATTCAGATAGCTATATATCAAATTAATCAGGCACTTTTATACTCAGAAGCTAAAGAATATGATAGTAAGACAAAGAATAGATTGTTATAGAGAGTGGGAGGACAATTTTGACATGCAATCAAAAAGAATCATAGGACAAATAAAAAAAAACACAGATGCAAAAGGAATAGGATAGAAAGAATCAAATCTCTACATGACACGCTTCTGTCTCAGCACTGTTTTCCCCCTGAAAAGGTTTTCACCAAAAGTGAAAAAGAGCCATGCAACCATGCAGATCCCAGTAGGCAATAAGAAACAAGAATCCAAAACCCAAAAAATTAAAACCAAAATCTTCACAGTAAAATTACTGTGTATAGGAAGTTAAATAGCTGGAAGGTAAATAAAAATATTTGAAAAACACCTGAGGTGGTGGGATGAAGGGACAGAAGTGAATGTCTCCTTAATGCTAACGAACTCAATCTTCAATGGCGTGTCAATGTCAGGAAGAACAACACATGACGACAGAATCACATACGTTACTTATTTCCCTGTTGTTCTTTTGTTTTTAACCCCCCACCCACCCATTGAGGTCCGTGAACAATTCAAGAACTTCTGGACTTCTGCAACATTATCCCCCGGTCAATTTCTGCTATTATGTCCGCCTAACATTGTACACTACGCCAAACAACCAACAAGGAAATTTCAAACTTATGCTCTGATTGGGATTTTGAATCAGAAATTTTTTTGGTTGGTCCACTAGCAGAATCAAAGTCGGGATCTTTTCTTTAAAAAAACAGAATTCTTAGCTTCATTGGCCAAATGAGAAGGAAGAAGAACAAGTACTGTAAAAAAACACAAAAAGGAATTACAGAAGTACCAAAAGTACATGAGTGGATTGTTTATGTGAATGGACATGAAGAAGGATGTGGGCAAGCAAAAGGTACTAAGAACCTTAAATGACAAGAATAAGCCTTGAATGATCTTAATCAAGCAGCAGAAATTGTGGGTCATAGTTTTTTTTTTTTTGAATTAAGGTACAGTAAAAAGCTGAAAACTGTGAACTTAGATTGACAGGAGAGCAATTAATGTTGGAGGGCTAGTGCTAGAAAGGTAAAATTCCTGGGCTGAGAAAAGCTATGGCAGGAGAGGATTTTTAAGTTTTTAACTACTACTTACTGCAACCCAGAGGTAATTTCAAGAAGGCAACATGGAGAGGGTGACAGATAGCAAAGCATTACTGTGTGAAAAAAAAAAATTACTGTTAAGGGTTTTCAGATTCAAGGTGGTTTACACATGATAGGGATGTCTCATAACTCACTGCCAGAATGGTTTCACCATAACGGTCCAAGTGGTTGGCTCTCCATTCTATGTTGGTGGATGTGATTTCTTGCCTAATTTCATTAAACCACATCACTACACTATTACTGCACTCTGAATCTGATTCATATCACTTCAACAATTCAACCAAAACTGTGCAATTAATTCTCACTCTCAGATCAAGCTACCTCCTTCAATTCTAGGTAATTGCTCTCATCTGCTTCTTGGAGTAAATACTAAATTACTACGGAGTATTTGCTAAAAATCTATTCTTTTTACCTGATTCAATAATACCAAACATAATCACGTATAACTTATATCTAGTATAATCAGGTATAATATATATGGTGGACTTTTTATCGACATCAAACATTAGTCCTCCCACGTAATAACATGCTGAGTTAGCCTAATTTATTTATTCACTATCATATCTGATTGAGGTGTGAGAACTCTGGGTGGAAGGAATTTCGTCTTTTGTAGACAAGATATAACATATATGGATGTACAATGATAATCTTATCACAAAGTAATATATAACTAAATTGATTAATTTGTTTTTTTTTTAAAAAGTAAATTGATTAATTATGCATAATTAATTCTATATTACTTGTTACAAACAAGTCTTTTTACATGCAATACGCACAAATAAATGTCCAATATTAGTGCTAATGTTAAAATTATAGTTGTATTGAAGCAATTTTTTTTTTTAAATAGTAGTATACAATTTTGTAAAAGAAAATCGTAAAATTTATATTATATTAAAAAATATAATTAATAATTTGGGTAATAGTTATGCTATGATTAACAATTGCTGAAGTAAGATTTTTAGACATAGGAATTGATTAAATATAATTGTGATAATATTTAACGTATATTAACAAAAGTTTAATAGTGTCAGGACAATTTTGTCTTATAAAAATGATAGTACAATATTTGTAGTGTAACGTATAACTCAACAATTATAGAAATACATATATAAAATCAGGGAACTAATATGAATTTATTCTTATAAGTTTTTTTTTAAAGAAAATTTATATGTTATATAAATTAGATACAATTTGAGACGAGAAATATAAAAAATAAAAAATTTAAAATAAATAGCTTCAAAGCAGCTTGTGAAAAGGTGTATGGACTTCTTCCATTCTACTGTGATGGCCGGCCACCACTAAAGACAAGCAAACAAGTTTGGGGGGAAAAGGAAGCCAAAAAAAAAAAAAAAATGTGATGACAATTGCAGCTTTTCTTCACCTATCACTCAATTCACCACAAATTTCTCAAGCTCCACGTTTTTTAGACAATAGCTAGACTAAAGTTTAAATTCGAAATTTCTCACCCTCAAACGAGGAGGTTATTCTCGACTATTCTCTCTATCCCTAAAAATTATAGACCTATAGATTGATCGAGTAAAAAATTATGAGTAACAAGAAAAACCAACATTCACTATTTGAGATTGTGCATTAAGTAAAATTCACTTTTTGACTCTAGCAGATAAAAAATTATAAATAAATAAACTAGTATAAGTTGTTCCGAAGTTATCCTAAAATAAGGTAGATAGAGGAAAAAGCAAATAGTGGAAATGGTGTGGGTTGGGATGAATGATTCATTGACCAATAAAGGATGGGCCTTTGATGAAAACGACGACCCACTGAAAAGCTCAAAGTTTATTCTCTTCATTATCACTCCACTCAATGCTGCTATTGCTATATACCATTTGTTTGGCCTTTAAAATTTTTTGTATGTACAGCGACTGTACAGCCCTGCCCTGCTGCGCCACCACTTTAGAGGCGAGAGGCGAGACCACCACAAACACCTATTCCAATTTTAACTATTCTGTCCTGCCAAAACTACTCATGAATTACTCTTCCTACCTATCTAACATTTATATTTGTAGTGTTGTGGCCTGCCCTGCCCTGCCCATTAAACAAATGGGGCTGCCTATCAGTTTTGACCCACTCCCAATTTTGTATATATCATTCTTTTCATATTACACGTAGAATTTATGATTTACACATTACACTTGATCTTATCGGTACTACTTGTAAGTTAGGTTAAGATGTACAAGTCCGACTGCTGTTAGTGGTTTGTCAAGTTGACAAATTCATGTCAACTTAATTGACTAATTGTATTTTTTTTTTCAAGGCTCGAACCCACCACCTCCCATATAAAGGGAAGACTTTGATGCCACTGGACTACAAGGTCCTTGGCAATTGACTAATTGTATAATTTTAATATAATATTTATAGTTTATGGTTTAGTGTGTAAGTTTTAATTTATGGGAAAGCCTGTTACTTAAGGTGCATTTGGATAAAGTCCACTTGTGACTTTAGTGGCAAAAGATCATAAGAGTGAAATTTATCTAGAGTGAGCTACTCATCATCTGATCTTGTGATGAGTCATAAAAGATAAATTTTAAAACTCCATCAAAGTAGATTGGAAACCTTGATATTAAGATTTCTTAATATAAACTCAACTTATTACTGGCACTACAAATAACCAATCTCAGTGACTAGTGCCAACAAGTTTTGACTAAACAACTAATTATTCATCCTAAAGCAATAAAATTTGAACTCAAATTTAACCTAAACCTTAATATATAATAAAAAATATTTTGTAAATATATAAATATACATTAAAGTAAGTTTTGAATTTTATATTTTATTCTACAATATGTAGATTCTACATAAAAATATATAAAATAAGAACAATAACTCAGCTAATTTAAACTCTTGTAAATTTATTTCAAAATAAAATAAAATTTAAACTCGTGAACTGATTGAACATAGTATCAAAGTACTAAGATTCTATTGTTTGACTCAACATTAGTGACTCATTTGGTTCTATGAAAAACATAAGAATCAATTGAACTTAAATTTCATGAAAAAAATTACTTGAAATATCGATTCTATTAGTTGGTTAGAGTACAAAACAATTAATATAAAGAATCAAATGCTCCTACATAATAAAGATACGTGAGCATAATACAAGAATTTAAATTGTATTTTTTTTCTAGAAAATGTGAAAAATAAAATACCAAAGGATGTTACTGAATTCATTTCCCTCAATTTTAAGATATTCTTTCCCCATAAAATGTTAGACTAATACAGGATCATGGTTGAAAAATCGCTAGGCGCCATGTATTTTTTATTTTTTAAAAATTTATTTAAAATATTTAAAAATTTAATAATTATAAACTATATAATACTTTAATAGTTAATACTAAAATATTAAATATTTACCTAAAAAACATCTTGAGTTTGAACAATTTTAAGATTATTTTGCTCAAAACGATATAGTTTTGAGTGAAGTAACCCCTTAAAAAAAAACAAAAAAAAAACAAAAAAAAAAAACTAATCAGCCGACTAAGTGACCTAGTCTGTTGCCTAGACCACGGATTATGGTGATACGCTGGGTGGCTGACCGACGCCTAGCGGATAAGCGTTCTGTGCCTTGATGGGATTTTTGTAATATTGTACACGAGTGAGACAAGATTCAAAGTAAGAAATGATGTTGGGAGATCAAATTGGGAGAGTGGGGGGTCCTCTATCTGTGTCGTTTGTTGCGTGGCTGGTAGACTAAAAGGAAATATGCAAAGTTGTGAAGATAGAAAGCACAAAGATTTGGTCACGCAAAGGTCACACTCAAACCCATAGTTTAAACAACTAACTACCCACCCATCACGTGTATGTGATGGGTAGCCAAACGCCAAGGCCGGGTGGGTAAACTCAATAAATGCAAAGACAAAGAGGAAAAAACACTCAAGAATATTTGCTGTAAATTCCCTTCCCTTCTCGTCGATCTGTCCATTCCCAATATTCACGATATGGCCGCCCCAGAACCAAACGCCAAAACACACCCAAACCGCAATCGCAATGATGAGAAATGAGAATAAGATTGTACGCACACTACACTTCACACACCCCCAAACCATTCTCACAATAAACAAAATTCCTCGTCGTGAGACTCCCACACCTCAGCCAAACAAGATTTTTTGAGGTAGTAAATCACTATAACTTAAAGTTCATTAGGTGGGAGAACCAGTATTTGGTACACATAAGGAGTTGAGTCTACTGCATTGAGAGTAAATCTCACATTGCGACTGTTAGGCTCGATCCACACCCCCAAACCAAACCCTATATATATCTATTCAAAAAAATTATATTGCATCTGAGGGTCCCCACATACGCTTTCTTGAAGTCTTTGGTGAATGAGGTAAACCATAAGACATGCATCATGGCTAAACTCTGCATTCTACAACTGTCATCGAAACACAACCTGAGTTATGTCTGGAACTGACCAAACCCTAAATAGCCCTTATTGTTATGATATCACTACTGCATGCTATTACTCTCCCCCTTCTTAAAAGTCTGCATCCAGCCGACCCCTCAATCCCTATTCCCCATCCTTAAATTCAAACAAGTAAATGCATGTCTATCCCAACACACTCACCAAGTTTAAAACTTATTGCTGCTGGCCTGCTGCAATAATTTTTACGGTTTTCTGTCTTGTACTCCTTTGACTCACCCCAACCCCCCAAGTTTTTTTAGTGGAAGACACTAACTATAATACCTCTACTAAATGAAAAAATTTTCAAAAAAATAGAAAATCCGAGAAAAAAACAAAAAAAAATATTTAATTCAGAAGCATATTGAATCCTTGAGTAACCGTTAGCATTACCCAGAATCAACAACGCCTCTACTGAAGCTCAATCTCATGACCTCTCATATTGGAGAGTCACTGCATTTCATCTGAGCACAAGGTGCTTGACAACATAATATATATTATAAAACGTCAAATTGCACTGTTGTAATGTGAATATTATTGTAACACAGAATCTAATCTAATGTAAAATGTTGTAGAAAGATAAAGGAGAGAAAATACCTTGTGAATTACGTAATCTTTTTGTCGACTTAGCTTTTGATCCTTTGCCAACCAACTTGAATGCTATGCTTCTTCAATTCCCTGACGATCATTAACTGAACCTCAGCAGCCCTGCCTCTACAAACCAAACATTATATATTATTATTATTATTATTATATTTGTTTTAGGTACTCTATATAGGGAGGCTATATATAAATATATGCATATATATACACGCCGTACTGTATATGATCTAAAGGTTAGATCTTGAAATGCAGAGTTGTTGTTGTTGTAAGGCTAGGTTAGATTTTCATGCAAAATCTGAAGCTAAAAATTGAATGAAGGTAATAAAAGGAAGGGGGGCTAGATAGATAGATAGGTAGTTTACCAAAGTGCATGCCTCAAAGATTCGAGAATAATTATGATGGAAATGAAGGGTGCTGTGAACATGAAAAGGTGTTAAAAAGGGGCAACTCAAATGCTCCAAGATGTGAGCTTTTTGGGGCATCAAAAGAAGTTATTATACTACTTATTTAACTTTGGGGAAAAAACAAGGAATTTTTTTTGTCACTTTAAAATATAATATATGGACTACTTGAATTGAAAACAGTGACAGCAAGCAAAAGAGCAAAAATGAAGCCTTTTCCCTTTACCAGTTCAGTGCAACAAAATGCGAGTCTTGGAAGTGTTTGGGTAAGTGTTTGAGAATACCAAAGAGTACGTACAGTATAATAGAGGAATCAAGAAATTAAAGCAAGCTTAATTGGAACCAACACATGCACATTTTGCACTTATATATATATATATTGCCACAATCTAGTACTCAGAAATTAATTGATGAGCTACCCGTGTGGCACACATTGCACAACTTCTAACACTATATGTATGCATTCTAAGACGTCACACTTTATATTGGATAAAATTGTATTACTTTTCATATGTCTTTGTTGTAATAAGAAAACAGTTTTACTAGACAGGACACACCATTGCAACTATGGGACTGCTAAAGTTCCCATGTTTTTAATAAAGTAATACTCCGTAATACATATACTCCCACTTTCTACTCCCTGTTTTGATTAAAATATAGGGAGCTACTGTTTACTTTGTTATTCTGACATTTTTTTAATACAATAAAATTTATACACAACAACATCTATCATTTTCCTTTTTTATATTACTAATCTCCCACTGGTCCTATTTCATTGTCAGTATGTTATTAAGATGTTATCTGTACAAGACTAAGACTACGAGAAAAAAGAAATAATGAAACTTGAAAGCTTTAAAGAAACTTGCCTTAGTTATATGTATAGACTGAGTAAAGAAGAAGGAAAGGAATATAAAAACCAAGGGATCACAGCCTTCAAGAAGAAAAGAGAACTTTGATGGAAAGAAAGAAAAAAGAGAGTAGAGAAGGGCTTTAAGCGTGCAGTACAGAAAATGGTTATATATGTTTGCAGGCTTTAGTTAAACTGTTTAATTAATTAAATAAAAAAAGTATAATTTTGTTCGCAAAAAACAATGAAGAGCGAAATGAAAGGGGGAATAAAGAAAAGAAAAGAAAGAATAATGGTGTAAAGAAACTAAGATTCCATATATACAGATCGAGGCGAGGGGATACCATGCCAGGCCAGCAGTTTCATCACATCAGACTCAGTGCTTTTCTTTTTGCAGCTCGGATAGATGAGATGGGATCTGAGTCTTTATATATTGCGTTCAGATTGCATGAGTTGTTTATTCGCCGGAAGTCCTGTCGGAAAATTTTGTGAGTGGCCGGTGGAGGGTGAGTGGGATGGGTAGTTGGTTTTTTTGACTGTTAGATCGAACTAATGAAGTAGTGTATGTGCGCTAACTGATAAGGTATATGGGAAGTGATCAAAGTGATGGTTTCGTTGGACTTTGGAGAGTGTGTTTTTGCCACGACTGCTAACTCCCTACACATATATATACTAGGAAAACATATAAAGGACTGTCTTTTGGTTCAAATATAATGTTCAGATTTTTGTGTGTTAAGAAAAATAGGAAAATAATGTTATTAATTTTACCAAAGACTTCGTCACTTGCGGGAATTGAACCCAGAAGTCTTCCCCATAAAAAGAACTCACTTGCCACTTAAGCTACCACATTGGGTTTAATAGATAATTATTTTAAGTATACTTGGTGGTCATTTTTAATGTATTATAATGTTATTTTAGGTAGTAATTAATATAGTACATTAAAATTGAACTTGTAATAATAAAATAACAATGAGCATTTCCTATACTAAAAATTAATATATTTGTTAATGGTTTACACTTTACATTACAATATAGACCATGGTCCATGGTATAAAGAAAGTGATGAGAAAATTCTATCATTGTGTTTACTACTATAAATAATATAGAGCTATAATGGTTTAATTATTATTATATTATTGTTGTTGTAAATAACTATCATTCATTTAGAAAAAGATTTGCGCTAAACTCTCATCCATTTTTCATAGCATTTTTCTTACCACTCTACCTACTAGGGAAATGCCAAATTAAATCATGTTTTGAAAATGTGTTGATTGTTCAACCTTCTTCATAAAAAATTATATTTTGATTCATAGTCAACAGCGGAAGGTGGATTGCTAATAAATATTTACTTTTAGTATATTGAATGTTCATTCGTAATGTACTATAGGTTTATTTTAAGTAATATACTAAAAATGAATATTCAAAAAAAAAATGAATGGGTAGTACACTAAAAATAAATTAGTAGTATATTAAGAATGAACATATATATCAGTGGTCCAACTTACAATATGGACTATATATGGTCCATGGTATTATGATTGCTTCTTTATTTAGTTGGCATTTTAACTTATAATAGCAATATAGCATCAACAAGGGATGCTAGACAATAAAAAAAATACAAAAAGTGAAACATTTTAATTTCCTTAAAAAAGTATCATCTCCAAAGTTTCTTTTCGGCATTGAGTACCTCATAAAAAATTATATCAAGTTTTTAAATTTGATTATTTTATACCAAGTTTGAAATTTTTTGCACGATTTTAATTTTTTTTTAAAATCAAATTAATATGGATTTGACACAATATTTCATAGATAGCTAATGCGAAGGTATTAGGTTTATTGTTAACTAATAGACAAGTAAGTTATCAATGTGATTGCTAAGTTTTTTTTTTAGGCTAGATGGTAAATTTGAATAAATGGTAACGATCAAGTTTTAAAGGTAGTATAAAATTTAAAAAGTTCAAATATAATTCTCAAAAAGTAAAAATGATGGGAGTTGTTTTACCAATAAGCCATAAGCCTAAAGAATAATATAATGCTAAAGTTATCCCTAGTGATGAACTCATCATTTTCTAAACATAAATTCTGTCAATGTTTAAGTACAACTATTATCTTAGTCATGTTTTTTTTTTTCTTTTTTTTGGATTATAATACATACATCTGAAACTCCTTATGGATAATATTATATAATAATAAGTAAATGTTTTTTTTTTGAAAAAAAAAAGTAAATGTTAGACACTTGCATGAGTTGTTTACTAGCAACAATATGATGGAAATATTTTATACTATATATGGTTAAAAAAAATAAGCATGTAAGTATACAACCATGACCAACCTAACCATTCAAAAAAAAAAGTACATAGATTAAAGTTATTACATCAATATACCATAAAATAATTTTAAATTACATTACACATACTTTCGTTTTATTTTATACTTTATGATATGTTGACAGATAATTAGTGTTAAAGAGTCCACTTTTTTCTAATATTTTTTTATTTTTTTTCTTTTCCTCCCACACAATCAAGTAAATCGTGTGACAGACACACCCACACACATATATAGTATTAAAAATATGAATAATATTTTTCAAAAATCTCTATACAATTGCAAATACATTAATAAATAAAATTAACATAAGTACACAACATTTGCCCTTGAATAAACCAAACAATACACAACTAAGGATAACATCTTTACACGGCTAAAAAAAATGTGAAAACTACCTAAGTCACCTACCTTCGTCAACCACCGTATAACACTACCCAAATTTCGTCAACCACCACAAATTTTGACACTCAACTCTCTCCGACTATCCAAACACCTAATGCTCAGATGACACCCTTCTGACTTTCCTTGAGGAAAGGTCATAAGATCGAACGCCGGTGGTGGGGTATTGACTCTTTGGACGGTACGTAACAGATAGAGAAAATATAAAACAGATACTAGTATATATAGATTCCAGACTACTCTCTGGTCCATTGAAAAATTACCAATCAAAAGAAGTAGGACATTATTATTATTATTATTATTATTATTATTATTATTATTATTATTTTGTAATACTTATTGTGCACCTTAAATTATGTAAGTATAAAATAATTTTTGGCTTACACTACTTGCTAAACTTTTTTTTTTTTGAAAGCACTTGCTAAACTTAATAAGAATGGAATATGAGACATTTGCTATAAAAATGATTACAAACAATAATTTAATATATGGAACGTACCATAAACGTACACCTAAGACAATTTTTTTTTTTGGAATTATATAGTCTTGTAATTAGTTATTAAAAATTTGAGAACACATGCACTTCATTTCTTGAATCATCTTGTAATTAGTTATTAAAAATTTGAGAACACATGCACTTCATTTCTTGAATCAATCTGTCATCACTAAGTATATGCATAAAATCTAGAGAGAAGACCATAAAATCCACAGACTTCCATAGGACCATTATATATCATATCATTGGGTTTAATCATAATTAAGATTATCATACTTACACATTGTAGTACAATAATTGTACAAGAATCAAAATTGAGAGACTAAAATTTGTCCCAAAACATGATGAAAAACCAGACAAAGTTGTGGTAGTAATGCATGCAAGCTCACAGATACCTTAAAAAGAGCTGAGATGCTGTGAAGATCTTTGTTGGTACTCTTTTTCATAATGGTTTTAAAAGGAGTGAAGCTTTATAAAAAAATTTCAACCCCTCAATGATAACAAAATCGAGTGAAATTAAAGATGAACGACTAGTTTTAATTTTTTCCTGGCTTTAATAATTTCTTTTCCAGAAAGGAGACAAAACTACAAAAGATTGGTTGCTGGAGTCTGGAGATTGGATCCCACCATGGATGGGCATGCAGCATATTCAAGATCAATTTTTTTTTTTTCTTTTTTAAATGTGAGAATTATGGTGATTAGACCCCAGTGGTTGAAAGCTATTTTGTCACTTAATTAATTGGTTATCATATCATATGTGCTGCAAATTAAAGCACAAGCAAAAAAGGGAATGGAAGAGAGGGGCATGAATTTGTACACATAAAAAAGTACCAATCTTTAACCAAATTATCCCTCTTTTTCACCTATCTTTAGATCTTCAACATTCCTTTTGCTCTCATCATCAGATCACTGTACGTACTATCATGAGCATTGCACGTTGTGCTTATGAAAACCCCATCATTAGACTTTTGACATTAGCAAAAGATTATAGTGTTGATGATGATGATGGGAGAGGGATCAGATCCGAGTGAGTGGATGGTTTATCATGATGGGGTAAATAATGAGCTGAGGTTGCATGCAATATGCCCCCTTTTCCTCTTTTCTTGAGTTGGGATCAGATCAACATGGTAAGCCACTTAATAAGTTAGCTACAGTACGTGTTGTATTTTAAAGAAAAGGCAACGCATTTCAATTTTATCCTATTGCCCAACACTTTTTAGATGGAGCAGATACACCATATATATAAGTTTAATCAGATGTGGATATTTAAACCAAAATTAAGGTGTCGGCTCGGAGGGATTTGAAGTACAATCGAAACTCGATGGGATTAGTTTTATCTCTCAGAATGCGGATATTGGTATGAAAAAAATTATCTTGAAATTATTTTTAAAATCAAGTTTTCATAATATCAAGTTTAATATTAGTATATAAAATTGATATATTTAAAAAATAAATTAAAAATAATATTAAATACAAAAAATAAAATTTTAAAATATTAAAGAAAATAAGCAAAAAAAAAAAAAGAATTAGTTTGACTAGTGAATAATAAATGAGACAGATAAAATGTGATAGAAGGAGTACGTGATAATTATTTTGTATGAATTATATAAGCCTTAAGTTCTTGGTGAATTGAATTTAAAAAAAAAAAGTGTAGAGATATAGAGCTTTGTATTATCTTTTCTATATAACTGATAGAGTAATATACTGAAATATGGATATAAATACTCTTTATTAATACATTAGTTTGACTAGTGAATAATAAATGAGACAGATAAAATGTGATAGAAGGAGTACGTGATAATTATTTTGTATGAATTATATAAGCCTTAAGTTCTTGGTGAATTGAATTTTAAAAAAAAAAAGTGTAGAGATATAGAGCTTTGTATTATCTTTTCTATATAACTGATAGAGTAATATACTGAAATATGGATATAAATACTCTTTATTAATACTAGAACGGGTACAGTACAGTATACCCTAGGAGAATCTAGTCTGCGTGACAGTGGGTTAGAGGTTTCCGGTCTCTTTGACTATTATACAGTAGAAACAGCTAAAAGTCCTTCTGCTAGCATTAAATGCGCTTTTTATAAGTGACCTCGGGGACAGGTTCCGGGTCGGCAGCATGTGCTACTCATGTCAAGCATGCACCGGTCATAAACGCGGTCCTACGGCGAAAGCTAGGTGTAAGCCCCTGAACGGGTCAAGACTATACAAACGAGTTTTCCCTAGTTCAAGGTCGGGACACCCGGTTACCGAAATCAGCTGCAATCTCGGGGGGTTTAGCACCCCGACCCAAGTAGGTCGGGTGACATACTCGACCGATCTGCCTAGACCGGGCAGGTGGTCAGGGTTAACGCATAACAACAGACCAGTAGGTTAAAATAGACCGGTAAAGTCATACTGGGTTACGTAGATCGGGATTTTATCCCTATCAATAACAATATAAGACAACATATTCAGAAACATTCTCTTTACTTTCATAACATGGTATCAGAGCCTTTACTATAATTTTTCGCTCTATTTTCGTCACCCGCATGAGCCTCACCCGCCACTGACACTCTCCTACGCGCCGACGCGTGAGGCTCTGATCTCCAACTACTAGAAAATGTTTTGGTCAACTGCCCCTGGGTCACCTGAGTTTGTTTGCCTTGGATCTAGACTTGGTTTGTGTGTTGTCTTTGATTTTTTATTTCACGATCACTTTGTCTCATACACATTATATTCAGGTTTGAATTTTGTGTACTTGTGATCTGTTTCTTTTTTCTAGATATGGCTATAAGTCTGATACATCTGCATCTTTGCTAATGAGTTTGTTGAGTTGGAGTTCGCTGCTTGTTTTGTTGTTGTCACCTCCCTTTTTATGCTCATTGTCGTTTGGGGCATGTTTCCCTTTCGTTGGTAAAGAATTTGTGTCTTCCAGTTTGGAGTTTGTCTTATTCACCTTGTGTGTCCAAGCTTGTATGGTCCACGTTGTGTTCACCCAGAGTTGCGGTATTGTTGGCGTTTAATCTTCCGGTTCAGGGGGAGGCCAGGGTCCAATTCTAAGCTTGTTCGGTCCACGTCGAGTTCACCTAGTGTTTGTCAGTAGGTATTGGAGGCGTCCAAGTTCACTAGCACTTAATTGTCAAATCTTCACACTTCTCAATGCAATGGAGACTTTTGTGGTTCTCAATTTATCCATGATTATTTAGTGTTGATTTAATATTCACTACAAGATGATGAATGACCAAGACGTATTAGATCTGTCATAATTGTTTGGCATTTACATGACATTCTCAAAATAAACAGAAAATGAGGGAGTAGACAATTTAAGTCTGTCTATCTTAACTCAAGAACACCCCATTTTTTAAATAATAGATGCCAAACAATTATGATTGCTTGTGCTATTTAATAACTCGTGGCGGTTGTGGTGAATATTAAATCAACACTAAATAATCAAGAATAGTTAAAGACCACAGAACTCCCCCATTGACTTTGCATTTCCCAACCACAATGACCATTCTTAAGTTCCAGAAACAGTAACAATAACGAACTTCATAATGAATCGAATTACACAAGTATATAAAATGGTCTACAACTCCACATGGGCCATGGCATCATGTTATCAAGTACGTGGCAAGTGAAGAATTCCGAGCCTTTTAAAACCAAAAATGTGAAAAGCCCAAAATTGATTTGATGGACTCGGGCTACAGTGTGGCCCAATAAACTAGTAATTTACTAATTTTTTTATTTGTTTTTTGAAAACAATAAACTAGTAAAATTAAGACAGGAAATTTGCGACGGTGGTAGCAGCGGCGAAGATGACGATTGACGACGAGAGCTCGATTTACGTTGGAGGCCTCCCCTACAGTGCCACCGAAGAAACTCTCCGGCAAGTCTTCAATATATACGGTTCAGTCGTCGACGTCAAGGTCCCCCCACTCTCTTTGCTCTCCTCTATACACTCACGCGCATACGCTTAGCCTTATTTTTAGGGTTTTATTTTAAATTCTATTGAATTAACTTTAATTATCTTTTCATTTTCCTTTCAAATTCACACTTTTCCTCGTCAAAGCCAATGTTCTAAATCCACTGCTCTTTATTTCTTTATTTCATCAGCTGCAATTTTCTTTACATTTCAATTGGCTGAAATAGTGAAATGGTTAGTGATGGTATTAGGGAAGACGGTGAAGCTTCAAAGTCTGAGTTTACTCTCTGCTTGGCTGTTTTCATGGTTGTTATTTGATTGAACTGTGAAACTCAGGTTCTGTTCTTACTGTTATAGTAAGAAGTCTGGTTGTTTGATGTTTATAGTTAAGTAAACTAAGCTGTTAGCTATAAAAGTATATCTGTTATCCAGCTACTAATTTATTCAATTTCTTTGTATAAATGAATTAGCTTATTACTTTAATTGTGGTAGTAGTAGTTATTCAAGAGCCAATTCGGTTTATTACTGTGATTGGTTTAAACCCATTTCTGGAGAGTGGCCATTTGCATATTTTGTGTTTTTGGTTGTAAAAACCATGTATGATCTATTTGTCTTCCATAACTCTTTCTGTTTATTTAATATTTATATGCAAGATATATCCTGTTAAATGCATTTTACGTCTTTGATTTCCAGATAATTAATGACCATAATGTTAGGGGAAAATGTTATGGATTCGTCACCTTCGGAAATCCTCGATCTGCCCAACAGGCTATCAATGATATGGATGGAAAGGTATATCTTTATGTCTGTTTGACTACTGATTATTCCTTAATATTTTAATTATTGTTGGTTTATCTGAGTAATTTTTTTTTTAAAATATTATTTCTCTTCAATTCATTCATTCTTGAACTTTTCCTAGACCATTGATGGAAGGTCTGTAAGAGTAAATGAAGTCAAGACCAGAGGTGGCAGGCCAAATTTTGGTCCTCAGAGTTTTCATCATCACACTAAGAGAGGGTTGGATAGTGATAAAGACGGCTGGGACATAGAAGGTGATTATGATTATGATAGACTTAGGGATGGACATAAGGATCGGTCTCGAGACCGCACTCATAACAATAGAGGATACCAACGAATACATAATCAGGACCGAGAAAGAGATTATAATGTGGATAGAGATAGATCTCAAGACTACAGAAGAGACATGGTGGATTTTCAACGAGAATATCAAAGTAATCATGGTGACAGTTCTGAAAGATACAGAGATCAACGTAGAAAGAGGCAAAAGTATGATGATAATCATGAAAACAGAGACAGGGATCTAATTTCGAAGTTACCTAATGGGTATGATACCCTTTTGCACATTTGTTTTGGTGCAACTGATTATCACAATAATAAGTGGTATTTCTTTTCACAAAGTTATAGGAGCTTTTGGCAAATTTATTTGTAAAAAATTTAGAATAAAGTATCTTATTTTGATAACTAAATTTTAAGCAGGTCTAATTTAGGTCACCGCAATAATAGAGATCAGTCGGCTGAATCAAGTGAAAATAATCATGATCAGGTATGTTTATTGTAGTTTCAAACAACTTCCTGCTTTTACTATGCGCAGTTTAGCATACTTAGGTAATTAATATATATATTCGTACCTTTATTCAGGCTGAAAAACAACTGGAGGTTTCAAATAGAATGCTTGAAGAACTTCAACATGAGGTATATGTTACCTTAGTGCTTATACTGGAGAGATTTTTGAAGTGCTTCAACTTAATCCTTACATGAAGTGCTTATTTGAGCTAATATGGATAGGTTCCTGAATGAATCTGTAGTCTAACATCATGCTACTGGTGGTTAAGATTGCTAGTCCTTGAAATGATTGAACCAATTAAGTACAAGGGTTTGATTTTGATTTTGATTTGGCTCCATCTATGTATGTTATCCTTGATTATGTGTATCCTGTTTGGCCTTTTCTATGAGAAGGGAATACCAGAACTAAAACACAATAGTTTTCTTGCAACTCAGTTTGAAGTTCACTTTAATGTTTTTCCAGGTACCTCAGATAGAGGAAAGGGTGCAGGAAAAGATGAAGCTGGTATCGGAGTTACAGGAAAAACTCCAGGTTGAGATTTGTTGCTGTAATGTTGTGATTTCTGCTTGTCTTGCATTTCTTCCACTATTTCATTACAGTTCATTTAGTTCTCTAAGCATGCTTTTTAATATAGAGTGCATGCATCTTTTGCTTCCATCATATTGTTTGGTGACTACAGAAACTAGAGGATTCACTTAAGGCTGTAAAGAAGCTTAGGTCACAGAGACAGCTGCAAATGTCTAAGGTAATTCCACATATATGGTTTGTTATTCACTGGGTGCACATAGAGAACTCTCATTCTTTGCTATGTACAGTTGTACAAAAGTTATCTCCATGTAAGAGACAGTGGTGAAAGACTTAAAGCTTCTGAACAGGAGCTGCAGGTAGAGACTCTATCTTTTCATAAATGAGATACTAGTAGTTTACTGCCTTACTGCATTAATATCCTTTGTTAATTGTATATTTGTTCATTCTCAATGAATAGGTTTTTTTTTTTTTTTAAATGACTTGTTTTCAAACATACTGTGTATCCATCTATTCTTCATGAAATTCTTCTCTCTTGTGCTAATGAAAATATCATCTCTCATGAAAGGTAAGACAATACTAAAATAGCGAAACATGTGTGCTTCTATTTTTGTGTGTGGTTTGAAGCTGGCTTAGAACCAAAATGTTTCATAGATTTATGTCATGTTACATGGGCAAATAATGAACTTTCACTCTGATTATTGGAGCATGTATTGATTTCCAAGATAATTGATGTAAGTTTCTTTCTTATAGTCACTGGTCCACTCAACAATGCTGGAAATGGACTGTGACGATGGTCTGGGTATGAAGGATGTATCCTGAGGATTGGTGATCCCTGAGGGGTCTGAGAATTCAAATTGCTTGACGTTTGTTTGCAACTCTCTAGCCCTCATGTTCCATGGAAACTGCATGACTTCTTGTATATGCATGTCTCTGAATATGACCAAGGTAATCCTTTTTTTTTTTGTCGGCTTTTGTAATATCAAAACTTTTAGTTAGTCTGTAAGACTGTAATGCTATTTGCTACATATACATAATCACTGAATGGATCAACGATGTATGCAGTTGTACGTGCAGAACGATTAACATGAAAAGTGTTGTTTTACCTGTATATCATGTTACAAGCCTTTTAGTCCTGGCATTTTTTGTTATTTGCTTTACTGATCATTATTGGACACTGGTGACATGTCAGGTGTGTGCACAGATTGATATGTATTGAGATTTCAGTGTCTTGTCTTTATTTTCCAATTGTTTTGAGCTGAATCTGCAGTTGTCAAATTTCATTGCCACACTTGTCGAATCAATTTAGCACCACTGGCACTGCATGTCTTCAGAGAACTTACTTTTCTGAAGAAATCGTTCCAAGTTTCATAGATTGGTGTAATTTCACATTTATTGCACTATGTTGCAAATGCTGCTAGTATCTCGGATTTACATGCATGATTCCACAGGTGCTCTTTGAATGTGCAACTAGTAGTTGATACTATCCGATCCATACAGATTAATCTTGAATTGTATGCATTTTCTTGCACTTGAAGAGTTGCAGGGTCAAATATGCCCTTGAGCTTTCAGAAAAAAGGTCAAATAAGCCTTTTAAGTTTTATATGAGAAAGCAATTAGACTGAAGAACTTTAAAAAGTTGTAATTTAACTTGTCATTTTAGTGCATTTGGGTCTAATCTAATACTCTCTTTGTCCCATTTTACTTGTTTTACTTTCATTTTTTTGTTTGTCCCAAAATAGTGTTTTCTTTCTAAAATTGAACATAATTATCATTCTACATTTCTCAATTTATCCTTTTTACTTTTTCAAATTTCTAGACGATTAATGAGGTAAATACAATTGTACTTTATACAAATTACACATACTTTTGTGGGGCAAAATTGAACAGTTGGTAACATTTGTTTTGTAGTACTCTTGCTCGCATTGTTTCCTCTTTGACGACAAAGGTCCCGTGCAAAACTAGGGAAGCTGTTCTTTTCATTCTCTATTGCCTTTCGTCTTAGGGATTAACCTTAAAGCATGTCTATCGGGAAGCTAACCAGGTGGCTGATGCTCTTGTCACGGAATTTTTTGCTCTTTTAATTCTTTACTTCTAAAGGTTAAACTGGTTTTTATAATGATCTTCGAGGTTTTGCATCTCATCGACTTATTCATTGTCAATAATAGTTGTTTTGCTTAAAAAAAAAAAGGAAAATAATTTCTTGTAGGTATAAGGAGAATCAATATAAGAGTTTCACATATAAATTATAATTAGACTAAACAAAGCTTGAATCGAAAAAGAAAAAGAAAAAACTTTTAAAACAAACTAGATGAGATTAGAATGAATACATATTCCAAGAATATAAACAACTCCTCTTTTCCGGTATAAAAACATATGGGGATTGTCCGGGGCCAACATGGCACTTTATATGAAATGAAAAGGATTAAATTTCATGTGACTGCCACTGATAGCGGCATCTCTGCGCCTACTATGCATTTTGCCTTGCTGCTCTAAATATATATAAAGCTCGCTGGACCATTGGCCAAAACTTGGGAAAACAAAGGCCACCCACCATGCATATAACCAACTTTAGTTTTTAATCGAATACGACGAACAAATCCCATAAATGCCATTATATATATATATATATATATATATATAAGACTTAATTCCCTATAGTACGTTTAAGAGGATGATATTATTCCCAAATAATAATTTAATAATAGTTTCAAGGAACTTTGAGGCGCAAGGAAAAGTCTTAGGTTAATTAATGATAAAAGCTTTAGAAACATCGAGGTGAGCTTGATCCAGAAGCGGTTGTGAATGCTACCAAGGAAGATACTAAGTTAATTCTGGTAGGGGTGGGGGTAGCTACACTTTTGCTAGGTTGCAATTAACTTGCAAGAATATTATGTCCAAATAAATACGTATTTAAAAATCTCTCATGTTTTGTGAGAAGGAATAAATGTGTCTATTTTCTTGCTAATCTTGTCAAACAAGTGATTGAGGAACTTCTATAATAGATCAACCCTTAGACAAGTTGATTAAAGTACAAAATCATTATTATTATTAAAGTACACAAGATAGTCAGTTAAAAATTAAATCTAAAAAAAAAAAAGTTACAAAAGACTAAATAGGAATTTAACTAACTCCAAAACAAATCATAATTAATTAATGGCCTTTTTAAACATTGTAATTAATTTCCGAGCTATACTTACCCTACTCCTAAATCTAAATCCAAGAATTAATGCTACTAAAGTACACTAACAATAATAATCAAAGAAAAATTATAATTAATTTAGAACTTGAGACTAATCTCAGTTCCATTATTCCCCACTTCACCTTCCTCCCTTAAAACCAAAACTTTCCTCTCCCCGCCGCCGTTTTCGCTACCGCTATCGCCTTTCCAGCTGCCGCCGCTCGCCGACGACTTGCCGTCTTCGATGCTCTCTGACCGGTCACCGGACACGGGGGAGCTGTGGGTATGTGCGTGGGAGGGTGGCTTGTACATGTGGAGCTGGTGGTGGTGGTGGTGGAGGAGGGGCTGGTGCAACTGGTGGAGCGGCGGCGGCGGCGGCGCGTAGAATTCGTGATGGGCCACTTGCGGGGCGGCGGTGGCGCAGAAGTGCTGTTGAGATGCGGCGTGGGCGTGGACGGATGGGTGTGCACCGTAAAGGGTAGCGGCGGCGACGGCGGCTGGGGCGCCGCCGTGGGTGGCGGCGGCGGTTGCGTACTCCGGTGGAACCCATATGCCGCCTAATACCACGAGCTGTGGTGCTCCGGCGGCGGCTGTTTGTGGACTCGGAACTGGTCTCCTGGTGTGAAGTCTGTATTTCTGCATATCAAAAACAAAAGAGAAAAGTTAAAAGAAAAACCAACATTTGTTATAGAATTTCTTGTCCACAGAAATCAAAATTCCCTCTTTCCCGGCCCCACATCTTCTGCCTAACAGGATGTGGTGGGGTAAATGACTCAGCAATGTGTCTGTGCCTACAAGAGTCTACCACATTAGGTGTAACTCTAACACTCTTATTAACAGGACTCGATCTTCAATTCCATCATTGCCCACAATCTACCATTACTCAAGAACTAATTGAGCTACCGATATTGAGAAGGCGAAATCCCTTAGTCACCAAACCTTATTCATTGCCTCAACAGGATAATAAAGGGGTAAATTAGGCAGCCAATTTTTTGCAGAATTTCTGATTCTACTTCTTACACATTACTGCACTTAAAAGAATGTGCAGACACTGCAGTGTAGTACTAACACAGAAGGAAAAAGGGAGAGGGGGGTGGGGGAATAGATATATAGAGTTTTGTGTATGTATACCTGGAGATGGCTTTTAACTTCATCATTGGTCAATCCATCAACCTTCATGAGTTCCCTGATTTGCTTTGGGGTGGCAACTGTAATCATTGCCCAAATATGGATTATTAGCTTAAATTAATAATATCATAATACTAACAATAATTAACAAGAAGAGACAAGAAAATCAGAAACATAATACTACTTTTTTGACCATCAACATCATTTCATTTCAGGCCCCATACATTCAACAAAATCATGTCTGAATATGAAATACCTTGAGATCCACCAAGCATCTGAAGAGCATTAACGAAACGTCTGTGCAGATCAGGGGACCAACATCTTCTAGCTTTCCTCTGAGGCTGAGTGGCCGCCGCCGTGGCACTGGTGGTTTGACCATCTGCTTGACTCATACTACTTGCATCCCCGCCGCTATGATTGTTGGCCTTATTACTAGGAGGAGGATTCACAATAATAATTTCTGAAACATTATTATTCTTTTTGTCTGCTTCTATGTTGTCTTCACATGAAGAAGCTAGGGCTAGGGTTGGGGCAGGAGAGCTTCTGTCTTTGGAAAATGGAAGAAAAGCCCCCCCTCCCCCTCCCCCTCCCCCTCCACCATTATTATTATTATTATTATTTCTCTTCTCAATTAGGTTTCCTACTTTTGGGCTCATTGAAAACCCTATTATTTCATTTTCTTTTGGAGAAGAAGTTATGACACCAATACTACTGGGCTGTTGCTTCTTCCCACCTGCACCCAATTCATTTCCTTGATCACTCCATAGCTGTGCTGACGTCATCCAATTCGCCTTGTCTGACGCCATGTTCGCCGCTGCCATCTTTTCTGCTCCTCTATTATTATCACAACTTGATGAAGAATTCTTGAGTGGAATGAATTCTTCAAGAACCGGCCTCGTCGTCCCCCCTTCATTATTCGCCCTATAAGATTGCAATTGCTGCCTCGAAGCCTCCATAGCTGCCCAATTACACAAAAAATTCTTTATATTCATTAATTAACTACTCTCCGAACAAAATATAAAAAAAGAAGAGCATTATGTTACCATTCTATCTATAAATGTGTTGTGTTACTTCCCATAATGGAATAATTTGAAAATGATTATTTTGAATAGTAGTACCAAGACCCACTTTGCTAAAGATGAAACATCTAAAGTTGTGCACATTAATTAAAAGCCATTTCTAACTTCCAGGCTACATGTTACAATAAAGATTAACAAAAAAAAAAAATTAGGATTAAAGCGAGCTGCTAAGGCCTAAGGCACAAATTTTCAGACCAAGATTAACGCTTTTTTTTTTTTTTTTCAGACAATTAACAGTAGTGAAAAAGTAAATTCAATTTTTTGTGTGGCATATATATAATGAAGTGAATTACCATTGGTGAGGAGTTGCATGCATAGGGGAAGCTCGCGTTTAAAAGCATCGATCTTGAGGCGTTCTTCTTCGAGACGAGCGAGGAATTCTTCGAGCTTTTGGGAGGTTTGATGATGATCAGTGGTCGTGGTTTGTTGTTGGTCTCCGAAGGATTTTAGGAGCATAGAGTAGCTATGTTGTGGTTTGCAGTCCAGGCTTAGTTCTGAGGATGATGCCATGATGATGATGATGATGATGATGACCAACTAATAATAATAATTATTATATATTATTATCTTTTAATTTCCAAGTAAAATGCAATCTAGCTAGAAACTACAGTGATTGTGTGAAGGTCAAGAAATGTTTGTTCATACTCGAACAGGGAATGGAAGTTGGGGTGAGATCAAAAGGGTGGCCAAAAGAATAGTTTTGTTTGAACCTCAAAGTGTGGGGTGGAATGGAGAGAGAGAGAGAGAGAGAGAGAGAGAGAGAGAGAGAGAGAGAGAGAGAGAGAGAGAGAGA
>NC_044918.1:17997990-18016630 GCF_003576645.1 Ipomoea triloba | reverse complement strand
GAGAGAGAGAGAGAGAGAGAGAGAGAGAGAGAGAGAGAGAGAGAGAGAGAGAGAGAGAGAGAGAAAGGGGAGAGGTGTTGTTTGTGAGCACAAGGGCAGGAGGACAAATGGGGGGAGGACTCTTCCTTTTAGAGAGCTGAGTTTGAAGGAGGGAATAAAGTGGGGTTTTTAGAGAGAGATAGAGAGAGAGGAAAAAAAAGATAAAGAAAGAGGGAGGGCAATGGTAACTTCTTGCAAAGGGCAAAGACAAAAAGATATACAGTGAATATATAGGGTTAGTACTATCTTACATTTCATATATTATGCATCCTTATACTATTTTAACATTATTTTTTGGTGAATGATTGATAAATTCTTTTTTGGATAGGGATGAAAACTCGCAGCCAATATTTGAAGGTGTGTATTGAATAAATTTCAGTCTTATGTAATAGTCCACAAAACACAAATGAGAAGTAAACCACACATTCACACAAGAAAGATCCTATGTAACAGGTTGGATGGGTGATCAAATGGTTGATAATTTATTCATGTATTGATGTATTATATATCCTTATATTAATTTTTAGTCTTAAGGACCTTGTGGTCCAGTGGCATCAAATCCTTCCCTTTATATGAGAGGTGGTGGGTTCGAGGGGTCGAGCCTCAGTGTAGTTATGAACAGATACTGCATTGTTTTCAAAAAAATAAAGTTGCAAATTTTGCATTGTAATAGAGTTAGTAGTATTCAAAAAAAAAAAAGGTTGCAAATTTTGCCCGCCGCTGGGATTGAGTCTGACCAGCAGCTCCTTGTGCGCAACATCTGTGTCCAATGATTTTAACATAGGAGCCATTATTTAAGAATGAGATGTTAATAATGTTAATTAATGTAGAATTATTCCTAGGAAGATAAGTGAACAGCACTAAAGTGAAGGCATAAGGCTAAAATGGGAGAAGGAATCAGATAGATAGATGGGTAGTTCTGACAGGTGAGGGGCCGATCATGTGATTAGAGAAAGAGTGATTTTGGAACCTTTAGAGGCTTTGGGACAGTCTTTGCACGAAATCACATTATCTCTCCCATAAAAGATGATTCTTCTTCTTCCTCAGCTCCTCCATAGTGTGTGTGTGTTGTACCTTTTCTTTCTTTCTTTCTTTTTTACTCTTTACTCTTTACTCTCTCCATATGCACATACATAAACATCCACTTTTGTTGTGTAATTTATTTGCTCAGATTCTAATACAAATGCTCAATGGGTATTTTTAAACTATATTTGTAATGGTATTCTATATTAATTTGATTCATATACTAAAGTGCACATATGCATGCTACCTGCTATTATATAATATGGTAAAAGAAGTGAACTTTTTGTAATGGGCATTAGCCATAAGGGAATTGAAATATGAAAATATTGCAATAAACTTGCATTTTGATATATAGCATAACAAGGTAGGTATATATAGTATAGTAGAACATCTTACATGGGTGGAAAGTCTAAATTTTCAGCCACTAGGGATTGAAGTGGTCGGAAACATAACATTTGCTTTTGGGAATTGAGTTTTTGACTAATTTTAATTTTCTACCCCTTTAGTAATTCGAAAATATTACTGACCACTAGTTGAAAGTACTCACCTAGTTCATTAATATTCTTTGAGGCCATCCTTTGAGAACTTGCGAACTTGTACATAAAGTCATAAATGTACACAATCTCATATTCCAATGCACAGTGCACACAATTTAATCATGTAATAATTTGTGTGCACTTATGTAGATGTTGTGTGTATTCATGTTGAATTGGTTCGCAGTTCTCACGGCAAGAGTGGTTCTCATTTGATTATATATATATATTCAACAGCTTAAATCAATGAATTCTTTTTTTTAAAGGCATGTCCTGAGAAAAAGAAGCAAAGTGTAAAAGTGGCGTACCTTAAGTGTTACAAAGATGCATCTTTAAGTGTTAAAATGACGCACCTCAGTGTTAAAAATGACGCACTTTAAGTGTTACAAAGACGTACCTTAAGTGTTAAAATGACGTACTTTAAGTGGAAAACTTATGCACTTAAGTGTATAATTGATGCGCCTTAAATGTTTAAATGACCCACCTTAAGTGTTAAAATACACACCTTAAACTTTGAAAAGATGCACCTTAAGTTTTAGAATGACGCACCTTAATTAGTCAACAAATAACACATCTTAAGTTCTCAAGTGTATAACTGACGCACATTAAGTGTTAAATTGGCGCACCTTAAATATTAAAACAACGCACCTTGAGCACATAAAATATGCACCTTAAGTTTCAATAATACGCAAAATAACCAAAATGCCATCGTATTTTTTTTTAATCCATGTTCATCCTGGATGTTGATTTTAACAAGATCAATGGCTATCGTTCATCCATATGTTTCATTTGTTAAGATCAAACTCTTACCACTATGCAAAAAGTTATACTTAGTAGTGATTGCGCAACTTTATTTCCTTTTACTTGCGTAGTAATGAGTGTCACGTTTCGATGGTAGGATGCTAGGCTCGGCTTGGCCAACTGGGATTACATGCCCATTATTAATTTTGGGAAGATTTGGTTAGGCCAGGTGGAATAATAATATTTGAACAAAAATGTGAACCTACAGTCATGGGTTCCAATCAATTCCATTCCTCTAATTTTAGCATGACTTGATATATCCGAATAAGAAAAGAGAGGAAATATTCAAAAATGGTGTTTAGTATCAATCCAAGCACCAAAGTAAGTGTATAATTGATGAAAGTATAGTATCGGAGCAAGATGTATTCATGTTGAAGAGAAAGACATTAAATTTCATTCATTTGTAAAGAATATAATATTGAGAGTGCATAAGGAAGGAATATCTGATCTGAGTTAGTTCCAATTCTACGACTCTAATTTTAAGGGAACAATGTATTGCCTACAAAGCTTAAAAGCCAGAAATTGTGTCTCTCTCTCTCTCTGCACATACAACAGAATTATTCCATTAAAACACCTTAACTCAATCCTCCTCCTTTGGGAATCTTCTTCTGCTACTTACTTTTTTGAAGTGGGTTGGAAGGTAAGAAGATACTCTCTAGCTACTTTTTTTTTTTTTTTTCCTTTTTCTTTTGTTAGATTATTGTTAATTGATTCTAAGTAAAATTCGGATCTCTACCCGAATATGATTCTTGCTATTCTGTATTTTTTAAAGTCGATATATATGCCAGGTATGTGAGGGTGAATAGATTTTTTATAAAGATTTTTTTTCTTTTAGGGTTTTGGCCTAGCTATGCTAGAACATGGAATTGGATGGCTAAGATGAAAATCAAATTCAAATGAAATGGTTGGACTAACTTTTGTAGATTCTTAATTATTAAAGGTGTTTGATATAGCTTGTAAAATCATTCAAATCATATTTCACTGTCTAAGAATTGCCAAAACATAATGGTCATGATTTACTAAAGTTTTTTTTTTTTTTTTTTGAAAAGGATTTTGGCTATTACAATTTACAAAGGTTTAAATATGCTCCGAGAGTACAATAATTTCTCAAGAGGAATGAAAGTGAGCAATTTAATGTGCAGTGTCTCTCCTCTATTTATGGTAGCAGATCAGATGGGAGATTGTATTTGCTTGTGACAAATTAAAAGGCATCCAGATAGACTTTTGTAAGTTTTGTTGCATAAAGATCCCCTCATTTTAAGAGGTTCCTCCCCCACTGCAATTGGTGAAACTCGATCCTTGATCTCTTGTAATAAATTTTAATTTACCCCTGCAATCAGTTGAATTGTCCATGCGGGCGGCAGATTGTATTTGTTGTTTTGATCAATGAGTAATATTAGTTGTTAATAAAAAATGATTGATAAATTATATGTTCAATTTTAACCAATGTTGCAAAAATCGCGCCTAGGTGCTAGGCAGAGCCCGACTGTGTCGATGAAGGCTAAAATCGGCCTCCATCACGCGGCCAGGCGCCTAGTTGGCCGACTAGGCGGTTCCGGCTGGGCGGTTTTTTTTTTTGTTTTTTTAATATTTTAAATCTTAAACATTTAAACTATTAATGTTATAATGTATTAACTAATACTCTTCCTTCAAAAAAAAAAACTGATGATAATCTAATAGTCTAATAAGTAATAATTTAATAAAATAAGTAATAATAAGTAATAACTAAATTAACCAAATAAGTAATAAACTAAATAATTAATAAATAATAACTAATATATAACTTAATAAGTAATAACTATTAACTTATTATGTATTAACTATTTAACTATTGAAGCGTAAAAACTTAAAATATTAAACACTTTACAATTATTAACACTTGAAATATTTTTAAAATTTAAAAAAAAAACTAAAAAAATAAATAATTGGGCACCTAGCAATTTTTTAACCTTGATTTTAACTGGTATAATATAAAATAATTTTTATATAGTGTTTTATCTATTTAATTAATTTAAAAATATTCTATATTTTAGATATAAATTTTCTAATAATTTAATTTTAAAATCATTATTGTTGATGTTGTTTGGAATCCACTACGAATTAGTTAGATTATATTTTAAGGAAAAATGACACTTTTTGACTCTTGAATTATAGTGTGATATAGTCATTTTTCCTTATCAATTATAGACACGCCACATTTTCTCCTTTGTTATCCTCTAAATAGCTAATTTTATTCAACACTTAACAAAATCCTTAAATATTAATGAAGCAATCTGAAAGCTTGAAATTTGAAGGATTTTTATGTGATTTAAAGTATTAGTTAAATGGGATCAGGGGATCTTATTAGATTGTTCTGATGCTAATTAAAGAGAGCGGTAGTTTAAAATTATATAAAGGTCCTTCAAATTTTATATTTCGTCTCTCCCGGATGGTATTTAATAGTTATTATGTTAAGGATTGGGTAAAATTAGTCAATTTGAGGATAACTGAGGGGAAAATGTGGTGTGCTTATAATTGAGAGGAAAAAAATTATATTACTAGTACTATAATTCGAGGGTTAAAAGCTAAATTTCCCTATTTTAATTATTATATAGTTATAAATTAATTTTTGATATTATATAAATATAAATTAATAGTATAAATTATTGGGCAAAATATTCTTTTGAACTAAATAAATGCAATCAATTGTTCCAAAAAGATACTATTTTTAGCATTTTGACCTCATTCCACTACTAAAATATGCTATTTACCAATTAAACACTAACTTTAATGCTTTTATTAGGACTCTACATAATAGAGTCATACTATAAGTCTCAGTCCTAGTTTACTTATGATTCTCAGTCCTAGTTTACTTATGATTCTCTTGTATATATACTCTTGTATTCCTACAGTTATATTTGGTGAACTCTAATACAAACATAATTGTTCTCATCGCTTTGACCAAGTTAAACCACTAAAGTTAGACGAATTTAGTGGTTTATTGAAATGGCTATTACTAGAGCGAGAGGTGTTTATTGAAACTCTAGCACAACAATCTCCTTTATCATATCCCTTATCTAGTTAATTAATTAGATCCTCTAAATTGTGTCTTAACCACTACTTGAACTAGTCATCATGGGTTGTGATGATAATTCAAGGCACTTATTCCAAACCTTGCAACCGAAGCATATATATTTAGGTTAAACTGAGATACCTTGATAGAGCCGCAAAACGTACTCAACATGGATGGGCTAGTCGAGCCAATTATCCCATAAAAATGAATTAATCTAATTAATTAATTAATCAAATACCAAAAAAAATGTCAATTGAGTAGTGCCATATCAAAAGATAATAAATTTAAGAAAGAAAGGTAGCATGGTATCGCTCTTTAAAAAAAAAAAATTAAGAATTGAATTGAACCCTTTTGTTATATCCACATGTGTATAGTACTTCAATATATACAAATAAATGCAATGTATAATTTTGATGTAAGACTATATATGATGTTGCATATAAATAATATACGACATTTTGAATAAAAGTAAATAAACTAATTAAAATGTAAAACAGTTCAAGCTATCACCTTTAAAAATATTTATATTTTATGTGGTTGCGAGTTAATATATATCAAAAGCAGTCGCAGCAAGAATTAAAGATTGATGCATGAATTGAAATCATTATTATGATAAGATTATCGTCCTTTCATTTCAATGTACTTGAGAATTTTGTCATTAACATATGACTACACGTATGAATCGATCAAATAATTCAAAGTTTAATGATTCGATCTTAATATGATACTACATTCTGAATTGATGTTTCCTCTTTCACCTTCTGGACTTTAAATCGTCCACCCTTCCAGGAGCTACATACCTACTTGAAAGAAAGAATATTAATAAATAAATAAATAAATAAAAAAGGCTTTCCCCCTTAGCTTGATTTATATGGTCCTACCGCTAAATATCTTAAGTGACTAAAATTTTGTTCAATTGTTTATTTTTTTCAATTAAATTATAATAATCTAAAAGCTAAGTATAGTAATTAATTAAATATTAGCCAATCCATGCATATACAATTACTAATTATTCAATGTAAGAGCAGGCATACTTATCTATGTGTGATGAAATTAATTTGATCGGGAGTTGATCTTTATTGTTGCATACTTGCATATACATTTGTAACAAAATATAAAGTAAATTACATAGAGTAGCAAACAAGACACCATATCAAAGTTTTAATATTATGAAAATCATAGTAACTAATCACAGATTTTCATTTTTAGCTAAGTGACTAAGTCACATCACACTCTATGATATAATTATTTTTTTTGGTAAATTCACGGGGTCTTTCTTTGTCCGTTTAACGGTCCAGGTACACCCATGTTCGCTCCAGGAGGCACGGGAGTTGGCCCAGAGGGAATCGTCACTTATGGGAATCGAACTCAAGTTCTCCCAAAATTCTTCCCACTCTATGATATAATGAAGTGTAGAAAACTTGTGAAAATATTATTCTTAAGATTGAGTTGTAGAGCATGCATGGTCACATACATTTCTCTTTAATTTGGATATGGAACATTTTATAGCGAAAAGGATGTAGTATTTTATAGCAAGTCAAATGGCTATTCATTATGGGATAATGAGAAATCATTCGTTTTAATTTCATCTAATCTACAAATACGTGTGTTTATTTTTTTTTATTTGCTTAGCAGTTGGCGTCACATTTGGATGGCATAATGATAGACTCACCCATCCAAGCTCAAGCCCAACAAAAACTAATTAAGAAGCTAAGTGTTATTGAAGCTAATATTATGACAAGAGAAAATGACATTTTTTGCCTTTGAATTATATGCTTATAGCGTTTTTTACTCCTAAATTATTCATGTATCCACGTTAGCCAGTTCAATTATGTTAAAAGTGATGGTTTTTCCCCTTTCTATTAAATGGACATTTTTACCTTTAAAAATAAGTGCAAAACAAGTATCTTGTTTTTTTTTTCTTCTCCAACAATTCAAATTATTGCTTATATCATGGAATCAGGATAAATGTAAAAAAAGAACCGATACCATGCAAATATTATAATTATAATTTTAAACTAATGCTAGTAGTATTAAGAATAATTAAACACAAATAATTCATTAATGCTAGTTTAGAATTAATGGATTCTTTGTGTTTAAGTCTTTACTAGATAGCATTAGTTTAAAATTATAACTATAATATTTGTAAAAGATGTCTACTATTTTTTTACATTTATTCGATTTTCACATATAACTAATAATTTATTGGAGAAGAAAAATAGATGAGTATTTATTTTGTCCTTATTTTTAAGGGTAAAAATGTCAATTTTTACGTAAAGTGAAAAGAAATCACAACTTTTAAAATAATTGAGGGATGCTAATGTTAACACATGAATAATACAAGGAAAAAACAACACTATAAGCATATACGGAGTAATTCCAGAAAAAAAAATTGGCATTTCCCGTTAGGACAATCTAATTAATCATACTATATTTTTTAAAGAAAAAATACACTTTTCGTCCATAAGTTATAGGATAATTATAGAATTTGTCCCTAAGTGTTGCTCTTGCTCACTATTCGTCTCTAAGCTATTATTGGTGTTGCACGTTACGCATAAAAATGACTAGTAATTGAATAATGATGAAATAATAGGAATAATTGAGATTTATAATTGACGAATTGGTGCTATAATGGTAGAATAATGCGACATAATGATAATTTATGATGGAGCAATGCTCAAATAGCTACTCTGACTAACATTAGCATGATTTTTTAATGGGTAACTTAATTGAGTTACTCTTGTATGTAATCTATGTCAAATTGTTTATCTATTTTTCGATCAAAATGATATTATTTTATCAGCCTGTTTTTAAAGTCAAGTGCTTATAATTTAATTTAATTAAATAAGATTATATAAAACGCTACATTTAACTACATGTATTGTCTTTTTGTTTCAGATAAATATTAATTAAATCTTAGTCAAATTAAACAATACCAAGATTCAATTCTTGAACATAGGTTGAAATAATTTTACTTTGAACTTCGTTTAATTAATTTTACATTGTATAGAATGGTACATTGAAATTCATTTAATTAAATAAGATTGTATAGAATTCTTTATTTATTTTTATTTTCTGGTTTGTTAATATTATAAATGTTGGAGATATAAATGAAGGTTGGTCGCTTTCTAGAATCATGCTTCTCGTACAAGACTCCAACCAAAGCCTTTTGTGAAGATTCCCTTCTTTATTTTCTTTTCTATCCCCCCCCCCCCCAGCGCGCGTTTTTTTTTTTTATAAAAATTACAAATTAAAATTTATTTCATTCATTCTCTCTCCAATGCATGTATTGCATGGCAGAGATTCTCCTCGTGACACGTGCGATGCTTATATTCCCAATATTGTCCTCTTGAATAACCCTTTTGTCGGGGTCCATCAACTATGAGAATATTCCCCATTATTATTATTATTATTATTACTATTATTATTATTATTATTATTATTGAAAAAAAATTATATATAGCATGAACTATCGTGAAAATATGAAGGCAGTAATTTATTTACTTTTCTTTAAAATTGAGATGTAAATCAAATTAGATATATTATTGATGTAATAATGTATATTAAAGTATGTATGCATATCCATCATCATAATATTAATGTGATTCATAGAATATTGCCAATTGTTATCTAGTAGTACAACTTCACACATAGTGATAGTGATAGTGATGGTCATAATCTCGGTTCAACCTAAAACTCATGTAGTTTTAGTGAGTATGAAATATGATTATATGTATGTTGCACACTTGCACGCACGTATTGACGAGTCAATTACAATTGCATGATGGGTCAGCGAGATGTTAGGTGTAGGCACTTTTCGAGGTAGGTGGAATCTTTTAGTTCTTCCTATTTGACCCGAAATCGATCGATCTAGCCATGAGCAGGTTGAAGAGAGCTAAAAGTTGAATATCTTGTGTAAATATCTAAAAATTCAAAAATAAAATTATATAGATGCATATTTTAATTTAATAGATTATAAGATTTTTAGTAGAATAATATACACACGCACTACATGCATGTGCATTCTAGGTCTAATATAACATGCCATGAGGGGTTTGGGAAGAACTTTGTGACAAGTTATGTCAATTTATAAGTTCTGATTCAAATAATATCTTTCTATTTTTATCAGGTGAGCTAAAAACAGACTGAAATAGAAAAATCAAAAGGCTATTATAAGAGATGGGCCCAAAGTGAAATGCAATAGGCCCATCATGTGATGGGTTCTTGGAAACTAAAAAGCCCATGTTGGACCACTATTATTCCTTTTGAGGTTCTGGCCAGGCCAATCATTATTGCATGGACCATGGTCCACACAGCTGTGTGGATCAAAAATAAAATGTACATTATTTTTATACTGAATGTACATTATTTTGTACTGTAGGTATATTATTTTAGGGTACATTATTTTTGTACTGAAGGTACATTATTTGATAGTACCTTCAGTACAAAAATAATGTATCTTCAGTACAAAAATAATGTACTTTTTATTTCTGGTCCACACAGCTGGTCCATGCAATAATTTGCCCTCAACGGCTTTTGAATGCATATTCTTAAAAAAAAAATAATATAAGATAATAGTAGCGATTTATGGCACCTAAGCAACCATTAAATGCAACTTCAAGACTGAGATATACTTATTCTCTAATAATATAAAATCTCTGAACTGAGTGCATATTGTGTCATTATTCCTTGGCCAAAATAATTCATTTGCTTCTTATAATATATCATCGTTAATAAAATAGTTAAATTCTAGAAAGATCGAGACATGATATTTTATTATATGCATAATAATACAAATAGCATAATGTGTGAAGCGAAACCTTATATACTGTTTTTTTTTTTGAGTGCTAGACTCAATTACAGTGTAGTATCTGTTCATAAACTACTTTCTTAACCTATTGAAGCACAAAAGAGACAGCAACGCCTCCACTGAGGCTCGAACCCACCCCTTCCACATGAAGGGTTGCAGGCTCGAACCCACCCCCTTCCACATGAAGGGTGCAACCGGATGCCACTAGACCACAAGGTCATTGGCGCGAAACCTTATATACAAGTGAAAAGAAAGTTATGAATATTAAGGGAGCATTTACTAATTGAAGATATTTTTTAAAAACTTTTTGAAGAAAGGAAAATATAAAATTTAGAAAATGAGTGCTACTAAAATTATTTTTTAATAAAACTAGAAAATAAAGAATCGAAATAAATGGTTGTCTAAGGGTTTACCTAGCTAAATAGACCATGTGAATAAGAAAATTAGAGCATTGAATTAGTGGTGTTGGTATAAACTTTATGGGACAAAAGATTTAAATTCCTAAACATGTATTAGCCACCCTAATGACAATATTATCATATAGATTTAATTCCATATTAACAAAGCATAGTTCAGGGATATCCGAGCAGGTGCCAAGACAATTGTGTGTTTATAAAGCTCAACACCTTAAAATAATTTATATTTTTTCCTCACAAAAATAATAACAAAACTCCAAGATCGTTATTTTATGTTTAATCATATTTATATCTCGTTACAAAAACATAAATATAACACTACTAGACGGAACTCACGGGGCATGTTTTGCCATAATAAAAGTTGCCAAAAACGTAAAAGATTCTATTCTTTGTTATCCAATCCTCACTAAACTTTTTTTTTTCTTTGATTCAGATTCTCAAGACCTAAAAATTCTTTTTCAACCCCATTTGAAAGCAGTAATAAAAAAAAATAAAAAAAATAAAAGTGGAAAAAAGAAAAGCAAGAAAAGAATGGTCTTTATTGTGCATTATATGAGGAAATATATATTCTGTATTTAGGCTTTGGGGAAAGCCAATTGAAAGGTACATTTACGGGCTGTGAGGCTTTCTACAAGAATCATTAACTGGAAAAGTATCCAAATGAATTGAAGAGATTAAGAAAGAAGTTAAAGAGAACTCTTTGTTTAATTCTCCATTTAAGGATTAGATTCCCCATTTGCATGAATACCCCTTAAAGCTCCCATTATACACCAATCATTGATGGTTTATTTTTGCCATTTGCAGGTCTTCTTTGGATACTTATCCTCACCAAACCAAACCTTTTTTGTTTGGTTTTTATTTTGAAGAGAAAAACAAGAAAGATAGATGGAAAGGTAATCATTAGGGAAAAAAAAATAATTAATTAGTCTTTCAAATGTTTGCGATTTGCCATTTTGGTTCTTTTGTTGTTATAAAGTATATTCTCGACTTTTTAAGATTATGACAGTTTTATTCTTCTGGCAAAAGAAAACGTCGTAAGGATTAATTCCGTCAAACTTAGTATCAAATATGAAATATCAAATGAATATCGAATGTGAGGGATTATACAGAATCGTAGTAGTTAATCATAGAGAATTATGTTACTTTTAAGTAGTACTAAAAATATATTCCATTTTCACGTTTGACTTGAGAGAAGCATTGGGCATAAGCATCTCAAGAATGCTAAAGTGGAAAATGGAATTTGGAATCACTTTGGTCGGCCTCTAAGCAAAAGATTTATTAGAGTGTTGTTGAAGACTGGTAGTAATATGATAAATCATTTAATAATAATAATAATAATAATAATAATAATAATAATATTAACAAATTAAAAGATTAATTCTCATGATGTATTTGTTTAGTTAATTTGTTTAAAAACCTCAAACTATCAACTGTTAAGTGTCAACTGAAAGTTCAAAAATAAAAATCATTAGAAAATTTAAACTTCTATGTGAAGTTTTGTGTTTGGTAAATGAAAATTGTGATGAAATTTATTTAAAATTATTTATAAAAAAAAAATAAAATCAAGGCTTCCTTTGATTATGGGTTCTATGGAAGTGATAACTACGAATTTTGAGCTGCCCGGAAGTACAGCAGATCTGCAGCTGTACCCCACTTTTAGTGAAATTTGAAACCAAAAAAAGGCCATGTAAATTCTAAAGTCCAATGAGTACGTACTGTAATTTAGTACTCTAATGAAAATTTATCGGAGGTTTTATTAAAAAAGTACAGCAAGTACAATCAAGTCTAAATGTTATTTATTTCAATAGGCTATTTCTTATTTTACAAATACATGGCATTTTTATGCATACATGGCCAACAAATTATTGTTTATTAATTTTTTATATAATTTTTTGTTAAAAAATACAACTAACAAATTCTCCGTAATTTTTTATTTTAAAAAATGAAGTTTTTTTTTTTTTTGTTAGACCACAAAATATTCTGAGTAAGAGCTAACTCAATTAAGGGTCAAAGTGCATGCTATGCATATTAGTTTTTTCATACTAAAGAGAGTTTTGAATTTCCGATTTCTCTTAAGAGATGAAAGTACAAGGCTACTCACGCCATAACGCGAACTAAACTGGTTAATTAAGGTCATCTTTTATATTGAAGTTTGTTGACAATCTCAAATATAATGCCAAGAAGTGGCCATGACTATCAAGGTCTAAATTTGGACCATTGAGATTATTAAAGGTAGATGTTACCGCATTTGTCCACCCTCAATGACAAAGACATGTATGATTACCTTCGTCAACCCTCTAGGATGAAGGCGGCCATAGTTGTGGTTGTCTTTTTCTCATAGGTTTGAATCTTGACCTTGACAACTATGGTTGCTTAACAAATTTAATTTTTTTTTTTTAAAAAAAAAGATAGACATGGTTGTCTTTTGCTTCCTGTTTATTTTCGAATAGCTATGACTATGAACGGACAATCACATTTGTCTGAAAAGATAAGTAGTATTTAAATAATACTCCTTTGTCCAATTTTAAATTTCCTGCTTACTACTTATTGGTTAATAATTTTAATTTAATTTTTTTATTAAATTATTAATAATTTCAGTCAAACCCCAAATAAGAAGAAGGGAGTAATTAATAATTTAATAGCCACATATTAGCTAGGTAAGCATTAAAATATCACACGTTTGTCAACTCAATTGTATCCTACGTCTTGAATAGATAACATTAAAACTTAATTGCATTTGTTTGTAGTCACAAACTCACAATTGAGCTTAGTTATAAAAAAAAAAAAAAAAAAAAAAAAAAAAAAAAAGTGCACAATTTATTTGATTATGAGAACTTATTTGACATTTTTTCCTAGAGTAAATTTCATTAATATGGTATTGTCATATTTAGTTATACTTTTTTAATAATTTTAACAATTTTTTTGTGGACCACAAATAAGATGTACTTTATTTGATAGTATACAAAATAATATATTTCAGTACTCAAATAGTGTACAATATATTAAAACGTACATTTTTATTAATGGTCAACCTAATTGTGTAGATCATAGTCCATGGAATATGATTGTTTAATTTTGTCTTGTTAAATCCTTAACTTTTATTTATCTGTCACTATTATTTTACAATTTAATATAAAGAGCTAACATGTAATTTATCATTTGATTAAAATAATTATTAAGAGGGGAGAAAATTTACATGTTATAACAAAAAGATTGAATGATAAAAACATATCAATTTCTTTGTTAGGGGTAGAATAGCAAAAATATAAATAGATGACTAATTATGATAAACAAATGAAAGTTAATAATGTAATGAAACAAAATTAAATGAGTATAACTAAATGTAGCAATGCCACAATAATGAATGAATTTGAAAAGTAGACATGTAATTTCCTGTAATTTATAAAATTGAATTAGCCATTCAGTAATATTGTAGGCCCAAAAATGCATTTTCCCATCTAATATTGATTGTGAATATATTGAAGTACATGCAGACTCAAACACATAAAGCACAAAGACAATACAAATCTCTGAGGAATACAAATCTTTGCAACTTTCATTATCTGTCCAACAACACACCTGATGGCAGCCGATGAATTCCTAAGACATACCTTGCGTGCCGATGATTCCTTCAGACATCCCATGAGTGCAGATTATTCCCTCAGACATCCCTTGTCTGTTAATTCCTCGACCATCGTCTATCATTTCTTTCGGAACGAAAATCTGTGGTGGCTTCCAAGACTCGGAGATTAGGGAACAGTAGAAGTGCTAATAATGGAGTAATTCTTCCAGCCATGATTTCAAAGATGCTTTAAGATTCTCTCCCCTATGATTGAGGAGTATTATTGACAGTCTTGATGAATTTTACAAGTTTCCTCAGGTAATTTAAAGCTTAGGCAATACATTGCCTGCACCATAAGAATGCATTCAATCAAATACTGGTGAAAGTAGTGATTGAAGACGAAGAATTTTGGTTTAGGTTTGTACCTTGTTTGGAGCAACATCTCTAACCTTGTGAAATATTGGATCTCGTATATTCGCATTTAAGGCAGACACTGCTTTCTGAAATCAACAACGAAAATAGACAGAGCTCAAGGAAACATACAAGTAGCATAGATTAAAGAGCCGTTTGTTCGGGGCAATTACGTGAGTCTAATACAACATTTATATTAAGAATATTGTCTCTTACTAGTAGACCAGACTATGTACTTTGATTAGATAATCTAAAGAATTCACAAGTCATTTAACTTATATCACCAGAAAATGAAGTAGACCATCGATATATCATTACAGAGAAGCTGATAAAAATATTCAGAAAGTAGAGAACTTGCAGTATAAGGAACTTACCGATATTATATCTTCCATTGTCTCAGTTGAACGCATAAAGCAATAGCAGTGAATCCAAGGTAATGATCCCTTCCAGTCTCTCATATTTACAAGCCCTCTAAAGGCATCTGTGGAAGGGATTCAAACTGTTAAAACTACTTTTCCACTTTTTACACAAGTATTAGAAGATAATTGGTTGCGTTTTAAGATAATAAAGTGGATAGCTACATATAGATCATCACACTAGATGGTCGACATTTGTGCAACCAATGCAAAGACCGATTTCTTTATGCTTATAGACATGCATGTTACTATAAAAGGGGGAAAACACATGCAGCACTTTACCAAGAAATTGCAGGGCAGATGCCGGTAAGTTCATGATCACATGATCTACATGCTCATAGGGGTTTGTGTCAAATGACTTGGAGCTCCTTGTGCTCTTATTTAATCCTTTTCTTTTCTTGCCAGTTACAGGAACACTAGCATGGTCAGCTGTTTTGTTCCCTACAATTAGATAAGCACAATTCAGTAATTCAGTTTGATAAACCATTCCAATAGACATTTTAATAAGTATACAGGATACACCTAGTGCTATATATACAGAAAATCACTCTAGCTGTTTGCATAACTGAGTGTAACCATGATATTCAGACTTTTCATCAAATCACCACAATGTTACCTTCTTCAGACATTTCAGAACATCTTTTAGTTGTATTGGCATTTGCATCCTCCCGAATAGATAAATCTTCAACATTGCTGATATTTCTTAACCTTTGGCCAGATATATCTTTTCCCATGTCTGCAGAGTAGAAGAGAGAAATTATGCTGAACCACCTCACTTCGTCAAGGTAGTGCATCCAGACATTAAATTATACCTGATTGGGTTCCCTCTTCAAACGTTGTTACTCCACTTGCAAATTCATTGCACGGCCCACATGATTTCAGTGTAATGTTAGATTCCAAATTGCCTTCACTAGAAGGCACAGCCATCAGTTGATATATAAATTTACGTGCGTCCATATTATAAACAAAAAGTAGATCATCAACCTTGTTGATTGCAGCATTAATTTTTAGATATCGTGCACTATCTGGGTTTAAATCATTTGCATACACTCTGCAACCTTTTTGTGCTGCTGGAATAGCAAAGGGACCAATACCAGCAAACATGTCACATATGGTCTCTCCAGCCCTGAACTGTGAGACCAACCTTAGGTGCTCATGTTCCAATCTTGAATTCCAATAGACCAAGCCATAATCGAGCTTGAAAGTTGCCCCATATTGCTTCAACTCTGTGACCAAATCATCTTTTCCAGCCAGTATTTCAAAGCTTGGTACTCGAAATTCATTTGTAATACTTCCAATTTTATTCACAATTGTCTGGAGTCTTGGGTAATTTTTCTGAAAGGAAGTAAATAGTTCAGAAAATAATGACAAAACTATAAACTTCAATAGCTGAAAGATGGAAAATATATTCTCTATCTTTAAAACATGAATACAGGTCAAGTTTGAGATCATAGACTAAGCTCAAGGCCCGGGTGGAGGGTTGGAGACACAGTCGATAAAAATTTGATACTCTAGCCTTTTTCATAACTTAAAAAGGATTACCCAATGCATTCCCATTGAATTTCAGAAAAGGTAAAGATGCAAGAATCTTATTTTGCAGCTATTAGAATTCTAGTGGAAAATAACAACCCGCAAGATGAGACAAAAGCAATTAGTAAATTATACATGCAGACATGCATTAATATCCATGTTCATCCAAAAGTAAAATCCATAAATGTAACAATTGCATTATTAAATACACATACATCATAGATAACTTTTGCAATGACATCTTTATATGGAAGAAGTTCATCAGTTATGTTCAAATGAGCAATATGGCCTGCATAAACAAAAGGCCAAAAATTTTATCAGGAATCTGACAGGAGAGCCCCTATATTCGACTCTCTATAAAGTAAATGGCAGCAGAAGGTAAATACGGGTCATCAAAACAAAATATTGCTTTATGAAGTACTTAACTATTGTCTCGAAGGATGATGGAACTTCAAGTCCAGGAGGAAGAATCTGTTTTAGTATATGGTCTGCAATAAGTGAATAAGTTAATGCTAGAAACACCTTGAGTTCCAGCAAAAGCATCCAAATCCCATGACTAAGAACTAAAGACAGTCTTAACAAGCACAATGCAAGTACATGAGAACTGTACTTACCTGAACTCCAATAAGAATACCCGAGTGTAAGGGAATATGGAACAATGTCGAACTCACAAAGGCCTTTCAAATCTGCAAGCTTCTGAGCTGGAACTTCTGATAAATCTTGTTTCAAGTAAGGAAAGTAAACAAGGTAAGTAAGACTATCTAATAGAACTGACAAACCAATTCCAGTAATTGTTCCATGGGACTAGTTCCCAAATTGTGTTCACTAGTTATTCTGCACCAGTCACCTGAATTTTGGATTTTTTCAGATAAAACCAACATCCGGTTTTTTTCAGAAGCAGGATCTTCCACAATAGGCTTGATGCGCGGCTTGTCAAGCAAATATCTATTGCAAAAGGAATTTTCCAAACTTTATTGCAATACTCAGCTCAATATACATAATTTCATAAGCAACATCTTATCAAAACTCTCCTACATTCTAAATAAAGAAAATAAGAATTCATTCACACTATCAACATCTCAATGGTTCTTTCAACACTACCTCAAAATACTGAAATTAGCCACATAACATAACCTAACCAAACTTCACATATAGAGTTTGTCTTTTTTTTCTTTTTTTTTCTGAGAAAGGAAAATACTTTATTAAAAAAAAAAAATCTTATAGTAGTGAGTATTTGAATTTGAAAAAAAAATAATAATAATAATAATAATCTTTTTAATGAAAAAGAAACTGGATAAATAAAATAATGGTACCCATTGAGTATCCGTGTGGCAACATTGCAATACTCCCGTGGAATTCGAAGCGCCCACAACTTCAGTTCCACATCAAACTTGCTCTCATCCAACTCCACCATTGTAGACAGCGTAGAAATCTCAACTACCAAAATCTGAAAACTGAAATTAAAAATGAAACATACAAAAAAACTATTTGGGTTTAGGGTTTTGAATTGCGAAATTAGACATTTTTGTTTAGCGGGTAGGAATGGAATTGGAGTCTGGAGAGTCCGCTTTAGAAATATGGGCTTGGCCCAGATAAAAATTGTACTCAATTGGATTAGTTGATAATCAACGTGGACTGTTGTGTAATTTAATTGAAAGCAAATGGATTGGGTATTTCGAAATTTTCAAATTATTTAGCATTCTACCCAATAACTTTTTGAAAAATGCTGATGATCCCTCAATTTAATATATATTTTTGCTATATGTGGACCATGGCCCAAAACACGTTCCACATAGTTGTGTAGATCACGGTCCAAAACGGCGTCTTTGAATTTTATGAGTTAGAATAATGTACATTATAGGTTTGAATAATGTTGGTGTTAGAATAATGTATTTTACGTGTTAGAATAATGTACTTTATGTGTTAAAATAATGAAACTTCTGGGTAAGATATGTACTTTGTAAGTTAGAATAATGTACATTATAAATTATAAAAATGTATGTTGCAGTGAGTCGTGTGAACAAAAAAAAAAAAAAAAAAAAAAAAA
>NC_044918.1:17899716-17996775 GCF_003576645.1 Ipomoea triloba | reverse complement strand
AAAAAAAAAAAAAAAAAAAAAAAAACTGCTCAAAGCGATACTGATTTTGAACTATGATTTACACAGCTGTGTTAACCACAGTCTACGCAATAACTATTGATTTGAGTAGTCAGAAGGCCTAAGCTAGGGCTAATATGCTTTTTCCCATTGACCAAAGGCCCACCTAACTAGTCATGACTAAGGTTCGGTTCCGATTCGGAACCGGAACCGAACCTTCCAGGTACGGTTCCAAGTACGGTTTGGAACCGGCGGTTCCGGTTCGAACCGGGTTTTTTAAATTTTTATTTGTAATTTTTTAAAATTTTTAAAATTGTCCAAATTTAACAATTAATATTTTTTGTTGAAAAGTTTTCATTCTAAAATGTGTTTAAAATAGTTATATTAAATATTTAAACTTCAAAGTTAAACTATATTTAAAAAAAATTGTTATAATTGAATTTTAAAATGCTTTTTAAAGTGTAAACTTTAATCAAATAATAATTAAACTTTAACTAAATAATAAATAATAATTAAAATTTTTTTTTTAAATTTTCCGGTTTGGAACCGGAACCGGCAGTTCCGGTTCCAACCGTGGTCATCCCTACACCTAACTAAATGTCACTTAGCCAGAGAGGATCCAAATCTCTTCAACCCAACTCACAATACAAGAACAAAAGGACCAACGGCCCAAGGAGACAAAGGCCGACAAGTTAACTAGAATACATAGAGATCTTGCAGTGTTGTGCACTTGTGCGGTTGTGCCACTCCCTCTTCTCCTATTGAATATAACTAGAATACAAGAATAGGGAGTGGCCTTCATTAAATAGTCTTCTTGTGACGAAGATTTTTTCTTTTTTCCAATTGACATGGCATTACAGGGACCTTCCAAAGAAAGATTTTTATAAGGAAAAAGAAAAGAATAATTTTATGTATTATTATTCTTTTTCTTCTTATAACCTAGATTTTAAAATTTTATTGGACTACATTTTGAACCATGAACTCACTCATGACAATTGTATTATTAATTCAATTGGACTTTATTTTGAAATCATTCAAAAACACACTCCCCAATTTAATATTTTTCTCTCCTTTTTAGTCATTTGCAGTGAAGCCTCTTTACTAGTTTAAAAATGGAGTTTTGCTTTTTCTGCTCGGGTAACCAAATTTGAGAAACTTTATAAAGTAACATTAATATCATAACTAATATTAGTTGAACAAAGAAATCAATTATAATTAACATACTACTCTGTAACTATTAATAAATTAGAAAAAAACAACACCAGACATTGATCTAATAGATGAGAAATCTCAATAGAAGTTTGGTTTTAGACTCATTGTGACTTGTGAGCAACAAATATGTCAATCCTAATCTAAATGAAATTCGAACATAAAACATTCCTTATAAGAATTAATGATTTCATTAAATCACAAGATACCTAGTAAATTAAGTAATACTTAAAATTAAAATTAAAATTGCAATTGACTGATAGTGTGGTTTTAGAAATTTTTGTTTCAAAAGATTATTAATTAAGGACCAAATTAGAAATATGGTTATAGGCAAAGGCCATTTTGGTAATTAATTCTAATTTAATAAGGCAACAAAACCAATTTTGATTGAAGAAAATAAAAGGGACGATACTTGATTACGACTCAACACCTGTCAACTTGAAAAAATATCCAATACGAATATATATGATGTACGAACGAATTTCTGTGATTGGAATATGACGTAAAAGCACAATTGTTTGGGAATTCTGGTGATATTATTATGGCAATTTGTGCTGATGTTGTGCCATCCAAAATTTCAAATAAACCATCATTTCAAAAAATACAAATTTCAGGTAATAATTGTGGAGTGTCGTAGGTGTTGAAAGAGATTATAAGTGTTTCTATCTTTTTATTAGTTTATAATCTATATATCTAATAAATATAACAAAAATCAATCTTGTGAAATCTTAACTGAAATAAAAAAAAAAAATTGTTGATAGTATAAATTGTATTTATAAATTAGACATTATGTTTTCTTTATTGTACTTTTTATACTGTACTTATTTTCTAAATGCATGCCTTTATCTTTTTAAAAATTATTAAATTCTATTAACATATGTTACAACAGTTTAAAAATGATTGTTAATTTAATATAATATTTGTTTATCCTTTTTTGTTAATGATTTTTTGGGGAAAAAATTCATAACTGTAGTTAAAATACGAGTAGTACAGTATATTTACATACCAATGACTCTCAAAAATAATATTGATAAAAAATTTTAGCAAATATGATATATCTATATTCCAACTTGCAAGATATAAAATATCGGTTGATTTTTTTTATTTTTTATTTTGGAAAACAAATTTTTTTTTTTTGTTGCTAAAAAATTCATTCAATATTGTTTTTGAGATTCTTTGCAATGTAAATATACTATTATATATAACTGCAACTATGGAAAAAAAAAATTACTATTAGAAGTCGTCATTAATGTAAAAAAAAAATCATTAAATTGACAACCATTTTTAAACATTTGTAACATATGTTAAATAAATTGAGTAATTTTCAAAAGATAAAATGGTAAATTTAAAAAATAAATGTAAGAAAAATTTGGGAGAATGAGAAGAGAAGAAAATAACGCAACACCTTAAAAAAATTCTAGTTAACACTTAACAAAATTGAATTATATTATATTTGTTGAATTTTATTATTATTTTTAAATCAAAGACTAAGAGGAGACACTATACAAAAGCAAGATGGCACTCGGAGAGAAGAAGAGTATATATATATATATATATATATATATATATGAAGCGTTTTGACCAATTAACCTTCGCTTATAAGTTATGAACTTGTGCAACACGATATCATGCGTATCCTATATTAGCGGAGAATGAGTTATTGAGCATAGACTTCACAGCGGGAGCCTGGAGGTTACCCCTCCCTTTAATCCATATGTGTGTGAATAAAGAAAAGGAAGAATAAATGAGAGAAATTGAAAAGCAAAATAAATAAGGGAAAATGCGTACTCAAAAAAAAAAAAAAAAAAAAGGGGGGGGGGGGGGGGGGGGGGGGGGGGGGGATGCTTATTATTTATCAGACGGCCTTGCAAATTGCAATACACGCAATAGGATTATATATAATTAGTCTACTAATAATAATTATTAGATGGAGGGAATCATTGTACTCATGACTCTAATATAATTGAGTAAAGTGCTCCTCAATCAATCCTCTTCAAAGATAAACTTGTATCATTATTCCAATTATCTTTGATTTTGTTATAATAGATAGCTCATTATTTTTTTTCATAGGATAGGTTTTATTTGTTAGAATGCACTAGGACGACTCCACACGATGAGACTAATCATGTTTTTATCTTCAAAATTTATAATCAAGTTAGAAGAGACACACACTATTTCATCTATATATATATTAAAACAGAAGTGCTAGCTTTCCCGCTCATTTTAGTCCAAATAATTTGAAATCGGTCAACATAATATTATATAATAATTTCTTATCAGAAATTCTAGCCTTTCTTATCATTCCTTATTTATGGCTAAAATTGACAAAATATTCAAAATATGATTCCATTCCTTATTATACACAGAAATTAATGAAATATTATATTCAATTCAATTTTGTATGGATTCCTTAAACAAAATAGTTTAACCTTGCGTATTTTTAATATATATATATATATATATATATATATATATATATAGATTACTATACGATGTATACTATAGTATTCAAAAAATAATATTATTATATTATGTTAACGTACGTAATTAAATTCCTCTCATGATAATATTCAAAAACAAAAGTCAACAATCAAATTACTATATGATGTATATTATAGTATTCCAAAAAAATATTACTATATTATGTTAATGTACGTAATTAAATTCCTCTCATGATAATATTCAAAAAAAAATTCCAACAATCAAATTACTATATGATGTATATTATTGTATTAAAAAAATATTACTATATTATGTTAATGTACGTAATTAAATTCCTCTCATGATAATATCCCATGCAATTCAATTATGGTTCAAAATATTTTAGTCTTGCGTATTTTTTTTATTTTATATTCGTAAACAATCAAATTACTATATGATATATATTTTAGTATTAAAAAAAATTACTATATTATGTTAATGTACGTAATTAAATTCCTCTCATGATAATATACCATGCAATTCAATTAAGGTTCAAAATATATTAATCTTGCGCATTTTTTTTATTTTATATTCATAAACAATCAAATTACTATATGATGTATATTATAGTATGCAAAAAAAATACTACTATATTATGTTAATGTACGCAATTTCTATATATATATATATATATATATATANTATATATATATATATATATATATATATATATATATATATATATATATATATATATATATATATATATATATATATATATATTAAAACAAAAGTGTTATTTTAACGCTCATCCTAAAAAAATACTTTTGTTTTGAAATTTGAAATTACAATCATTTTTACCTAATTAAATAATTACAACAATGCTATATATGTTAATTTAATTTATAGTAGTGATTACCTAAAATATTTATTATACTATGAATCATTGTCTATTTTAAGGTACACTAAACTAATACTCAGTATATTCTTTTTCAACTTAAGTTCAGTTTTTATTTTTATATACAAATAAAATTAATATATATTTTTTTTTTGAATACAAATAAAATTAATATATAAAAAATATATTATTAAAAAAGTTCTAATTAAAAACTGTTAAATAACACCTATATTAATATTTTATTTTAATGTATTAAATTAACATACAATTATATTAAATCACTATATTATATTCATTTTTAATATGATACTGGTTAATTTTTAAAATGTTGTAGATTGATTTTTTACAATACTATTGCAATATATAATTAAAATTAACATAGACTTACATAAAAAAATATATATTAAAACAGGAGTGTTGTTTTTCCGTCCATCCTAAAAAATGATTAATTTAATTTATAGTAATGATGGCCTAAAACATTTATTCAACCACGAATCATGGCCTACTTTAAGGTACACTAAACTAATACTCAGTATATTTTTTCAACTTAAGTTTCATTTTTTTATATACAAATAAAATTAAGGGAAAATGGCACTTTTTCCCCCTAAGTTATGTGCATATAGCACTTTTTCCCCCTGAGTTATCAAAGTGGCAGTTTTCCCCCCTTAGTTATTTTAAAAGTGGTAGTTTTTCTCCCTGAAATGTTAAATTGTCATTTTTGCCCTTAAAAATAACTATTTCATTTATTTGTATTCTTCAACCAATTATATTACTAATATGTATGGAAGATTACGGTTAGATACAAACCTAATCGAACACCGTAGCAATTGAACTTAAAAAGTATGGACGGTTACGGTTACGATTCAGAACCGAAAAAATAAAATAAAATAATTGTTAAATTTAGACTATTTTTAAATAAGAAATAAAATTATAAAAATAAATAAATAAGTTTTGATTGGCGGTTCAAAATCAAAATTGGATCCGAACCGTACTGATTTATCAAATAAGTGTTTGATCATTTTCACTATATATAACTGTGGTTCAGTTCCGGTTCACGGTTCAACAATTATTTAATTTTATTTTTTCGATTGTGAATCGTAACCAGAACCATCCATAATATTTCCGTATATTGCTACAGTGTTTGGTTAGGTTCGAACCGAATCGTGATCATCCATACATATACGTAATAATTTGTTGGAGAAGAAAAATAATGAAATAATTATTTTTAAGGGTAAAAATGTCAACTTAACATTTCAGGGGGAAAAACTGTCACTTTAATAACATAGGGGGAAAAAGTGCTATATGCACATAACATAGGGGGAAAAAGTGTCATTTTCCCTAAAATTAATATATAAAAAATATATATCATTATAAAGTTCTAAATAAAAATTTTAAATAACACCAATATTGGTATTTTTATTTTTATGTATTAAATAAACATACAATTATATTAAATCAACCTAATTACGTACGACAATTGAAATAATTCTTTTATAAACTTTTCATGAGCATAAAACTAAACTTTGGTTCAAAATAAAACAAAAATAAATCTCATTGTTATTTATAATTCTATTTTTCATTATTATATTGCTATATATATAGATCTGTATCATTTTTAAAGTCATTAAATAATAATAATATGATAATTTAATGGAAATAGAATTTATAAAAAGGAAAAATATATATTTTATTAAAATTTAAAAAATTCTAAATCAAAATAGATATGTCAAATTTAATTTTTTCTAATAAGATAAAATTGAAATCTTCTATTCAATTTAGTATTTTTTTATTACAGATATTTTTAATTTCATTTGTTTTATATTTGAATTTTAATTAAAATTGTTAAAATTAAAATAATTTAATTTGATTCGAAAATAATAACTATAATAGATATATACATATTGAATTATTGTTGCATGTCAAAAGTTCGCCCAAAAAAAATTGTTCCATGTCAATTTGTTTACTTCATCTAACTTTTAAAACTAACAACAATAGTATTACTACTATATATAAATTTCTTCCTACATAAATGATGTTGGTTTTCAAAGTTTAAAAATGTGAAAGGTAAAATATATCTTTTTTTTTTTTTAGTACTACTGACTCTGTTACAATGTAGTATCTGTTATGATATATCATTATTGTGATTTTAACATTCTACTAATAACAAATATAAGTATTATTGCATTAATTTAAAGGTTTTGTACTACAAATGCTGTAAACAAATTTTATAAAATATCATAAATTATAAAAATTTACAAATCTAAAATAATAGTTATTATTTAAATATTATGAGTCCAAAACAAATTAATTTACGTTAATAACATAACTGAAGAAAAACTAACATAAAAATAAACTAATTGAACTAACTTACATTTGCGAAGTTAAAAAAAAAAAATTATACTGGGTAAATGTCTCACATTTAAATATAATGTTATTAAATTAATTGAAATTCACATATTTAAGAATGATGCATCATCTCGAGATCTATCAATTTAAAATGAAGAATAATAAGAGATAATAGAACTAAAAGAAATAAACTTTCAATAAATTAGTTAAAAACATATCATAGGTCTATTATGGACCTATTATTTAAATGGTGATCTAGAGATGTTTTGATTGTTTTACATTTATGGGTTTGAAAATATTTAGAAACAAAACTAAATGGTTTCCAAACATCCATTACTATTTATGATAACAAACAAAAGTGGCAAAAACTTGTGTGTAACCGTCTCATGGCCTCAATCCGTGAGACGGGTCGTATCTTTAATTAATGAGGTCAAAAAGATCCAACTCATTAATCAAATATTTGATCCATTAATCAAAGATCCAATCCGTCTTATGGATTGAGACTTGTAAGACGGTCTTGCACAAGTGTTACTCAAAGTTTAAAATATCACCAAAGTAGATTTTGACACAAACTCAAATATCAATGTAAACTTTTAAAATAAGAATGTTTTTTCATGCAAGGAAAAAATTACGGAGTATATAATATTTATCAATATCTATATAATAAAAAAAAATTATCCATTTCTCTTTTTATCCATTTATGTAGACATATACTATATTTATAGTATTTTGTACAATGTGAAAATATATACACATTTTTTATAGAAATGTGATTACTGGTGTAATTATACACGTTAATTACTACAATGATTACTTATAAAAAATTTATTTTAAAATATATCTAAACTCATAATCTTAATTAAAAATTCAAAAATATTTAAAAATTTGTCTATGTAATATAGTTAGGGACTACATTAATGCATATAAATTTAAAAGGCAATGCCCTCATCATGGTATTCAAGGATGGGATCTAATGATGGCTTTCTATGAAGGTTTGCTTGATAATTCAAAGATCTTGGTGGATGCTTCATCGGGAGGGTCATTCACGGTTTTGGAACCTACTCAAGCCGAGGAACTACTTGAAAAGATTGCAACAAATGGAACAACTTGGTATTCGGAGAGATCTTCACAAAGGCTTGTGGGAGGATTTCATGATGTTGATCGAATATCCGCCTTGTCGGCTAAGGTGGATAATATGGCATCCATGGTTCAAAAGATAGCTCAAATCACTCTCCAAAATCAAAATATGAGCTATACTTCTACTACTCCCAATTTTTCAAGGCAAATCATGATGTGTGAATTATGTGGAGGAGAACACAATATGGGAGAATGCTTAAATGATGATATGGGTTCTCAATCTACTTTGGAGCATGTTGATTTGGTAGGATACGGTAGGCAACAACAATCATTTCAACCTCAAGGGGTCTACAATCCAAACGCACCAAGGAATCATCCCGGTTTTTCTTGGAGTAAGCCGATGGGGGCTGCAAATCCCCAAAACTTTGGTAATAGAGGACCGCCACCGGGATTCCAAGGGCAGCAAAATTTTAGAGGTGGCCAACAACAACAATCCATGCCAAATCAAGGATTCCAAGCCCCGACTACTCAACCAAGGCAATCTTCAGAAAATTCACCTCCACCAAATTGGGAAGCCATGATGGAAATGATGTTTAAATCTCAAATGAAGAGTGACGAGAGGTTTAGGCAATTGACAGAGAAGTTGGATCAATTGGGTGCTCATAACAAAATGTTGGAAAGACAAATTGCAAACCAAGCTTCTACTTCTAGTACTCAAGTCACAGGTAAGTTGCCCGCTTACCCTGAAAATCCAAGGGAACATGTCAATGCCATTATAACAAGAAGTGGAAAGGAACTTGAGGAACCATCTTTCCAAATTGAAAAGCCAATGCCAAGAGGAAGGAGTAATGGAGAAATTGAAGAAGAAGTTGAAAAAGAGGAAGCTACCCCTCCCACTTCTATCCCAAATCAACGAGTTCATAACAAAGATGATGGAGTGAAGCCGGAGAGGAAATATGTACCACCTTTGCCATTTCCTCAAAAATTTCAATGTCAAGCCAAAGAGAGTAGATGGAAGAAATTCTTGAATTTGGTTGAAAATTTGAATGTGTCTATCCCTTTGCTTGATTTACTCACTCAAGTGCCTTCTTACGGCAAGTTTTTAAGGGAGATTCTCTCGAGAAAAAGAAAACTTGGTACTCAAGAGATGATTGCTATGACACAAGAGTACCGGACCCTAATACATGATGAAGGAAAGTTTCCTACCAAGCTAAGGGATCCCGGGAGTTTCACTATCCCATGTGTCATTGGAGGGTTCACCATAAATAGATCACTTTGTGATCTAGGAGCAGGTGTTAATGTAATGCCTCTATCTCTTTGCAAAAGGTTAAATTTGGGAGAGCCAAAGCCGGTTCAACTCACACTTGAATTTGCCGATCGGTCAACCAAAAGCCCTATTGGAATACTTGAGGATGTCCCGGTTCGAGTGGATAAATATTTTGTGCCTTGTGATTTTGTTGTTATGGATATTAGAGAAGATCCGTATATTCCAATCATATTAGGGCGGCCTTTCTTGGCTACAACTGGAGCTATAATTGATGCAAGGAAGGGATCAATAATTTTTGACTTTGGAGAAGAGAAAGTAGCATTTAATGTTTTTGATGAGCCTAAATCTCCTTTTGTTGAAAAATGTTATCGGGTTGATGAGGTTGGTAACAAGAGATTGGAGAAGGGTGAAGAGTTTGATGCTCTTGATGAGAGAACTTTTGATGAGCATAAAAAGTTTAAAAAAATTTTACATGAGGAAGTTGGTGATGTTGCACTTTTGGAGAAAGAATCTAAGGTGAGAAAAATTGAAGAATATGAATTTTTGTTTGAAGATGGAGGCCAAGTTCTACAAAATAAGGGTAAAGATTGGGCAAACAATTCTAAATTGAAGGCATTGATAGAAGAATACCCTATGGCTTTCAAGAGTTTTGTTGAGCGCTTCATCGAGGCTAAAGTGGTGATTAGCCTTTGTTCCCCAACATACACTTGAAAGAAAAAAAAAGGGGTCGAGCTCATGACCTTAAACGAGCGCTTCTTGGGAGGCAACCCATGTTCTTTTTAATTTGTTTGTATTGCGTTATTGCATTGTGCTAATTTTTGCATTTTTATTTTTATTTTTTTAGATTTCTATATTTAGTTGTTAATTGTTTTATGTTTGATGATCTTTGAGCCTTTGTTTTGTGTCATAAGTGATTTTTGGAGTGATATTTTGCATTGTTTGATGATAAGGTGTTGTTAGGAGTTAGGAAATTGGGAGTCTAAGCTGAAAAAAAAAGGGATTTCTCACTGCCTAAGTTCGACGCGCATCGAGAAATTTCTCGACGCGCGTCGAACTCGTCCAGCGCGCAAATAAATTGCGCGCTGGACGTTCTCGACGCGTCGAGAGATTCTCTCGACGCGTCGAGACGTCGGGTCGCCCGGCGACCCGAACCGGCAACCCCCTTTTTTATCCCCGAATGTTTTATTTTTCCCCATCTTCCCTACCCGAACTGCTGCGAAAAAAACCCCCCTTCACTCTCCACTTCACTATTTTGCCATAAACTCTACTCCCATCCACTCCAAACTCTTTCTAAGGCATCAAGGTATCATCTTTGCATCATTTCTTCTTCAATTTCTTGTTATTTTGCTCATAATTTCGATTTTCTTGTGTATGAACCCTAACCCACGAAATTTCAAAATTTGAATCTTAAATGTCTTTGGGTTAGTGGTTGTTAGTTCTTGTGTGTTTAATTTGCTATAATTCCTTGTTTCTATCCATTACTTTGTTGATTTTAGTTTGATTTTGAAGAAACTAGTCTTGAATCTTGTTGATACATTCTTGAATGGAATTGAATTTTTGATGATAATGTTGCTTGGTGGTTGGGATAATTGATTGTATGATTGGTGGTGTTGCTTGTTGTGTAAAAATGGATAGATTTTGAAGGCTAGAATGCACTTAACACCTTTGTTCAAAATCATGCACACAAGGTGTTTGTTAAAATGTCCCAATGATGATTTTGAAAATTTCTTGCCTAACCTTGAGGTGATTGGGAGTGTTTTGCTTAGCTACTCCATTCTTGCTTTATTAGCTTGCATTTTGTTTAATAATTCCTAATACTTGATTTTTGCAAGCCTTGTTCTCACTCTATGATGTTGTAGTTACAAAATGCCTCCAAAAGGTAGGAACTCACGAAGGGGACGAAGGGAAGAATCATCACAACAAGCACAACAACTTCCCCAAGAGCCACAATTCCAAATCTTCAATACTCCCCAAGCACGTGAGAGATACAACACTTGGATTTCAACACGGGGGATCAAAAAAGAAAGGGGGATTTTGCTAAATGTTCCAGCACATTGGAATTGGGGACCTACATTTCTTGCTCAACCTGGAGATGCATTTGCTGGGCTAGTCAGGGAGTTTTATGCTAATGCTGGTGATGGCATGCAAACTAATACGGCAATTGTTAGGGGAGTTGAAGTGAGCTTTTCTACGGTAGACATTAATGCCTACTATGGTACTGAAGATCATAGAGCCATTGATTATTACCATCAAGACTTGAGGTTGAGCAGACTGACTGGAGAGATGCTAAATGAGATTGCAAGATCCTTTCACCCAGAAGCTACTTGGAACATTGCACATGGATTGCCAGCCCATATTGATTATCATTACTTTGGACAACGAGACCGTGCACTCCTTGACTTTATCAAAGCAAAGCTCAGTCCTTATTCACACAAAGGGCATGTTCGAAGAGATCAAGTCCTCATGGCTTACTGCATCAAGGAGCAGCATCCCATGAATGTGGGAGCCATTATCAACCAGAGCATTCGTGACATTGCGTCATCAGATAGGAAATCACGATGCTTTCTTAGCCATCCCTTTCTTATCACTGAATTGTGCAGGCTAGCAGGTGTTCCCATCAATGAAGAGCAAGAAATCAAGCTCACGCCCCTTACCTTCATCTCCCCACACTATGTTCAGACCCACTATGGGCAAGGCCAAATACCCGCCAATGACTCGGAGGATGAAGAAGCCGGTCAACAAGCTGAAAATGCAGATATGGTGGACCCTAATCCTATGCCAGCGCAACCTCAAATTCCTCAACAATTCAATATGCAACAGTTCATTACAAGGCAAGAGGAATTCATGAGGAGAAGTGATGAAATAAACTGGTATGTTGGTACATCTACGTATCAACAAAATCAAGCGGCGCTAGGCTTTACTCCTCATTTCCCACCACCACCACCATGGCTTCAGGATCCCCAGTACATTCCAGACTACTACAGGCCTCATTTCCCACCACCACCGGATGATGCAGATCAGCAGTGACACTTCAGGGATGTATCTCATAACCCCTCTTTTGATTTAATTTGCTACATTGGGGACAATGTAGAATTTAAGTGTGGGGGAGGGTTTAGACTATTTCATTTTATGTTATTTCTTTTTCGTTTTGTCTTAGCTTTCTCTTGATCTTTCTTGGATGACTCAAATTTTTGCTTGAATCACTTGTCGGCATAGTTATTATTACTCTCTCTTGTGGGTTTGTGGATCGTTTTGGTTGAACTTGCTTCATTCCCTTACCAATATCCTTGTTAATCACCCAATAAACTGAACTAATTTTCAATCCAGTGGTTAGTGTTGTGCTAGTGAATGATTATGTGGAACTCCGGTGTTGGTTGATGTTCTAGAACTTGCCTTAATACTCCTCAAGTGTAGTCTAATTCTTGCATGCTTAGAAATGATTTAGGCCATTTTTGTTTACCCCTAGCCTTTTAAACCTTTTCACCCGATGTGTTTTTATTATCCCTCGTGTCCCCTTGTCCCTTTTTATTTGTTTATTAAGTGCTAAGCACTTAAACCCCTCTTTGTGAATTGTTTTTCTTGTTAAACCCTCATTATTAAACCCTTAACCCTTGACCAAAAACATTTCCTTTCGCCCTTGAGAGAATGTAACTTTTATTCTTTGATATTCTTGTAGAAGAGAATTTTTGGAGCTTTTATCTTGAAAGTAATCCTATCTTTGAAAAGTTCAAGTGTGGGGGTCCTCTTCATCTTTTGTAATGTATTTTGTTAATTTGTTCTTATGAATTCAAAAAAAAAAAAATGAAAATTATAGCTTAGTTGTTTATTTTATTTTTCTTGTAGAGTTTGTAATTGACCCCCACTATTCCTTAGGATTGCTTCGTTTCGTCTTTGCATTATGCTCCTGGTTTTCATCAAACTCTTCTAGCTTTAAATGTGAATAATTGTGAACTTCTCTCCGTTTTGTGTATCTTCCATACCCCTTCTTTGTTAGCCCTTAACCTCTAGCCCCGTTATAAGCTCAATAAAGACCTACTTGATCTTTGCATGCAATTTTTAGGTCTGTATTAGAGGAGTGTGAAAGGCAAGCTTTTGGGATGTTCTTCTCAATACCAAATTCTGCATAAACCTAACTGAGTAGGTGCACACACTGGGTTTGTCACTAACTAATAATTTTGGTGCTTGAATGTTGGCTTGGGAATGGATCTTGTTGGCTTTGTGGTATGACCGGAGGTACAAGAGAGAGTATGAAAATTTATGCCAGACTTGTGATTTATTTTCTTATTTTGCTTGAGGACAAGCAAGATCTTAAGTGTGGGGGAGTTTGATACACTCTCATTTGTACCTATTTTACTTGTGTTTTTATTTAGGTTTTATAATTAATTGTGTATTAAAATGTTATCTCCAATGCTTTTTCCTTGTTATTTTATTTAAAGTGGTATAATGCTTGGTTTGAGTGTCTTTGGTGTGTTTAGTGCTGCATTATAACCACTTGGGAGCAAAAAGGCAATGCAAAGGAATCAAAAGTGTTGAGAAGTCAAAATGGGACCGAAAGTACTGTTCACCGCAGATTCTCGACGCGTCGAGAATATATCTCGACGCGTCGAGACCTTCCAGAGAGCAATAAAAATTTCGCCATTTTATTCTCGACGCGTCGAGAAACATTCTCGACGCGTCGAGAATCCTGCCCAGGACACTATTCATCCCAGAACAAAATTCCAGATTTGTCCCTGTTTTGGATCCCACTATTTAAGGCTTCATTTCTCCCCAAACCCTACCTGTTGGCTGCTGGTTTTTGTCAGAAAAAGGGGAAAGAGAACAAGGAAAAGAAGCTTCATCATCTCCAAAAGTCAAAGAAGAAATCATCACAACTTTTGGAAAGGAGATCAAAGAAAAGAGCTTGGAGGCATCATTTGGGAGAATATCTTCCTTTCTCTTTTCTATTTTGAACTTTATTGAATAATTGTTGGATCTATTTTAGCCATGTTAGGCTAAACTTCCTTTTGGGATTTTTGGGTATAAAAGTGTTTATGAACCTATGTGCCTAGTTCTTATTTTGTTTTAATGAAATATCTATTTGGGTTTATTGCTTGTGTTGCAATTGTGATTTATGTTATTGATACTTGTAATTAGATGCATATGATTGTTTGTACCCTTGCTAGATTTGTCTATGAATCAAAGAGCACCCACAATTGCACTTGACTATTGTACCTCGAGAGAGGACAATTTGGTTAAGGGATATATTTTGAATAGCTCACGAGAGTGAGTATTCCAATTACCGTATTTTGGGTTTGAGTTACGAGAGTAACCTTTCCCTTTTAGATGGCAATTTTCCACACTTGTTTAACCCAAATAATTATTTCACTTTAGATTGGCACTAGGTGATTAAACACTTTAACTCCCAAAAATCCCGCTTTTACCTCTTTGAATACAAAAACCCGTTTGCCTTATTTTAATTATCTTGTTTGCATATCCATAGATAATCACCCATTGTGAACGTAGGAATAGCTTCTTGCGAATATAATTAGTAACTAGTGCTTGATACCCCACTTCCCTGTGGTTCGATAACCCCGGAATACTCCGGGTATTTGTATGTGGTTTTATGCTACGACCACACCGCATGGATAAAATACTAGTTTACATTACATGGGTATAGATAGCTCATGATTTATGGTAATAATTAATTAATTATTCTTGATTTAAAAAAAATTCCAATAGTATATTTATTAAGTAGTATTAGTTTGCCAAAGGCCTTGTGGTCAAGTGGCATGAAGTGATTTTCCCAAGTGGGAGGTCATGGGTTCAAGTCTCAGTGGGGGCAATGTTCAATAGTATTTTAAAAAAAAAAAAAGTAGTATTAGTCTCGAGTATTTTTAAATTGATTTCCTTTTAGAGCGTAGCAATGTTTAAAAGAATAAAAAATCATAAAGTGTGTTTACTTTTTTGAGGGATCAAATCAGAGGGATAGTGAAGTGTGCTAATTATTATGGGAAGTGAAAATGACAAAAGATAACTATACAAAAAAAAAATTAAATTCAATCAACCCCCTTAGCATTTTAATCATCTTATGTTGAAAAATTGAAGTTATGAATTTGGTGGAGGTTGAAATGGATCCACAATAAGTGTTTCTTGCTTTGTATGATGATTGGAGATTACTTGTGATTGTGGTGAATGATGAGAAAAATAAAATAAATTAATTAATATCTTATTTGTTTTTTTTACTTGTTAAACAATCTCTCTTTAAAAAAATTAATTTTACTTTAAAAAAGTTGTTAAAGTTTATGATTTTAATCGAGGAATTCATAAATATAAAAATCGTAACACAAAATATCTAATTTTACGTGAGATTACCCTAAAATAAAATGAACTTGTAAATCGTAGGCATATGATTCAATTCCCATAACAATTACTGTATCAGATAGATATATAGTAAACCTTGAGCGCCACGGACAAATGTTGATTAATTATTCCGCTGTATTAGCTAGCAAACCCAAAACCAGAGAAATATATACTGACAATTATATATAATAATTCTTTAATTCATAAGAAGTCAAAATTAGAAAAATACTTGAAATGAAACTGGATAGATCCTAAATCAAGACTGCTGGCTGCTAGTTTCCCTTTCTTTTTTCTTTTTCTTTTTTTTTTTGGTTAATATTTTTGTTAAGGATGAAACTAGTAGATTTTATATTTTCTGTGCAATTTATGAATTATTATACAATGATTGATTTATTCAGTGTGCTTAAATAAAATAATAGTGACAGAAAACAATAGTGACGATTGTTCTCGTCACTAAAAATATGGACAATATTGTAAAATGAAAGGAGAAACCATTTCCTGGTAAGAACTGTTTGTACAAATGCCATAATATAATGGTGCTTGATAATACATCATGATTTCTGAAATAAGATTCGTCAATAGAAATTACAAAATTGAATTTGTGTGAATCTAATCCCATTATTCCAACTTGCCATTTGCATCGTTCTTACTAGATTTGGAAGCCAAACATATACGTATCCCAGAAAGATAGAAAAACCTCACGACTCCTCGGAGCACACATGATCCACGGTTGGAAAACGGTGAATTTCGATCGAACTAACTCGCGTCACGTCTTGACAGGCTCGTCTTTCATTTGAGATTTCTCGAATTTCACCATCGATCATCGTGGCTTCCTTAAACTTCGTCTTCTTCTTCAGCGGCATCTTTTGTTGTTTCTCGATCGAAAACAAAACATAATACAGTCAATCGGCTATGGAATGGTTTTGCCAGCAGAGGAGCATCATGATGCAACGTCTGAGAATATAGAACCTCGTTTTCTCTTGTTTGGCCATGGTCAAGCACCGTTTGCGGAGGCTGGATTCCCGGCGAGCCCTCCGGCGAGAATCCGACGACGGGAAGAAGTATGAAAACAGCGTCATGGTGGGTGGGTTTAAGAGCGAGATTAGTGTTTGTTTGGGGATTTAAAGAGATTTGAGCAATGACGAGATAATTGGCTGTTTTATAGGGCCGAGGCATCTTCGCCCATCCTGGTGGGTCCCATTGTTTGAAGAGTCCAATGTCAACTTGTGATCTGCTGTTTTACTAAAAAGACTGGACTACCCTTGATGTTTTGCAACAAATTTGTAATTTGGCCTTGGGCCTAAGGGCAATAAGGTGAATGCTGCGCATTCGTACTTATCCGAGGCGAGGAAGAAGCGTGTGGGGATGAAAGGATTGGAGGGGAAGGAAGGAGAGCGTCACCGGCACGCGTCTACGTCGTGTGAACATGCCACGTCGGCGTCCGGATCGTAACTGACCCGATTGAAATTTCTGAGTGATTTCGAGGTGGGCCGACAATTGGAAAGATTTAATATGGTATCTGGTTCGGGCGCTCGTGGGTTTCGTAATGTACCTATAAACACTACTTTCGGTTGTTCCGAATTCCTTTTCAACCAAATTATCTTATCTTTTATCACTTAACAGGGGCCTCAATTTAGATTCCGATTCTTTCTGTTTTAACTGTAACACTGACGCCGCCACGCCATCCAAAACCGACCGTGCTAGCTGTTTTAATTAATTTATCGTTTGCCACACCTCCTAATTGCATGATGTAACCTCTCAGGGTCAGGGGCATTTCAGAAGGTGTCATGTTTAGATTTTAGAATAATCTGAGCTTTAATTTTTGAATACTACTGACTCTATTCTAATGCAGTATCTGTTCATAGCTATTTTCTCAATTTACTGAAACTCAACAAGTCAACAGTTGCCTCCACTGAGACTCGAACTTACTCCCATCATCCGTGTGAGAGTGTTAATCTGAGCTTTAATTTAATTGATCATTGAAATTTTATTTGGAGAAATCATTGTTAATAATAATATAATAAGAGTAGAATTTCTTAATATAATGATACTAGATTATGATTATCTTTGTTGAAACTATTTGCTTAATTACTTCTGTAAATTCCTCTATATATTGTGTACTTATGTACTATCAAATATAAATACAATCATCCTTTTGTATACTATAATTCTGGATCAAATTGGTTATAGATAATTAGTTTGATAATCACAAGATTATAAGTTTGACTCCGTAAGAGTTGTTTATTTGTCTTTTTGAGTTTAAGTTGGTAAAGTTATGGGCAACGTAAGTAAAATTTATTTTCTTGTAGTTCTTTGTCAGCTAACTAGGTAACAAGTAACAAGACAAATTTCACCTAAAAGTCTAAAACACATATCCGAATAACTTAACAATCAGACTTTCTCGCTAATCAAATTAGAATCATAATTCTTCTAACAGGATTTTTTTATGGCACTTTCCCATTAAATAAATTAGTGCTAATTTTCGTAAATGAAGTCATCAAGTTCAGTAATGCATGCCACTCTCATAGTTTTGATTTGGTTGATTATATTGACAGCACAAGAATAATACTAACTCAATTTTTTTGACAAAAGCATGAAATTTGTCAATTTTGTTATAATTAGCCCGTTAGGTCAAACATATGGATCAAAAAAAAATGTAGATAAAGAGTAGTGAAATGATGATAAAGAAAATAAGATATAGGAGTGTTCATCCATTCATATCATTTCAATATACAAGAGTGTGTGTGTATATATATATATATATATATATATATATATAACTCAAGGTGAGGGGACTCCTTGTGCAGTAAGCAAATGTCTAATCTCTGTGTTATTATGATTTATATCATCCCAGATATATTGTCGGGCTGGAGCGCCTTTGAGGTTTGGAATTCAACATTTTGGAAAGAATATATACAATATAATTAACTAATTAAGTAGTGAATTAATGATATAACATTTACAAACGTTACAAAACTAATGTCCATGATAAATAAAATATTTATAACAAATTTTTATTATATTATAAACTGTATAGAACTTTGATCATACAAAATTACAATGTGTAAAGTAATTGTCGTTAATTTTTTTGGGAAACTATTGTTATTAAATTTGATTTGAATTAGTGATGTAGTGATAGTGATAGCCAAATATATATGTTGTTCTTCTCCCTAGCTCGCAGTTAACTCCACCAACCAATTCAATTATTCAACAATTATTTAAAGTATTAATTAATATTAAATATTTTAAGAGGATAAGCGGAGTGCCGTCTCTGACGGCGGCTAATATAAAATATTTGCATATATATTCTAGATGGCGCCACTTGCAGCGGACATTATTTGTTGGTCAAACATAAAGGGCAGGGAGTCAATGTTTCGAGCAACATATCAATAGTTTATTTAGAATTTTTAGTACAATACATAGTGATGTAAAAGTGCGAGAAGTTAAGAGAGAGAGGGAGTGGATTCATCTGCAAAAAAGAGTTATAGAAACAGTAATGAGACGCACAAAATCCAATGGCCAGCCGCTGCAAATTCGCGTGGGCTGCAACAATGGCGCCCAATGAGTGCGTTAGACATGCCTAACAGATTTGTTTTTTTTTTTTTTTAAATCAATTTTTTTTCCCTTTCAATTTTTTCTTTCTAATCACACTTACAAAAACTACTCAAAAATCACAAAAAGACCTCACTATTAAGGATGCTCTAAGTATATATAAAAGCAATGTCCACAATGCAATGTGAATCATAATAAGAAATACATTTTAATATACTAAGAGCATCCTTATTAGTTTTAATTTTTTAGTGGTTTTTTGGTGTCCCGGTAGGAAAGAGATCAGGAGGAGGAAGTAAAAAAAAAAAAAAAAAAAAAGTTGGCAGGAGTTCAGAAGTTAAAAAATAAAATAAAATAACAAATCAGATTTACGCGACACGCGTCAGCAAGGCGCACAACATGTGCATGAAACTCGTGCCTGCCTTGTTTTTTCATGTTTAATGCATCGATAGCGGACCCCACAAAGATCCATTACTTGCAGGGATTAAAAACCACCAAAAAAACAAAAACAAAAAAAACAAAAAATAATTTAAAAAAAAAAAAAACCTTCCCACACTAACTAAAAACTCACCTTTGATTTTTTTTATCTGAAAAAACTTCATATAATCTACAAACGTGGATGCTCTAAGGCCTTCCTCAATAGTGGTGGGTTTTTGAGGAGATTTTGCAAGTGTTACCAGGAAAGAGAAAATAAGAGTAAAGGAAAAAAAGAAAAAAACAAAACAAAAAATTGAAAAAATAAAATAGAAAAGAATTATAATTACGCGTGCGCTCAGGCAGACTACACACGCCCACCTGGGCATTAGAGTTGCGCCTCACTCATGTGAGGTGCAACTCTCATTAATTTTGGTGGGGTCCGCAAAGGCGGTAAAATCCCCATATTTGTAGGAGATAAGTTTTTTCTTCTCTCTCCACTTTATCCTTCCTCCACCTCACCCTCTCCACCGTAGTATATTATATGTGTATTGAATTTACATTGCACAAAATAATGTATTTTAATATTCAAACAATATACTTTTAAAATATAATATACATTTTTAATATACTAAAAATACATTATTCGTATATTAACTATACATTATTTGATAATATGGTAGACACAATAATGATTGATATATAAAACTGTAGAGTTATTGGAGAAGTTTCCACTTTTCTAAAGACAGATGGAGTCCAACTGATGGAACAAGTTCAATTTGTGGGGTTGCACACTTGCACCCAAATTTTCTCCAACAACGCAAGTAGACACAACTCTCACATTTTAAATGTAATTTGAATTTGTCTACTCCACCAACAACCATTGAAGAGGTGCTCAGTTTAAGACTCTCTAGAATGTCTTTATTTATTTATTTTCGTATACATACAATGATTTAAGAGAGGAGAGATTATTCTATTTGGAATGGTTGGTATGGAAAAAAAAAAAAAACCAAAGATTGTAAAATTATGAAAATCAAATAAATTATTAAAGAACTTTTATTAATTCTATCCATTATTATCAATAAAGTCCACTCTAATATACGATTGCAACTTGCAATTAATATATCAGTGGTAAAAAAAATTTACTGTATATGTTTTATCCATTCATAATCATGCTGGGCCGGGTATGGGTTCTTATGGCGAGGGATTTCACCTTTTGTAAGCAAGTTTTATTAATGTTGTTTGGTTTGATGGGAGAGGTTGCTCTAGTTAGTTGTTCCCCTTTAAAGTGTTTAATTTAGGAGAAAATTATATTTTTTGTCTCCAAATTATATGATAATTATAGAATTCGTCCCTACTTATTGGACGTATTTATTCTTATCCCTAAACTATAATTGATATTGCAAACACTCATATTAACTGTTTGTTTAGTCAAAATTGACCAAACAAATTAGATTTTGGCTATAAGTGCAAATGACTACAATTCTTATTTGATCGCATCTTTTCACATTTGGCCAATCATCTCTATGTCTACACTCTTTGATAGAGATAGACTCATATCCTCATTTTCATTCATAAAATTGCATGCTAAATTATATACAAAAATAGTGTCGACACATATATCTTCCCCAATTCCATCCTTTTAAATTAAATAAAAAGTACAATCTATCATCTATCATCATTATATTAAAGCAACAACTTCCTGGAGTTATTTTGCCTCCTAAACAAAAATTGTTGTTTTGAGCATATGGGTATTAGTTCGGATTATTAATGATGTTCACATTAGGTTATCAGGTTTAGCCTACATCATCAATTGTTTTTATATTTAGTTTCTTACTTTTTTATATTACCTATGCACGTATTAGTTTGCTAAATTAATGCCTTTGAAACTTCCAATTAATAAAATATTCAAGAAGCACAATATTCAAATAAATATGGGGAAACGAATAATTTGATGCTTCATTGTTCCAATTCAAATAAATATTGAGAAACCAATAATCTGATGCTTCATTGTTCCAAAGCTTGCCTTTTCGTTATTCTATAAGGCTCCTGATTCAATTCAACCTCTATATAAAGATGTCAAATGACTTCCAGAAGCTCACCCAAAGACTATCGACAATGAACAACACTCTGCACCAAAAATATGCCTTATCAATATGTCAAGGAGATCAGTCAACTGCACAACAAAAGAGTAAAACGTTAGAGGAGGCGAAATCATGAAAAGTAAAGAATGTTTATTTCACGATGAGGAGGTAAATTCAGTTTATCAATTTTTTATTGTTTGTTTTATGATATAAATTGTTTTCTGTCTTCTATGGGTATTTGGTTGTTGCATTGAATGAATCGATCTGGAAAATCTAACATTAAAAATTCATACCTGCAAACTGTTTATGAAAATGCCAGGGCGAATTCTATAAATAATTTGAACAAGAAGGAGAGGATGCTACAATGAACAAAGAAGCTTGGTTGCAATGTCCTACTTTAAAGTAAGTCCTACTTCTTAAAAAACTTTAATAAGTATATCTAAATAATTTAAGAAATATACCTAATACATAATTACATAAGTATACCACCAAAATACAAACATAATAACATTAAAATATAAAATAAAATAAAACAAGTCGCAACTTCAGCATGCTCGTTAACTTGTTTAGAAATAAATTTAATTGTATTATTATTTGTTATCCTATATAATATCATAAATACTCCGTAATAAACAATCAACTCACATAATTAAGTTGCGGCATTTCATTAAATATTATGACAGTAAGAACATTTAATAAATAAAAAAAAACAATAATAATACTTACAACAGGAATAGCAGCAATGTTTATAATTGAATCATAATTTAGAATGAGATTTTGGAGGTTGAGGCAGGACCGATTTTTTTATTTGTATATCCCTGTGCTGGTAAATAAGTGAGGTCCTATCAAAGTATAAATAAACTGCGAATTGAAGAAAAATTTCAAAGAAAAAAATGCAAAAAACTTAATTTTGGGCAAATATAATCACAAATACATATACTAACTATTAGGCCAAGGCTGGATTAGGGGCCCCCAAAATTTTGGGGTCATGTGATGTTGCACATCTTACACGCCCTAAAATCTGGCCCTGGGTGGAGAGTTAGAGTTTGGTAATTATATATACTTATGATTATATTGTAAATATAAAATATATATTAGGTATAAAATAGAATATATATATATATATATATATATATATATATATATATATATATATATATATATATATATATATATTCAAATGTGGTCGCGTCTTCCCTTGCGATCGGTGCAAAATATACCGCTATGTATACAAATATACGCCACCCAATGTTAGAAAATGCACCACAATGAAAATACACAAAAACACTAAAAGATACAACACACACCCAAAATAATGCACTATAACTCCCCTGCCCCTAATTGTGCATTTCCTAACACTGTGTGGTGTATGTTTGCATACCTAGTGGTGTGTTTTTTGGTGATGCGTACCTAACGGTGCATATTTATGTGATGAATTTTCTAATATTAAGTGGTGTATATATCTGTATACATAGTGGTGCGGCCGTACTGACCACACGTTATGACGCGACCACACCTGATTATGAATATATATAGGCCGGGCCTGTAAGCTTGAAGGCCGAGCGTGGTATATCTAGGCCTAACCTGTTTAGTTTAATGATCTTTTGATATACAGGGGTATTTTGATCTTTTCATGCTTTGATAATCTCCTTTACCCTTTGTAGTGTTTTTCCTTACAGATTTTCATCCAATGAAGAGGTTCGGCGAAAGCCATGGCTTTGTAATGTGGCTCACATTGCATTTGCCGGACCTCTTCAATGGATGAAAATCTGTATGGAAAACCATTGCAAAGGGTCAAGGAGATGACCAAAGCATGAAAAGACCAAAAAGATAAAAAAAAATGCCCCTATTTTGGACGGCAATTTGACGAAAACTTTAACGGTGGACTAAAAGTAGCAAAGACTAAATAAGACTGGTCACAATGTAACAAAAATTAATGAAGTGAACTAAAATTGGCAATGCTCCAATAACAGTAGGTTCAAAAATGGAAATGACTCATAATTGAAAGTATAAATGAAAAGTATAGGTAAGAGATAAATAGAAAACATCTCTATTGAAGTCTTGAAATCCAAGATTGCAAAGTGTTCATGAGCTTGGAAATGGAAAATAATAACAAATCTACACTAATCTAATCTATTCTAAAGTCAAACCTAACTAGAGCTAAACATTAATAATTTTCGTTTTTGCAGCACTTTTTTTTATAAAGTATTCCGCCCACAAATCTTGAATTTCATATATTTCGTTCATAGTATACACTTCTTTTTCAAATGCATACAAAACAAATTTAATTAATCAAATTAGTAACTATATTAATTGATAAATTATAATTTAACTATACATATTTCTATTTAAATTACTTACCACATCTAAATAATCAACCTGCGAATGTTTAGTAACAATTTAATACATGTATCTCAATACATAGAATCCATATTCAACGTTTCCCGACTCTTGTGGACACTACAAAATACATACATATATTAATTCAGGTTAATATCATATTAAAATAATAAATAAAAATGACTATTGTTTCCAATTAATAACTCTTTCTCATACATTTGCAGGAAAACATTGATCAATTGCCCTATATTAAACATATAAAAAAATTATGAATAACATACTAAAATTTAAAATACTTATCTATACTATATCTATCTTATATATAAAAACAAAATCCTCACTTTAAGCTTCCCGCCCAAAACAGTCCTACAATATATAGGATGCGATTATTTCCTATTTTCCTATTCGTTGTACAATTCTACATTATAATTCCTATTGTATCAGAATTCTACATTACAATTCCTATCATACTACAATTCTATCGTAATAAGACTACTATATATAAAAAACAAGCTTTCCGCCCAAAACAGTCCTACAATATTTAGGATGTGATTACTTCCTATTTTCCTATTCGTTGTACAATTCTACATTACAATTCTTGAACTTCATATTTTCCTATTCGTTGTACAATTCTACATTACAATTCTTGAATGTGTGCAGATCACGATAAGTATCCAATGATCACTACATTTACAAAAAACTATTTCATTTGTTCTTGATGACTCACATTTGACAGTAAATCAGAGCATATCAGAGCTAGGTTCAGATCATATCAGAGGAGTTAGTTGTGATTCTATTATTAGAGCATATCAGAGCGTATCCAAGGAATAATTGAAAGTATAAATCTATATATATATATATATATATATATATATATATATATATATATATAAAAGTCATAGGGATTTAGTCAATCAAAGGCCAGAGATATCTGGCCCATCAATCATGACGTCGTTTTGTTGTTTTCTCAGGATTTTGATTTTTTTTTTTGATTTTCTGATTCTACCCCTTTGTTTCTTTTAGTGTCTTATTAAAGAAGCTTTATTTTATAGGGGTGTGGCTTAAATTTAGAGTTGGTAGACATATATTTGTAGGTGGCGTGTGAAGTGGTGTTTAGAGATTGTGGTTTGACTGATTTCTGTAAACATATATTTTTGTACTTTTTAATGTTACTTTAACATTTTTTTTATGAATTTAATAACATGGATCAGACACCATTTCTACTCTTTGTAGCTGACTTTTTTCGTATAAATACATACATAGGTATATTGCATTTACTACTCAACATTTAGCAAATAAACTAAAATCCTTGTTGAAGCAGTACAAAGTAAGAAAACTGAATTAGTGCACACAATGTCTGGGCAGTTTATTGTTCTGCTCAGCTTCATCCACACCAAACCACTAAAGCTACCCTGTGATTGAAAACAACATTGGAAAAAACAATAGAAGTCCAGAAAGTGTCTTTCATGATCAAGAGGTTTGTGTTTGCATTATTTTCTTCTATTTCTTTCTAATTTGTGTTGATTTCCTACTCTTTCTACCTAGCCGTAGCATCCAAGCCAAGAGTGTCCAAAGTGGTAGCATCCAAGCCAAGAGTTTGCAGAGCAGATTCCACATGATCTGCAGTAACGGTAAATTTCTCATCCACTTTAATTATGGTAAATTTGGCCAAAGTCGTAGAATCCCATCTGCAGTAACTGTAAATTTCTCATCCACTTTAATTATGGTAAATTTGGCCAACTCGGCTTCCATAGCTCTTTCTCTGCGCTTGCAGCTCCACCTTATAAACAGCTTCACTAGAGATTATAATCTGTTATGCATCTCTGTACATCAGCAATTGCATCTTCATTTATTGTTGTTATGCATCTCTGCACATCAATAATTGCATCTTCACTTTGCATTCGGATACATATCAAGGCATTTTTCATGATGCGACCAACTTCAATAGTAAAGTCAGGGTGACCACTAGGAAATCACTCTGCCATTGTTGAGGAAGGCTAAGATAGATAGATGGAGAATGGTTGGAATGATCTCTTCGTATGTAGGAAATAAGTATTAATTAACCCTTCATAGTGACTAATATTTTATGTTTCACTATATTGTCTATATATACATGTCTTTTTCTACAACCATGCTTCTTATGCTCATTGTGAATGGAAAATTATATCACAGTTATAAGACACTAGTACACAAAAAGGATCATTTGCGTCTGAAGTTTTGGACTATTTGCGTCCGGAAAACTCCGGCTGCATATGTCTGCCGTGACGCAGTTAGTCAGGACTATTAAAAAAATGTTATATTTCATTTGTTCGCCGTGGACCAGTTAGTCAGGACTATTAAAAAAATGTTATATTTCATTTGTTCTTGATGACTAGATCAGAGCATATCAGAGCAGTTAGTTGTGATTCTATTATAAAAGCTAGTTGTGATTCTATTATAAAAGCATATTCAATGAATAATTGAAAGTATAAATGAAAAGTAAAGGTAAGAGATAAATAGAAAACTTCTCTATTGAAGTTTTGATCGAAATCCAAGTTTGCAAAGTGTTCTTAAGCTTGAAAATGAAAAAGATCAAGAAATCTACACTATTCTAATATATTCTAGTGCTAAACCTAACTAGAGCTAAACATTAATTATTTCCGTTTTCGCAGCACTTTTTTTATAAAGTATTCCGCACACAAGTTTCGAATCTTATCTATTTCGTTCATAAGATACTAATATAAATCGTTGATTCCTGTGCTCATTTATGACACCATTGAGATATGTTGTAACGTTATCAGAATCCAAGTTAATATCTTCCACAATAGATTATTATTATTATTATTATTGATATTATTATTATTATTATTATTATTATTGATTTTTAGTTAATAATAATAATAATAATAATAATAATTAATATATAGGTGTATAGTAGTAAAGAAGGTAATACTATTGCCTTCTTTTTAACTTTAACACAAAAAAGGCAATTGCCTTCTTTGTGACATTTTCGTTCAAAAAAAATTAAAAAGAAATAAAAGAAAGTTTTGAAAAGAAGTTAATGGCATTAGTACTTTACAAATTTTTGTCTAGGATTTTGAATCAACATATTTTTGTCGAATGATGTCAAATCCACACAATTATGACTATGCCTCTATAAGATTAAAGTACAAATGTGTATAGAAAGAAAAAGAAAAAGAATTACTCTAATCTAGAATGAGAACAATGACGAAGATGTCTTCAATCATTAAGGAGAAAGCATTTTAAATTTTTTTTTGCTCCTTCTGCCTCCCCGCAACAAGCGTGGAGAAAATTGTGGCGCATTACAAACACTCATATTAGCTGTTTGACCAATCAAACAAATTAAAATTGGTTAAACAAATTAGACTTTGGCTATGACCAACTTTTCAAACACTGCGATCCCTTTGTGTTTTGCAAATGACTATAATTCTTTTTTGATTGCATATTTCAACATTGACCATTGACCATCCAATCATTTTCTGTTTTACAAAAATTAAGAAAACTCAATTATACTAGGTTAAAAAAAACTTACCCAAATTAAGTTCTTATGTTTAAAATGTCTTAAATTGGGTAAGAGTTTTGTATTGGCTATCCGACTATAATTACGGGATTTATTTCTTTCGTTTGTTTCATTAGTAGGACGCGAAGGTTCTCCTCCCCAAAGAGTAGAAAGTTCTAATTCAAAAATAGTAGACGGTTTGAATCGTAAAATAGGAGGAGTTTCTTCTTCCAAATTACTATCAAAATATATTCAAGATAACATTTTGTGATATTTTCTAAGTAGGAAATCTCTTTCATTCAAAGAATCATTGCGTTCTATCTTTACACTTGTTGATAGAGATAGGCTCATGATCCTCATTTTTAATTGTATCTTTTTCTATTCCAAATATACGTGATATTTCTCTAATCCAAATAGGAGTGGGAAATTCCCCATCATTATAATTTATAAATATTATAAAGAGCAACCCAAATTCAATTCAACCAAGATTCATTTTAATTCACATCCCTCCCTATTCATGGTCGCCATTGCATTCAAATCTAGGGTTGAGCATAGGAAACAGTTGGAGTTGGAGTTGGAGTTGGAGAATGCACGAAAGGCCGGGCTAGCAGCGCCTGAGGTTGACGAAGATGGAAACCAAATTAACCCTCACATCCCACACTACATGTCCTCTGCACCCTGGTATCTCAACGCCCAGAAACCTTCCTTAAAGCATCAAAGAAAATGGAAGCCACAACCCAATTACGCCAAATCATGGTACGACAGGGGAGCCACGATTTATCAGGCCGACAAGTACAGAACCGGCGCCTGCGAAAACTGCGGAGCCATGACCCATACCGCCAAATCTTGCACGGAAAGGCCTCGGAAATCAGGAGCAAAATGGACGGGGAAACGTATTGCCCCAGACGAGAAAATAGAGCAATTGGAGTTGGATTATGACGGTAAAAGGGACCGCTGGAATGGGTACGATTCTGCTTCTTATGTCCACGTTAAGAAACTCAAGGAAGATGATGAAGATCTGGAGGATGAAAGTATCCCCGGGACTGTAATGAATCTGCGTATTCGAGAGGATACTGCTAAGTATCTTCTCAATCTTGATCCCAATTCTGCCCACTATGATCCCAAAACCCGGTCCATGCGTGAAGATCCCCTTCCTGATATGGATCCCAAAGACAAGTTCTATGCTGGGGATAACCATAACAGATTAAGCGGTGAAGCGCTCGAGTTGAAGCGTCTCCATATTCTTCATATGCAAGCTGAAGCAGCTCCCTCGGAAGCCGAATTGCTCTATAAAAGCTATAGAATCAGTGAGGAGAAGTTGAAGTCTGAGAGAAGGGACACCATCATGGAGAAATATGGGAATGCAGCTAATGAGGAAACACTGTCCCCAGAACTTTTACTGGGTCAAAGTGATATTCAAGTAGAATATGATCGGTTTGGGAGGATTGTGAAAGGAGATATGTCACTCCCAAAAAGCAAATATGAAGAGGATGTTTACAAGAACAATCATACTAGTGTTTGGGGTTCTTGGTGGAAGGAGAATGTATGGGGTTATAAGTGCTGCAAACAAACAATTAGAAACACTTATTACTAGGAAGATAAATAGAGTCTTATATTCAATTACCGAGTATATTTTTGTGTTTAGAGTTTTGTATTATTCAAAATTAATTTCAGAAAGAGCTGCAAACACACATTTGTTTTGACACTAATTTTTTGAGCACTGAAGTCCTACTCACTCCTGCAATTAGGACATTTTTGGTTTGACGTATGATACACTGATGCAGTATGGTGATTTTGTGCAAAAGAATAATTACGTACCACTCTTTTCAGAATTTATTATTTTTGCTATCTTAATCTTATAAAGTTTTCACGATCAGTTTGCGGGCTTTCCATCTCCCCACCATTTTTCACTTAGGCAAGTTAATTATACTCATCATCATTAAAGATAAAAACAAGTAAAAATAAGACGAATGATGTGTAGCAAAAATGAGTGATGGTGAGTGTACGGGTGTGAAATGTCGTTCCGCTGAGGATTGGGGGTTATGGCACGCAATATGCAATCACAAAACTAGGCACTAGCACAAGGAAATCAACAAGAAGCTAAGGAAATGATAACAAGGTAGAACAAACACATATAAACAATAGATAAGTGCAAAATAAAGAAATAGGACTCAAGCTAGGGGAATTACTATCTAGATGCTTTAACACTTAAGTTTGGGGGAAGAACATTTTACCTAGGTTCTAGAGGCTAGCACTAATAAATCCAAGTTTCCACAAGGATTAGAACAAAGGTTGCCCCATTCCCATGGTGTATCAACCTAAGTTCTTGAAGAACAAAAGCTATTTAAGCCCCAAATCTACCCATATTTCCATAGAAGAGAAAATGGGTTTGAGATTGGGTTGGCTCAAGTCTCCCATCCAATTCCCATTGAAATGAAAGACTTTCCAAAGACAAACAACAATCATTGGCCACTAATCATTGAAAGATAGAAACAAACCCAATTCAAACTCAAGAACCCTAGGTTGGGGTTCTTCCCCTTTTTCACAATAATCACAACTTAAGCATCCAAATAGATAATACAACCCTAACTCAAGCCCATAAACTAACTACTCATGATTAAATAGCATAAAGAACACAAAAACACAAGTAATAAACATAAATCTTGCAAAAGAAAAGAGATAAAGGAAAGAAAACTTCTCTATTGAAATGGGAGGAAGAATCTTGAAATCCAAGCTTCAAATCCAAGATTACAAGCTCCAAAAGTGTTAAAATACATAGATCTAAGTCTAATCTAACCTAAAAATATGAAAGGGAGTGAATGGGAGTGTTTAGGGTTCAACCATGGGTCAAAACCGTGTTCAAAATGCTCAAAACGAGCTTAAATAGTGAGCAGAGCAGGTCCCAAACGGCCTAGGAAACGGCCGTGTCAGTGGCCGTTTGCCTCCTCTTCAAAAACTGCATTTTCACACTGTAAATCGGCATAAATCAAACGCCCATGTACACGGCCGTGTCCCAGGCCGTTTGCCAACACTCCAGAAATTGCATTTTCGAACTCTGTGCAGCTGCTTTGACTTCTAGGCTGTTTTTCACCATTTTCCGTTCAGAATTACGAAATTTGTATCTCTAGAAAAGTTGTAGCCCTTGAAGTCTTCTTTCCAATGGTTTAAAGATCACTTAATTTGGAAATTTCTAGGCTGAGATATGGTCCAATTACTAAGATGTCGACGTGCAGAAATTTCAACACATTGATCTTTTGCTTCTCTTTTGTTTTGGTTTGTCTAAATGACAAAGACCATTGAAAATACCAATCTTAGGCTCCCTTGGAAGTGTTGCACCCATCTACATAGCTTCATATTTGGCCTCCATTTGACTCCAATGCCCACCAAAATGCATGAAAATGCTCATCTTTGCTTCTAATGCTTTCCAACTCATACTCCTTGCAAAGTAACACAAATAAGCACTAATTCTCATGAAATTTGGAATGATAAATAAACAAAATAACTTAGTGAAAGGGGGAAAATGTAGACAAATAAGCACTTATCAACGAAGATATGTGCATCTCAATAATAATAATAACCGTTGATTTTGACAGACTCCTCATGCTTCATATTTCATCAAAGTATAGTATGAGTCTTCCTTGCATGCAACAAATATCACAAAAATTCAGTGTTTTAAAATAGTCCTTGAAGAACCAACTCAATCACTTTATTAAGTGACAAATTGGTGGTAGAAATAGTTTCCGAGAAACTAAAATTGTCGTCACTTCGTGCATAACTTAGGGGTCAAAGATGCCACACATATAACTACACATATAACTTAGGGATTAAATTTGTACTACAGGTATAATTGAAGGGTGGTGAGAGGAGATGTCACTTCCTAGAAGCAAATATGATGAAGTTGTTTACATTAATTAACGACTAGATACCCTCACTACTAATGATATTGTCACATTCCCTGTTCTATGGAGTGCGTGCTAAAGAGCTGCGCTATTAATATCAGAGTATTCCTTAGACTCAGAATATCGGAGTATTCTTTAGGCTCAGGCTCAACCATTGTTCTGGAGAATGGTGGACTTTTAAATAGAGATGCTTTTGTAATAGTTTTTGATTGAACTATAACCCTGGAAAGATTATGAATAAAGTTCATTTCCTTAAATTTACTATAGCTACTGCTTAGTGGTCAAATCTAGGGTTTAGAGTTGTGGTTTATGATTTGACAAATAATATATATTTGTGTAAAATATAATTTAGAATTTACTTGCCTCATCATATAAATTTATACTTTTATATAATAAAATAATATTTTAAAATATTTTTATTAATGGTTAACCTTGTTTATATGTCAAAATTGGAATGTTTTAAACAAAATATTATTATTGGATTCAAATTTAAATTTGAAAAGCAACTTAATTCACCTTCAATTTAGCATTTATGGGCATCATTCACCCCTCCTATATATATATATTCACCACTTCGTTAGTGAATGGTATAATTTGCTTGATATATTTGCAGAGGATTTGACTTTATAAAACATTTTAAGAGTGCTAATAATAATATAAAATGTTCTCCGCCTAAGTAAAAATCTTTTAAAATTTCAGTAATCTTAATAAAATTTTCTGATTTGATAACATATAAAGATGTACATAGGCACATCCTAATGGTTTAAATGTGTTTCTTTTTACATTTTTTTGTACTAAAACAATTTAATTTCTTACATTTACCAAGACCTCGTGGTCTAGTGGCACCAAGTTGCACTTCATATAGAAGTTTGTGGGTTCGAGCAATTAATTATGAACAGATATTGCATTGTACATTCAGTAGTACTCAAAATTTAATTTCTTACATTTTAAATGATTAATGGTTGGTTTAAAGATTTAATTATTTGAATGGTTTTAAAGTATTAAGAATCACTTTTTGGCAATCTTAGATAAAAGTTGAATTGTTGATGATTGGCAAAGTCAAGGATGAAAATACATTAGAAGATTTTTGGTATGTAATTGAGAAATTCAAATATGTTAAGCATTGTCTGCTTAACTATTTGAGCAAGATAGTCTCTTGCCCACCATGTTCAATTTTTTTTTTTTTAATTTTATTTTAGTCCTCTAAAATTACTTAGATGTCCCTCTAATTGCCAAGCGCCCAAGCCCCAAGGCCGACGAGTCGACACCGCCGCCTCCGCCTCCAGCCCTCCCCTGCGAATCTAGGTATGTCTTCTTCATTAAGTTTATTCATTGATTCTATATCGTGAAGGCTTCAGTTATTGATTCTTCGACTGAAATCTACGGTGGGCTGAGTGACTGACGAATTTTGAATTTTGGATTTTGAAGGATTCAATTTGTTCCATCTATAAGCCGTGTGAGGTGCAGCACTGTAGCAGTGAGTGTGAATTTGGAATTTTGGATTGTTAATTTGTTATTGAGAATTTGAGATATACAATTGAATTGTTAAAAATGTAGGAATTAGGATATACTTTGCAGTGTTTATAACTTTATATAGGATTGCTGTAGTTTTTTTGAGAAATGAATTTGGATGTTTATAAAAAACAAATTGAGCTATTTTACCTTTAGAGGATAGAGATATGAGTTGGCATTAGGCCTTTTTCTTCTCTATTCCTAGCCTTCATGTCTGTCTGTCTGTTAAGCATTGTGCACTTAACTTTGATTATATTAACCTTTAAGCCCTGAACACATTACACGCCTGCCCTCATACAAAGTCCAAAAAAAAAACCAGAAAATAAAAGCAAAATGGGTTCTTTGGGAGGTGGTGAAATTGCAAATAGCAAGAAGGCTGTGTGGGTATATCCAAAAGTGATGAATGCTAATCCTTCTGAAAGATGGGGACATTCTGCTTGTTACTGTAATGGTTTAGCGTATGTCTTTGGGGTAAGTAAATTCCACTTCTTCTTCTTCTTCTTCTTCTTCTTAATCGTTCTTTTAAATGTTTAACTATATTTTTGTTTGGTTGTGTTTTTTCTGTTCATTTTATTTTTGGGAAGGAGCAAGCTGCACTTTCTGCCATAGTCATTATGTATTCCTCCTTTTGGTTATATTCTTGCCACCCTCAAGTTTTTACAATCTCTGCATATATAGTTGGTAGGTGGAGATATTATATATGCATGTGTACTGTTTCCCCACCTTTATATTGTATTAAGTCCATTTGGAACTCTATCATCCATCGTGATAATTGTCTTCAGAAACACAGTAACAACATAATTCAACAATGGGAAGCAGAACATTGCTTTCTCTATGTCTACCAATAGCAACTGGTGCTACCTTGAACCAGAAACGAATTGTTTTTCGGAGACAGCCATTCGGGTTGAGGCAGGTGGCCAGTCGAAGCTACTCGACGAAAGCGAATACTGCTCTTCAGCCCCCTGATGTTTCCCGTTTAGCTGAAACAGCTCGCATTTCTCTCACCATGGCTGAGGTATATTGGTACAAATTTCATAGATTTTTCAGGGAAAATTATGTGCAGAAACTAAATTTTTTGAAAATTTGTCTTTTCTATGAATTTCCTTTTTCGCTTTTGTAGGTTGAAGAATTTGCTCTAAAAATTCGACAAGTGATAGACTGGTTTCTCTCTGTCTCCCTCTATATGTTTGTGTTTATGTCTCTTTATATGATTGATAGGTGTAATGTGGGTACAATTTTTTTTTTTTCTTTCTGTTCTGTTTCTTGAATTAAGTCATGTTAATAAACTTCTAGTCTGGTAATCTACCAAAGCCCAAGTACACTTGTTTCTTGAATTGACTTTAACAAATATATTAACTGGGTATCATAGATAGCTAGAGAAAGCAGGATCACATGTTAATAAACTTCTATTAAATTTGTTTGAAAAAAAAAAAAAAAAAAACTTCTATTAAGTTTGCACCTTTGAATTTATGGATTTCGGAGAACTATCAACTCTTGAAGTCTGAACTGAAATACCTCTGTGTGAGCCTGCGAGGTTAATTGAAAGGCCCTGATTTCGTATTGTTGAAGGCAATGATTGGATTTAAGCTTTTGATCTATTTTGGGATATAGAAGAGTAACACCAAGTGCTTAGCTTCATTCGACTATGTATTGACAGAATGTGAATTTTTGAATGATGGACCTGTAAAAACTGTTCAAACTCTCAGATTGTCTTATCTCCCTTTTGTTTCATTTATTTTACTGAGCCCCATGCCTTTCATGTAGTCCATGTTGACCAGAAACATATATTTTCACTGGTTATTTCTGTTTATTACTTTAGCTGTTTATAAAATAAAATCATATTATCATATTGCATAACTGTTTGTATCTTTGTATTTCAAACTGCTTGAGATAGGAGATGTTTGTTCCATACTTCCGATCCTAGTTATAATACCTTCATTAGATTTTTCCTCATTGCATAGACACCTGTAAAGTTTCAGGCTATTTCATACTTTGACAAACATCATTGATGTTGCTTTCAAATGCTTTTCGTTTAAAATTTTGGTTTCTTATGTAGGTTTGGTCAGCTTCAAGCCGTGGATCTTCAAAGTATTGAGCCAGTTATTAGGGCAGGTAATTTAAATGCTTAGGACTGTAGAAAAAGAAGAGAAGAATATGTTGTGTGTGTGTGGAGTAAAACTAGAAGAGACACAACCTTTTGTATTTTGTTAAGAGTCCCACGTTATTCTGTTCATATAATAGGAATACATCTTTAAACTTAATTACTCCGTAATATAAATATCTATATTCTTCCATCTACAGATGCTGAAGGTGACAACTTGCGAGATGATTTTCCTGAAATATTTGAGAATAGGTATTATCAATTTTATTTCTCATTTTTGAGTGCATTGCATGTTTTCTTATTCTATTACAAATATCAATTTTATTCATTGCCTTCAAAAAAATCAATTTTATTCCTCTAACAGGGAAGCCATGATAGCCGCTTTGCCAATCTACGAGGAGCCTTACATCAAAGTTCCCAAAGTGTTGAACAAGGAGTAATATGTTCAGGGCTTACTAATTAATGGCTCTTGAGATTTATTATGTTACTAGTATTTTTTTTTTGCTAGTCATCTTAGTATAGATTGCTAGCGTGTGAGAACACTTGAAAATGGAACTTATAACCCCCATAAAATGGGTATTTAGATGAAAACATATTAGCACTTCCTATGGTATGTGATGGTGATAATTTTAATCAAATACTTATTATTTGGATTGCACATAACAATGGCTTCATACTATATATGCAGATAGTGGCAAAAACCATGAAAAGAATTCTCAGAGGCCTCCCATTCTCCTCAAGCCACTTGCGTGGAATATTTCCAAGATCAAACCTGAAGATCAATATCCATTCCAATTGTTCAAACATTTACTTCCGAACAATATGCTCTAGTGACACAAGTACGTCATTGAAACCAAAGATCATGGTGGATATAAAAATACTAGATTTTGTGATTATTGCAATAAATCTAGACATATGCAAGGTCAATATTCAAAACTTCATGGGAAAGTGTGCTTCCTTAAGTTAATGTCGCTCAATTTCAAATGAGTGAATCAAATTATCAAATTATTTCCACTACTGAATATGAAGAGTTTGTTGAATTTGAAGGTAACGTCCAAGTTTCCAACATCACTCCTGTAGCCCACATTGAAAAATCTCATACTACCCTTTATCCCAATCTAATCTTAAGGGTCAGTGATTCATGTGCTTCGGAACATATCATTACTTTTTGTTGTTTCAATTTTCTTTTTTACTAAATACTCCGTGTAAAGTTAAAAAGCCTAATTGACTTTTCGTAAAATATTTAGGACTTATTTGACCATTTTTTTTAAAACAAAAAAAATCTTGATGCTCAATTTATATTCACGTGCCAGGCACGATCAGGCGATCAGGTGTTCTTCACGTCGGTTCATCCGAATCTTGTGCTTCAAATTCCTAAGAACTCAACAATGGCTTCCCATCTCTACTGTCACCATTTCTCTCAAAAACTCTCATTTCCCTCATTTCTTCCTAAGACAAATTCCTCATTTACCCTTCTACCCACCATTTCCTTACGCTACCCCTGTCGGCCCTTCGCCGTTTCAGTCTCCTCTCACGGCCACGGTGGCGGAGGAAGTGGCACTATCAGCTTCACTTGGGATGATGTGTCTCGACTCTCTAATTCTCCTGGAAATCACTCTTCTGACCTACAAGGCTTCTTCGATAAGGTCAAACTCTGCAATCGCAATTCGGTAAACGCCCCCAACCTCCATCTCTGTCACGGGTCTGATTTTTATTATAGGTTTTTTTTTTTTTTTTTTTTCGAAGAAAACATTTTGATGGTGATATTTTGATATTTGTTGCAGGAAAAGAAAAATGAGTTCATGCCATTTGTTATGGAGAATCAAATAGTTGGCTATGTTCACAATGGGTAATGCCCTTTAATTTATGACTTGTAGTACTGTATCTTGTTCAGGACTCAATCTTATGCACATTTTTATTGTCAATTTATAGTCTGTTTGAAATATAATTGGTTTAAAGATTGAATTTTTCATGACTGTTAGGTTGCTTGAAGAATTATATTACTCAAAGCTTTGCAACATACTAAGAATTTTTGTTTCGTACAGAGTTGTTTAAAGTTTCTTTAATCAGGGGCTAATTCAATGTTATGTAGGTTTGCTGATCACCTGAGGGCATTTAGAAATGTGTTTGTGTTCCCCAAAGATAATTCTTATGGCAGCCATTTTGGGTGCCATGTTACATTACATCCGTTGCTTAAGACACCGGAGGATAGGACTGCTGCTTTTGCTGAAGTGGTCAAGTCTTTAGGGGAAGAACTGATTCCAGGTATACGGAATGAGGTACTTCTTTTGATCACTTAACAATGTTGTAGCCCCGTTTCACTCTGTGATCACTTTTTCCATGATTAGGCATCAATGATACTGACTTGTTTTGTTCTCTTCTTTGATACCTCTTCGGGATATGTTGACCACAATCAGCTATATCCAGTAGTGTCATCTTTTGGTACATCAATATTTTTTTCAATGGAAAGAGCAGCAGCACCGTACTTTGGGATAAAGGTGCGTTTTTTGCTTCCACTACCAGGTGTATGGAGTAGCACAATTGTGTTTGGAAATGCCCTTTTGTTTGCTCAGTTCATTTAATGGTCTTATAAGTTTCTTAAACCAACCCCTCCCTCCCTCCTCTTCCACTTTCTGGAACTTTGCATCCCAGGCTTATGGAGTTCATATGAATGGCTATGTTGAAAGCAACGGGCAGAAGTTTCTATGGATAGGGAAGAGAAGTGAAGAAAAATCAACATTTCCTGGAATGCTTGATCATCTAGTTGCTGGAGGACTGGTATGTTGTTAACTGGAAGCTTTATACTTCAGTACATATAGCCTCTATATATTTTCATGGTACCTTGATTGACCAAAGGTTATGTCTCGGAACATACATTATCAGCTTTGTTTGCTACCGACACTTCACCAGGAGTTTTTTTGTGCCATTATTCTGTTTGCAGGTTTTTTAATACTGTTGAAAGCTATTTAGTAATTCTTATTTTTGCAGACCGAATATTTTTTCTCCAATGGAGTTCTAGTTTGCTAGTTATCCAAGATCATTTAACATTTAATGTATGCGATCATTGATTGCAGCCACATGGGATTTCTTGTGGAGAGAATCTTGTGAAAGAATGCAAAGAAGAAGCAGGGATTCCAGAATCTTTTTCCACCCAGTAAGTTGGATCGCCATTTGTGTCAGAGTTGATGTTGAGTTTTTGAGTAATCCAACTGTGGGCTAGAGACTCAATATTTTTTTTCCAGATACTCATGTGTTATAAACATTATATACCTTATTTTCTTCTGGTCAGGGCTATACCAGTAGGGGCTGTGTCATACATGGATATAGATAGATATAGATTCAAGAGAGATGTCCTCTTTTGCTATGATCTTAAGCTTCCCGAAAGCTTTATTCCTAGTAATGAAGGTAATTGATCAAATTCTGAATTTCTTATTCCCATAGAGATGATGAAAATAATAAATTGGCTGATGCAGGGATTGTAAGCTTATATGTTTTCTTCGTTGTTGCACTTACAGATGGGGAGGTCGAAAGCTTTAGATTGGTCCCCATCTCTGAAGTTGCAAATATAATCAGGAGGACTTCATTTTTCAAAACAAACTGCAATGTTGTTATAATTGATTTCCTTATACGGCATGGGTATGAATTTCCGTTTTCTATTAATTCATTGCCTGCATTTCTCATGTCTTCAGCTGTGTAATAACTTCAGTATGTGTACAAGCAAGCTAATGCGAGTTGCAGCGTTAACAACCCGATGAAATGCCTGCAGGTACATAAAGCCCGAAGAATTCGGGTATTTAGAGCTACTGCAGAGTTTGAGAAGTGGAGATTGCTCCTAATTTAGAACTACATCAGTCTGTTTTTCTGATTCTTTGTTTTGCCACTCATTTTTTTTTAGCAATGGTACTTGAGTTATTTTCATTTTTCTGAGAGGGACATTTTTTGACATATAACTTAATCTTATTAAGTTTTCAACTCTGATTGCCCGTGCTCCATTTCTCACCGCTCCAGTCCTAGAGAACTAGGACGACTTGGTAAATGAGGGAAGTAAATTACTCCGTACAAAATATGTCTCATTTAGTTAATAGGTCCCTAAATACTTATACACTAGCACACACAAACAACTTATTTTGAGTTGATTAACCAGGTGATCCGGTTTTTTTTTTAAAAAAAAAATTTTCCTTCAGTCAGTTAGGTTACACTTATCTTCGTATAAGGGTGTGTTTGGAAACCCGGAAAATGATATCTGAAAATTATTTTCTGAATTTTTAGTGTTTGGATGTGTCTAGATTGGTTTCTGGCGGATAAATAATAGGATACCCCGATTAAATTTTTTAAAATATTTTCTTCATGGTTTATGGTTTGTATTCATTGGGTGTCATGAATTGGTTGATTTGATCCCTAAATAATACTCAATAATAATAATAATAATAATAATAATAATAATAATAATTTAACTGTTTAAAACAGGTGATATGGAGGTTACAAAAAGACTGATAAAAATTAAGAAAATACACAAACACATTGATAAAAACTACAAAAACACACTGAAACAAGCGTAACCAGTCCAACTGGTTATTTTTTGTTGCACATAAACGGATAAACCTTAATGCAAAACCACATTTCAAGTTAAGGCTGCAAGAACAGCCTCGAGGAAATCTTCATGAGCAGTTAGCTGAGGGAAATGTCCCTCACCTTCAAAAACCTTAATCGTGGCTTCACCTCCAATGTTTTGGTGCATGAAGGTAGCGACTTCGGGCGGAACCACGAAATCAACCTCGGCATGAATTAAGGTGCACTGGACAGTAACCTTGTCAAGAACACTCCTATAATCACTGACGAAGATCACTTTTGCCATGGCTAAACCAACTTGGGCTCCCATTTTCTTAAAACTTTTCTCAAAATATTCCACGGAAAGAGGGTCTTTTGGACCCATTACAGCGTTTGCAAAGCCTGAAGTCCATTGATCAAAGTTAGTTTCAATGTTGAAGAGGAGTTGGTCAATGTCTGATTTTTCAAACCCTCCTTTATAATCATTATCCGTGTCGTTCAAGAACCTGCACGCCAAAATATATATAGTGTCTAAGACCAAGAATTATTATGTCAAGATGAAGTTTTAACATACATTAGAGATGAAGTTTGACATACATTAGATGATTAGAATCAGTGTTGCAAAAATCTCGCCTAGGCGTTGGCCGGCCGCCTAGCGTATCATCATAATCAGTGGTCTAGGCGACTGGCCGGCTAGGCCGCCTAAGCCTCCTAGGCATCAACTATGTCGCATAGTCGGCGATTAGCTATTGTTCCTTATTTTTTAACTAGGTTATTTCACTCAAAATTGATATCGTTTTGAACGAAATAATTCAAAATTGTTTATACTCTAGATGTGTTTTAGGTTAATATTTAATATTTTAGAATTAAAATAGTTTATAATTATCAAGTCTTTAAAAATTAAAAAATTTTAAACAAATTTTTTTAAAAAAAAAAAATAAAAAATACAATCACCTAAACGCTCTAAGAGCTCCTGGAGGGCTTAGAGATTTTTTCAACCATGATTAGAATATGAATGAACCATAAACACATGATTAGATCTAATGCTAAGGATATATTGGAGGATACCTGGGAGAAGAACAGACAAGGATGAGCTTCTTAAAGAGGTGAGGTTTTGTAATGGAAGCAATGCAGGCAATAAGACCAGACATGGAATGGGAAACAAGAACACAAGATTTGAGGTTGAGTTCCTCCAGAAGGGCAATCAAGTCATCAGCAAAAGGCTGATAGGAAGAATACTTGTCAGCATCAAATAAAGTCCTGTCCTCAACAGCTCCAGAAAAGCACCAATCGAACAGTACAACTTGGTACGATTGGGCCAACCTGGGAACTACTTTGTCCCACACACACTGGTCTGCTCCAAACCCATGTGTTAGAACCAGTGTCTCTTCCCCACTCCCAACCTTTCTTACATTCAGAGCTTTTGATAAACCCTCAGTACTCATTCTTTATGCTCACAGTACGTACAGTTTTGAAACAATATAATTAAGAAGAAGAAGACAATATATTGAATAGGCAACTAATATATTGTTTGTGTGGGTTTTCATGGTTTAGGACTTTGTTATATATATAGGCAACAAATGGATCGGAGGATATGAAAGTATATACGATATAATACTTTAATAATAAATTAATTATAATTTATGATGCATTGATGCTCATGCAACACTATTATATTATTGACTGAATATTTTTTAGTCAAAATTTATATTTTAAGATAATCGATTATTATTTAAATTAAAAGAATTTAGTATATGGGATCTTAATACCATCCGTTTCAAACATATTTGAGGTGATGAGACTTAAATTCTTGATACTTTGAACATTCTTCACTGTTAGTAGTTGGACGTTTTAATTTGTTAATTTAACACACAAAATTCATTATAAAAACCCAAAGGATGTTTGGCTGTAAGGAATGGTATACCGTTCTATACTTCCATTGATCATATTTGTAATTGTTTTAGCTTATAATTAAATGAATGCGTTTCTTTATTATTTTTTTTTATAAAAAAAAAAAACCAAACCCAAAGGATGTCTTTGTCCAATAATTTTATAGCCAATGATATATGCTCATACATCTACCACTCATAACGAAGTTACTCCCTCTAATAGGTTGTCATTTGAAATTTAAAAAAGAAAATAAAAATAGAAACAGATCTATTTAAACTTGTTACATCATGAAGTGACTTTGTTAGTTGTAGTGGTAAATTTAGGAGAACTTAACATTTTTCTAATTTCATAAATGATTAACAAAATATATTTTCTATTAAATTTATTATTAAAGATTTGATTTGAAATTCAAATATAAAAAATAAATAAACACATGTTATTATTTATGATATTTTGTTCAATTTAGTCCATGTGCTTTATAAAGTGATACAATTAAGGACAATAGTTAATAATATTAATATTACAGTTAACTTAGCTTACATGGTGCTAACATCATATCATATCATTATATTTATATTTCAACTCATATATTACTTTATAAATATTTACAATTAATTATTTTTACCACCAATATATAACTTGTTCTTCCATACACAAAGGGAGGGGGAGCTTTTGCCACTTCTTTCTCTATACAAATGATATTTTCTCTCATCTTCTCTCTAACCAAAGCCAATTTTTCCCTATGCTCATATTTTTTATATACACACTCTCTACACACTGTATATAACTATTTGTTCTATCAATTTATTTTTTACATATTAATGTAATATATTGGTGATAAAAATAATTAATTTTAAATATTTATAAAATAATATATGAGTCGGTATATAAATATCATGATGTGATAGTGATGATCTCAGCGCCTCATAAGTTAACGGTAATTTTAACATTGTTAACCATTGTCCTTAATTGCACCATTTTTTAAAGTACAAGGATTAAGTTGAACAAAATATTGATACAAGGACTAAATTAAACAAAGCACTATAGTATATGGACCTCATAGGTACTTTGACCATGTTAATATCATCAACAAGTCTATTCATCAATGTATATAGTAAGAATTGCAAAATTTGCATTCCTTACAATTAGTATCATGTCTCACCTTAACAATGTTCAATTATTATTATTATTATTATTATTATTATTATTATTATATAAATAAAAATAAAATATTATTTAATTACAAAAACATTTATTTCATTTAAAATTTATATTTTGTATTTCTTATATTTACTTTAAATAAACAATTGTAAACATTGTTATTGTTGTGTATGTAACATAAACCGATAATGTAAATATTTTGGATTATTTTGAAATAAATATTTTTTCGAAGACATTTATATCACATTCCAAACTCATTAAAAATGGTGGAATGTGAGACACACTACACACACTTTGCCTCCAAAACACTCCAATATAGAAGTGGTTACCTCTTGTACAGGTAACAGGTAATTGATGAAAATGGCCACAAATTCGTATGCCAAAAGAATAGTATCCTTAGGAATAGCTATCAGGTTTCCATGCACGCCACCTTTCATTTATTTAGCATTTAAGTTTCTCTTTTACTTTGTATTGCTGATTATTTATAGCCTTGTTTATCAGCATGTATCTTGAATATTATTATCAACCATTTAAATTGAAGTTTTATTGAACCCTGAATTTTGTTTATCCTATTGGATTGTCAATTTTTTTTCCTACATCAATTGAGCAGATCCTCTAATATTGCGTCCCAGCGCAACCAGTATAATACCGGACATGTTGAAAAGAATAAATAAAGACAAAGAAGATATTAATAAATTAAATCTCTTGGATAATAGAGTTAGTTCTCTACCACCAAGCTACTCATTAATCTTAATATATAAGTGTAAGAAATAAATAATATTCTTATTCAACTAAAATACTAAAATACGAAGTATAAAATAGGAAAAGGCCTTTAGAGGCAGTTAGTTGTTGCAACTTACTTGTAGTTTACCAAGTGAAATTCATGATCCAGTATTAATGTATTAGATGTTGCAACTACGTATTTGTTAGATTGTCCTAGCTAGTTCTACCAAAAATGAAAATTAATTTTATGTGCTAAATAAACTGCCAATTAGTATTGTAAAAATATATCTAAGACATTTTTTTTTTGCTTACATTAATAACTGATTTTTGTTTTTGCCTTTTCCTATTTTATATTACTAAGCGCCTCTGGATGTCTTTTCCTATTTTATATTTTAGTATTTCAGTAGAATAAGAATATTAGTTATTTCTTACACTTATATGCCAAGATTAATGAATAGCTTAGTGGCAAAGAATTGCTTTTCTTATCCAAGAGGTTCAAGTTATTATTATTAATCAAATTATTATATGCCACCTCACAAAATCTGACATGCACAGACTTAACAGGAAAACTAAACGGTGTCACCAAATAAAAACATTTAATGCTACTTACTGGTATTTCACTAAAAAAATTAATTTCATCTAAGAACTAATTTAAAATAAATGTCAAAATGAAAAATGTGAACAATAAAATTAGAAAAAAGTGTAAAAGAACAATACAAAGAACAAACACTTATACAATTTATACTAACAACACGTACAATTTTCATTCTAATTAAAGACTATCATTATTGACACTTGATTTTAGATATATATATATATATATATATATATATATATATATATATAAAGTCAAACTCTCAGCAACATCAAGATACAGCGCTGGATAAAATGGACTTAGAATGAAGACCATAACTCTAAGGAAAATTTGAGGAAGACATTTATGAGGCAGTTGACCCCGTGTTTTGTTAGAATATAGAAAACACGAAATCGTAATTAAACATTTAGTAATTGAAATAAAAAATTTTAAAAGTAGGTTGTATGTTAGTAAATTGACTTAGGGTCCTTTTGCGAACCTAGAAAATATTTTTTTTGACAATTAACAAGTTTGTGATTGCTATTGACGACTGTGGATTGTTTGACTTGGAGTCCTCTGGTCAAGGTTCTATTGGGTTCGCAACTCGCAAGGTTGGATTGTTGGAGGGAGGACATAGAGTCTTGAGGCGTCGACTTGATGGGGTCCTTTGGAACATATATGGATGCTTTCCAAAAGTTAAGACAATCATCCTCCCAAGGCTTTATTCTGACCATTATCCCATTTTGTTCATGGTTGAGTCTAGATCCTTTAGATTGAAGTAGTCTGGCTTCCTAGAGATGATTATAGGGAACTCTAAAGGTCTACGTGAAAGGAGCGAGGACACAACTTAGTCACTGTTATTATCGATGTCACATTGAAAAGAAAGGAATAGAATGATAAAGTTTTCATAAATATTTGTTATTAAAAATAACTCCTACAAGCCCACATTCTAGATTTCTAGGTATCTAGGAGTAGATTATCACTTTCCACCACCCTATAGGACTTATAGGCAAGGCTTGTTGAAGAGATTAATAGTGTCATGGAATAGGAGGAAGCCCTTTGGTTTCATAAATCTCGAGTTACCTGGAATTGGATGTGATCGGTAATACCACATACTAACATAGATCAATGATGGTCCAACGCAATCGAAGCATGATCTAGACTCTCAAAATTGTTGGGAATTGAGTTTCTAATCTTGCGTTTCTTGTTGCCGGAGATACCACACCAGCGAGAACAAGAAACGCATGTCATACTTGCGTTTCTTGTACATGCGTTTCTTGTTCGTTGTGTTTCTTGTATACATTTTAACAAACACAAGTGACGCTCAAGTCAAGTGCAAGTTGTGTTTCTAACAAGAAACTCAAGCTATAAACACATTTTTTCATCTTTTGTCTAAATTTTAAAAGTTTCTCATTCTTGTCACTTGTCCATGAAAACAACCCAATTCAGTCAAAAATCCATAAATACTACTAGAAGAAGATCGTATATAACTAGTTGAGCAGCAGCCAGGCAGCCAGCTATCAGCAGGCGGGAGCAATATAATTAACAAAAATTGGTTGTTTTCAGACAATAAAAATATAATGGAAAACATTATTAATTTATTGAGTCAAAAAAGGATTCCTTTGTCCTTATGTTTGCTGTTGGAGTATTCCATCGAGAGAAGTCCAACGACCAACTTTTTTCTCCTCATTAGGCAATCGTTAATTATGACTTATTGCCAACCATGCATTCTTTTATTTTAATTTCTTCAAACTAAATTCAATAATTTTTTAGAAACAGTCAATCATATTTTGGTCAATTAGTTGATACTGAATCCTCTACTCTTCTGGCCTTAGCTTAAATATAAATAAATATATAAATAATTAATGAGGCTTTATCATGTTTGGTGAGCATATATTATAATGAAGTCATTCACCCCTTGCATGGCATGGTTACATCATTTAGTTAACTAGTTAATGAACTCTAAATAACCTAAAGAGTCTTGGATTATATTAACTTAACAAGAGCAGGCAAAATCCATAGCTCATAATTGTTTTCAAACAAGTATTAAGTCTATCATTAAATTTATAATATTGATAATGAACACATATTTAATGCAATATTAGTGTATGATCGAAATGTATATATTGACAATGGGGACGAAAAATACTACGCATATTCTCATTTTCTACTCCCGACTACTATTCTCATTCTCAAATTCTTGATGTGAATACTTTTTTGAAGACTCACATGACGCCCGAATTGATCTGATCATAAATTACCACAACTGACTTACCCATTAATGAACTAACAACTTCTTGTTCACTATCAATATATACACTAAAAGTGCATCAAATACTTAGCTCAATAAAAGTTTAATCAAAACTCTGCAAGTTTCAGCATATTGAGAACTGGAAAAGCAAGATTCAAGAAGTTAAATAGGATTTGGGCACCAAATGTAACTAACACAATGATGTATTATCCAAATGAATACTCAAATGAGTAATGTTTTAGTTTTGGCTGCTTTCAGAGAAACAAGAAATGGTTTCCTACAAGTGGTAAAGCTTTCTTGAATCTAAATTCTCTCCCCTCAGGAGGGAGAGAGTCAATTCTTCCTACACAAAAGTAAAAAGCTTTCTTGAATCCAAATGTTTTATAGGCTGAGCTACACAGGCCTGCCTGTCCACTACCAATGAATCACTTCACTAGCAACTTCACAAAAAATATTGCCTGTACACAGAGAATGGGCAAGATTTTCTGCAACAATTCGTCAAAATAAATGTTAAAACTACTAAGTTTCAAATTCTGTGTTGCACCTTTAATGCCAGAGCCTACTGCAAAAGCCATTGCGAGGCCTCTTGCAGGATATGATGTCCGAAAAAGAATCAATCAATTGTCCTGCTAAGCTACCCGGATCATCCATGAGAGTTTGAATGAAGGTGTTCACCACCCGCCTTTCCTGCTCTGTTGATCTCAAACTAAACCAAGTAAGCAACTTTAATCTGAAGTCCTTCTTTATGTGACCCTCGCATTCCAGCCAGCGTATAATCTTTACACAGTACTCAAAGTTTTCGTCAAAGCACCCTGAACCATTCTGAATTTGGATCGGTGATCCATTTATCAGAGTGCTATCAGAGTCATGTGTCTCACCGTTGGTGCTAGCTGCCCTCTTCTTCCGTCCTTCCACCTTAGAATCGACTACTGTCACGTCTCCTGTCTGCGTGTGGTTCCAATTTTGGGAGTCACCGCTCCCATGTGACCCGGCAACACCATTTCTCTCGTTGTCATGAGAGACAGCATCATCTGCCTCAACGGTTTGCCCAATCGTGCACCCGTTATCTTCATCCCTAGAAGAGTCAATAGGAGGGGTTAACTCTTCATTCAAATCAGGAACTGAAGCAACATTTAAGTCAAGCTGCCGAGAAGCAGAAGGTTTATGGTCCTCTTGTACGGTGTTGTTAGGTTTAACATTGTTGCATTCACAAAACTTTTCTATTTCTTCTCCACAGAACCCCTCCGAGCAGCCTTGCTGTTGAGCCCAGGCTAGCCTTAAGATTTTTCCAAGGTCACGGACCTTGAACCCAGAATCCGACTCCACTGCTGTTATAGCCTTGTGGTCTGCATTTGCACTAGAGCTTCCTCCAGTGTCTAGATTCCCCTTCCCGTGATTTCTATCAGTTGGGCTCAAGTTTCTATTCAATATCTCAACACTCTTTGTGAAACACTTAGCCTCGGAGTGTCCCAAGTCACCTGCCTCTGTATATGATACAATCCTAAAGCAGTATTCTGTGCAGGGAAGTAAATTAGATATCAAAACCCTTCTCTGACTTCTTGGAAAGACACAAAGTGGCTCTTTGGTGTAAACGTCTTCTCTATTCCTACAGTACCAGAGCTTGTAGCCTTTGACATCTTCTGACGATGCAGTGGATAGCTCTATCAGCACAATAACAGCTGAAGAAGATGTCACTTCCTCGAAAAGGAACTTGCAGGCTGCTGGCCGTGAACCCTCTGGAAAAAGGCATATCATTACATAAAAAAGCAGCAGAAGAAAAGACACAACTCATGACGATAGCCCACATTCTAATTCAGTATATCAAAACAAAAATTATCTCTATTCCCTAATGCTGGTTTAACTAGACAAGTAATACCTCCGAGGTTAGGGGCAGCACAGGACTTTGTAGCTAGCCATTCATCTGCTTTCTCAATAGCTTGAGAGCAAAGCAATTGGACATCAACTGCAACAGAAAGTCTGCTAACAATGCCCCGGGCCATCTTGGCTGAAACTCCATTCACGGGGCCAACCTCTGTTTCCAATTTTGCCTTGGCTTCTTTAATGATTTCATGTAGCTCTCTAAATCTAGAAGTCCCATCAAGGAGCCTGTAACACAAGTATATTCTATAACAGAGGACATCAACACGGCGAGCATCCTTTGCTATGCTAAGTTGTTTCTTCCAAAACCTGACAAATTCAACCAAAGCCTGGAAAAATAAGCTAGAATTTCAACAGTCAACACATTACAAGCACTTCAAGTTAAATCCATGTCATCATTAGTGGGCAAAGAATTTCTGTAAATGACAATGAGTAATGAGATGAACTACAGGTCATGATCCTGCTACACTAAAATGCGATATGTCATTCAAAACATAAATTATGAGCATTGTTCCATGCCGAAAGAGGATGTGGAGAATGTTAAAGAACTTGATATAGGTCCCTATTGTTCACTTCAAGATAGTGAGAGTAAATCATTAGAGAGAACCCAATTTGGTGAGAGCCTTTAGTGAGGTGGAATGAACTGTTTGTGAGTGAACCAGTTTTGTTGAAAATCCCATCTTATGAGGATAACCATTTGAGATGATATCCTCCTAGAGCTTGAGAGCTTTAGTAAATGCATATTTCTAAATGCAATAGCATTCTTTATTCGGGCTTCAAACTTGGGATTTTTGGGGTTCCGTTTGAGATGGAATTACCACCAATTTGTACCCTCTGAATATTCCTACGCTAGAACTTGTTGATCCTCTCTTTTGGTGTGTTTTTGTTTTCATCTGGATCTGTCTCAATCCTACATTACATCATCCTTTGAGGTTGGGAAGTGCCAAATTGCTTGTTGGCCCATACCACCAAATGCATCCCCCTAAATTGATTCTTATATGAGGCACTATAACTTAAAACGTATATCCTGGCTTTGTCTTTTTGGCTGCAGTCAAGCACATATAGATAACTAAGCATTAGTAAAAAGCTGATAAATCTTGGCAAAGTGACTTTGAACGAAAGATATGTCACACTACGGGGCAAACACAATTCCCCCATGCCTGTTTTTAGCAGTCTCAAATCAGTTTTATGTATCCAGAGGTTTCCCCTCGTCTGTCCTGTTGGAAGTGAGGGAGTGGGTTAAGAGGAGTTACACAAAAGAGAAATTGGGTGAAGGACATACCCCAGTATTCCAGAAACTTTACCACACGAAGCGCAACAATAGCTCCCATCTAGCTGCATTAGTTGTCCAAGATCAACAACCCCTACCTTCCCTCGTTGGATGGCACACTCAATGTGGCAAGTTAATCCACATGATTCTCCCTGACCAGACTCTGAAGCACATTCCAACCAAAGACTTGGATCCTTATTATCATCAAACAAGTGACAAATACAGCAAGAGCACCTCTTACAGAATGTGTCATCTATTGAAATAGAAGCTCGACAAGCAGAATTTTTGCAGATCCATGAATTTGAACATTTAAAATCTGAACACTGCTCTGTGGATGGTGGTATTCGGACGGGGTTTTCCCCTTTCCTCTGCTGCTTTCTTGAAAGATGATCCTTGGGACTAGAAGACGATTTCTTTTGTTCCTGACCCTTCAAAATTTTCTTGCTGGACTTTGGTGGTTGCTCAGACATTTTACACTTGGATGAAGCCAGTTTCTTCTTTTCCTTGAAGCGTTTCAAAAGATCTTTTCTTGTATAACAAATCAGCAATTTTTGGAGTGAATCTGGACAGTTTGATGAAACATTTTTATTTCCATTTTATCACGAGCAAAGATTTTGAAACCTGAAACCAAAGGAAAATGTGCCAGTCAATCTTGCATACCAAATCCAATTCAGCATCATCTATTCATAGCATTTGGAATTCACAAAACGAATTTATCAGTAATTGAACACTTCAATTTAAATATATCTTTTGATGTTATCCAATAGCCAATAGGTTTCTTACATAGAGAACTTATTTGATGACTATTGCATCTGAATCCATACTGTGACAAGCAGTCAAAAGATGGTGAAAGGTAAAAAAGAACTACATAAATCACCATCGTGATGGTGGAAACACAATTGAATTCGCAACCATGCTGTCCCTATGTTTAAGATGCGGAAAAAACAGAACTTTTTTGACAACCAAGCATATAAATGCTCTCAAATGTGATCAGTGGTAAGGCGTGGCTAAGATACATAAGATCTGATAATGATAACAGAAGATCAAATACAACCAAACACTATTTTGTCCTGTTGCATGCAATTTAGTTATCAGTTTCAGAGTTAAGATCCAATGGGGCTAGGCTAGCAAATGAGGTTTTTCTTGCATTCAACTGTTTAAGTTTAAAAGAGACATTATAAAAAATCAAGGGGAGATAGAAAGCAAGCACAGGATAAACTATAGAAAAATAGCAAAACACTGAATGCAGATTCCATCCAGGATGACACTAAATAGATGATATTCAAGAAATATCTTCTATTCAAACGAACAAATCAAATAACTTTGTCATCAGGAAATGACCAGCAGAAATGTATTTGTTTCCCACCTTGTTAGTTAAAACACATCCATGCTAATGGAAGATTGATTTTCAACTCTGTGGGCAATAAAAAAAGAGTATCTAACTTAAAGGGGATTACAGTTAAAGAGAAACCAATCATCCTTTAAGCAAGTACAGAATGAGCATGAGATTACGTAATACTGGAAGCATACCACAAACGAATCAACACAGAACACCTTGATCATAAACGGAATGGATTACGAGTGGATTAACTCAAAGACAAATGCTAGAAGAACACCCATATCACCAGATCTCAAATAATAATGCCAGATCTAGAAATATTGAGGGTTTCACATTACATCAATCTGAATGCCTTGTCTTTTCATCGATGAGAGTAGTTAACAATCATGCCTGTATAAATAGTTGATGATTTCCTTCTAAACTTTGACAAGTTAAATCCTAAATTCCTAATGGTATTGGGCTGAATTCCTCGAAATATGATCCACCTAAAAAGCCTAGAGGCATGATCCAATAACATGAAAGATACTAGTTTTTACCAATCCTATAACTTTAATGCACATGAGAAATCTCCATCATTACATCTCAAAGTTAACAATAAAAATCACCAGGAAAAGGAAAGGAAAGATTACTTCAAACAATTGCACCATTTACAAGAGCCAGTATCATTCACATAATAAATGCCAGTATCGTTGTAATACTCTGAACTTATCCTTGAAGCATGTACTGAGGAAGATTCATGTAAGTGGGCATCTAAATGTAAATAAATAATAAGGCTTTACCAAGTAAAACGACGTATACACAAACCAGCTGTTCTCTTATTTTAGGCAAGAACAGTAATGACCCATGCATGAAATTAATATCATTTCTCCTCTTTTAAAGAAAGACAAACTAAAAAAAGCATGAAATTGATAAAAGCTTATCTTCTCATATATTTAAACTTTAGGGAAACATGGGGCCTACTTAATGTTTCCACATATTATGTTTTAAAGTTTCTTTATCATCCATAGGGAAAAGAACTGTAAATAGGTAGTTTAAAGACCTTGCATGGCTCATATGGTGCCATAGAACCAGTCAAATTTTAAGCCACTCTCCACCACAAAGCACAAAAAGGGTTGGTTTCATCTCCCATTTTCTACAACCCCTAGTTTTATGAGAAACACTTCAGAACTGAGATGAGAAGTATCAAACCTCAAGCCAATGTAGGTTGAGGAGGAAAACATCCTCAATATCTTACTTGATTTATTAAATCAAAAATTTGGTAAAATAAAGCATGCAATCTATATTCCAATTACATGAAAAAAGGAAACAAAAGAGGGTATCAAAACAATAGGGGACTTTTGCTTTTATAGAGAGAGAATGCATGTAAGTGTAATTGCAATGCCAAGGCTAAGACTGTTTAAGGATATCCTTGCACAAGAAGCTAAAATAATCGGAGAAAACTAGAGAAGAATCAACTTGATTTTCTTTATTCAAGAATCAGCTAGATATCATACTTAAAAGCCACATGCACCAGGAAGGATTTGAAGGAGCAATCTATACAACCCAAAGAACATTAAACCAGTAATAAATGTTGAATACTTGTACAGAAGTGGATTGAGCAAGTCAGTGTAGAGAAACAAACTATACATGTTAAAGTTCAAGTTCAAGAAACAGGGGACACTGCAAAGGCTGCCTGAGGAAACATCAAGGGAAATGTTTTATAACATACAAGAAACAACAACATGAGGAAACATCTCACCTTTAGCAAGAAATCTATCTTCCACATCCAAGTTGTGAAAGGCAGTTAGAAGTGCTGATGAAACCCTCCCAGCTGATCTGTGTTAAAAATCATTTTTGAAATAATTCTTGACATAGCAAAATAAGGTGTCAAGCTATGCATATATCCCATGTAATGTAAAAACAATAATCTTTCTCTACAAACCACTTCCAATAAGCACATACATATTGCATGAAGAAGAAAATAAAAAATAAAAACTTTGGCAACAATTGACTAAGACACTTTTTTCCTATCTCTCCCTATATGTAGAATTGTAGACTACAGTAAACTTGCATGGTGCTTCTAAACTCTATTACTAAAACCTTCATTTGTTGTAATCTTGATGTAACCATGTCCTGTCTGCATTCAACAAACAAAAGTAACTCACTTGAATTATTTAAAATGCATGCAACCATGTCAGATATGGTGCTCCTGAATCTGATTATCATTGCCCTCTATTCCATGGATACATATGTAACTCTCTATGATTTTCAAAGATATGAAACTGAAACAAGTATACAACCTCCAAAAACTTAGTAGCAGTATGTGCATGTTCTTGAGATTATTAAAGCTCAATTTGACATATAAAAAAGCAAACCATCATTCCCAAGAACCACAAAAAATCTCTCTTTTTTTAATCTCTTTTTCACTGGGAATGGTATTTGACGGAAGAAGGGAGAAAACAAGTCAACAAAATAGCCCAACTAATTGGCTAAAACAAACAAGAAATATAAAAGCACAAATACGATTAGTAATCACATCCATTGTTATACACTCCAATAAAAAAAATGACATTTAGCTAAATACTGGAAATTCAAGAACCCAAAACGAAAATATAGAAACAACCCGATAAAAACAAAACATCAGCGCACCCACATTTGGCATTTAAAGCAGTCCCCCACATACAGAATTTAGACATTGCCCAAAATCCCTGAAAACCCATACCAGCAAACTCCATACTCCCCTCATGGCATCGTCGCAATCAAGCTTATCCCCGGCGTAAATATAAAACACATATATTACCCACACAAAAATCCAAACTTTCGAAATAATCAATAATATTCACAGTATGGAAAACCCAGTCGCAGATCTGAACCCAGAAACATTCTACACATCCAAATTCAAAGAAGCGCACGTATAATATATGATGTCAAACCCGGAAAAATTCGAAGAAAAAAATATACCTGTGGGAAGGAAAGAAACAGGGAGAGAAAACGACTAGGGCTTCTACGCAGGGGAAGGAGAAAAGGGGTTATGGGGTTTCATTCTGGAGGGTAACGAACGAATGAAAAAACAAAAAACAAAAAAAAATCTTTGAAACGAAAGCTTTCTTCTCTCTTTCGCTGTTTTTGTTTGGAGTGTTAGTTGGGGACTTTTCTTGTTTCTGCTGCGTAATTGAACGCTGATTGGAGCTGAAGCGGCGAAGCGTCACGGGCGGGAAAGGCGCGTGGGTAAACGGGATCAGCTGGAAAAGCGTAGTGGTTGATTCTTGGCGTTGGAAGTACCAGGACCACCTGTCTGTCTCTGCTTTGTTCGTGATCATCACGCGTTGTTTTCGCGCGTAAAGATAAGATTATCTGGATATGTCTCATTTTTCTTTTAAATTATTAATTGCTCGTTTTAGTTATTATTCCGTATTAGTGTATTACGTAATAAGATAGCCCCCCGACCCCATTTTTCGCCAATATCCCAAATGGGGAATATATATTAGGTCACCCTTTAATGTTGTATATGAATACGGTGGAGAAGATTATGAGGGGGTGGTAATGTGATAGATTCGCATCTTATACCATAGTGTCACATGTGTGTGTGAACGCCTTACAGATTCTTATTGATCAAATGTGTCAGGTCGAGTCAATATGAAAATGTAATATTTATAAATGAAAATGTAATACTAATCAGAAATAAAATATTTATTCATCTTGACGTGACCCGTCCCACAAACAATGATCCATCAAATTGTCTCACACAAGTTTTTGTCCATGTTATAATGTTGCTATAGCGGGAGAGTAAAAATGTTGTATCGGGTATATTTATAATTGATCATATCAATTTATGTATACTTATATTAGCCGGTGATATATGTAGACTGTGTGCAATTTGGTTTACAAATTGTAGATAATTAGTCAGTTGGCATCAATCGATTTGATAGTGAACAAAATTAGAGCAGAAAAATCACAGTTCATTAATTTCAAAATTTCTTTTTCTTTGTATTTAAAAAAAAAAAAAAAAAAAAACTAAGATAATATCATATTGCCTAAATGAGAACGATAGAATTACTCATGTAGTCGTCTCAATAAAAATCACGCCTTACATGAAATATAATAACTGATTGATTACTAAATTACAAGATTTTTTTTTGTTGCCAATAAATCATACATTTAATATGACGAAATTTTTATTAACATAACCATAATATCCCAAGTTCGACTTCATATAAGAGTTGTCTATTAACTTTATCGGTTTGAACGCATCTTTTGCGTTTGTGCGGTTAACACAAAATCATACCTTAAGCATTAAAATGACGCACCTTAAATACACAAATTACGCACCTTAATCACACAAACAAAACACCTTAAGAACACAAACCACGCACTTTAAGCATTAAAATGGTGCACATTAAGTACACAAATCACGCACCCTAAGCATTAAAATGACGCACCTTAAGTACACAAATCACGTACTCACCTTAAGCACACAAACCACGCACCTTAAGAACCTTAAGTTTCAGCAACTCACGCATCTTAAGCATATAAATCACGCACCTTAAGCTTCAAGTTGGCGCACCTTAAGTTTCAACAACTACTCACATTAAGCACACAACCCACGCACCTTAAGCAAAAAAAATTAGTCACCTTAATAAGGAAAACTACACACCTTAAATTTGACATAGATGCAAAAATTACCAAATTGCCACCGTATTTTTTTTTTATTTTGTTAATCTTGGACGTTGATTTAAGTAAGATCAATGACTCAGATTTAATCGCATAATCGCACGTGACACACCAACCGCACGGGAACTAAATTATATATATATATATATATATATATATGATTTTGCATACTTACATCTCAATCAAAGTTATATCATTAATTTATGTTCATGTTTTTAAACCATTTTGTACATTGTGTTTTTAGATTAGTACTATACAATTTTTTTAAGACAAAAATACACTTGCCGTTATAACTTTCGTTATTTTTTCCATTAACTTTATCATGCAGATGCATCCATCATATATTTTCTTAAAGCATCCACACTAGTGGATTTTTGTTGGTTTTTTGTGGAGCCCATCGTGAGGTGGATGTGAGAGAATAAGGAAAGAAGCAAATTTTAACTCCTACAAGAAATGATTTTTTTTGGGTTTCAAAGAGAGAGAAAGAGATGATACTACTGACAATGTTGTTTTCCCTTTTTTCTTATATTTTCTCTTTCACACTTTCTCTCCTGTGGCTTCTAAAAAATTGTGCAAAAAAATGAATGCTCTTATATTCTTTAATGATAATAATATTTGTAGACATTATATATTGAATTAGTATAATAAATAATTTTTTATTTAAATTTTAATTAGTAAAAATTTATTAGTACTTTTTTAAAATATAAATATTTAGCATATATTTTTGCACATCGCACATATAAAAGACTAGATATAATATAAACATGAAACATATAATAGTCTATAATAAACTCATAATAAACTAAAAAGTTTTCAGTATGACATGTGATTTTGTTATATATAGATGCAGTGTATGTGTATGTACCACATCACACGGCTGAACTATGTGATTTTGTTATATATAGATGCAGTGTATGTACCATATCACACGGCTGAACTATATGCTTTGATTTCACATTTTGCACGCACTATAAGTTGAATGGACCATTTCTCAAGAAGCAAAGTCGACGTTGACAATTAAAGATTTCTACGCGGAATATAATATGCATAAAATATAGAGTTAATTCCAGTAATGGTCCTCCGACTATATTGATTTTCCAAAATTAGTCCCCGACTTTCAATTTGGACAATTTAGGTCCCTTGAGTTTGTAATTCTTTTCAATAATGATCCTTCCGTCAAATGAAAGTGAAGTTAACGTTAAATTAAGGGGTAAAATCGTCCTTTCAACTGCTTAGTGAATAATTCACGGTCTTTCTCCTTTCTTCCGGTCCCGCCCCGCTATCAACTTGATCGTCCACGACGCCATCTGCAAAAATTCGTCATCGTGAAATTCTTTGTCGTTTCGATCACGCTGAGGAGGTGGTGGGGCACGTCTCTCCTTCTCTGTGATCTTGTTCATCACTAATTCCATTCCCTGGTACACTTGCATTTTATCTGAGTTCACCACCTCCGCCGAGAACCGGGTGGCCAGGTCGATGGAGAGTCTTGATTTTCCGGCGAGTGGGTCTCGGGAAGCCCCCCAACACAACCAACGACACCAGCGACATCCACCTCAATGTAATCGACACGTTCAATGCCCTGACCGAGACGCCGCAGGATTTCGCCACTTTCACTTCTGTGTTTTCGTCTAAGCCCAACTACGACTTCTTCTACTGCGGTTCATCTCTATACTGCAATTTGAGCCGTTAGAGAGTATGAGAATTTGTTGGAATTGTGCACAGTAGTATAGCAAGGAAAAAGGAAAAGATAGGAAATGTTGTATTGATGAATGTAGAATGGAAGCTTACAATATGAAGTTGGAAGAAGTACAGTGCAGTGTGTGTATATATATGTACAGGAAGGAGAAGGACATGGACTAACAAACTCTAATGCCCTTCACCACCTTCTTCCTCCAACAGAATGGATGGCGTACCGCATGATTTCGCCACTTTCACTTCTGGTGATTGATAAATCGAAATGGCTGTTTCTTTCGGAATTTGCATATTTAAATTTCTCGTGTTAGAAACATTTTTCTTGCAACATATTTCAGGATTTTAGATAATTCTAAACCTTGTCCAAAGTGCAAGCTGCCAATTGAAAAAAAAATCAAGGTTGCATGCACATCTCCCTGTAAATTTGTGTTTTGCTGGTAAGTTCATTTTTTTAGACGATGAAATCCTGTTGTTATTAAGGTCTGCAGGCTCTGCCTAGGTCCATGGTCGGATCACGATGAGAAAACAAGTGACTTCTATGCATGCAACCGTTATGAAGTAGCAAACCAATATGGAGCAGTAAGATTCTATAGTTTATATAATTCATTAATGTACATTTGCTATTTCTATAACAATAAAGATCGCTTGCTGCAATTTGATGATGCTGAAAAGCCAAGAGAGATGGACAAAAAAGATCGCTTGCTGCAGTTTGATGATGCTGAAAAGCCAAGAGAAATGGATAAAAACTCTTTGGATAGATATACACATTACAATGAGGGTACGAGAATGGGTGGTGTACGACAAGAAATCCCATTTTGTGTTCTATGACACCGGCGGCGTACACCCTGCCGTGATGGAGGTGCTCCGACCATGGATGGAGAAGGGATATGTGATATTACAGACGTGAAGGAGTAGGAGGAGCAGTGCGACGTGCCCCACCACCTCCTCGGCGTGATCGAGCCGACCAAGAATTTCACGGCTACGAAGTTTTGCAACATGGCATCATGGACGATCAAGTCGATAGCGAGGCGGGACCGGAGGAAGGGAGAAAGACCATGAATTATACACTAAGCACTTGAAATGACGATTTTACCCTTAATTTAACATTAACTTCCCTTTCATTTGACGAAAGGATCATTATTGGAAAGAATTACAAACTCAAGGGGCCTAAACTGTCCAAATTGGAAGTCGGGGACTAATTTTGGAAAATCAATATAGTCGGAGGACCATTGTTGGAATTAACTCTAAAATATAGAAGATGCAAATTTTAGCATCAACTTGACAATGATATACTGTGTATGCATATATGTGTATCGAAACTTATTTGGTACTCAAGAAGCAAAGTCGACGTTGATGCTTTGTCAAGAAAAAAAAATACAAAAATCATCAACGTTAATGCACGAAAAGTAATTATCGCCTTAGAAAATGATAAACATGTTTCAAAAATGAGCCCTCATGTTCCGAAGGAATGATCCAATGAGTAGAGCGTGATTCTTATATATGAATTTACGAGTTTAATGTCTCGTGCGAGGTAACTCAAGTAATCACCAAATCAATGCTTAGTTAGTTGTAGTCCTACTTTCAACGACAGTGTCATAGTCGAGAACCTGAGGAGTAATTGGGGCGCATAAGTGTACATGCGATGAAGGAATAGGAAAATCTGTGTGATAAAAAAATGCATAGTCATAGGAGCAAGAGAGGTTATTTAGTGTACACTCTGAAATAATGAGTGTGAATTTTCCTCGTAACCTAAAATCAAAAGAAAAATTGATCTTTAATTTCATTTGTATTTATATTATATGAGTGCAATAGTGTATGCAATATAATTGAAATGAACATGAAGACGCAACTAAATATGTTTGTTTAATAAATTCATCCATCATATCCAACGTGGAAGAAAGAAAAAAAAAAAGAAAAAAAAAAAAAAGAATACTCGGTTTCATATTGTTGATTTTTTTTGGGGTGCTTGGTTCATATTGTTGATGTAACAGCTATAAGATAGTTAATTGCAGAACTTTATTGTAAAGTATTTATTGCTTACAAATTGGCCACTGGATCATCGAATATTATGCAGGCGGCGGCCCATTTTTTTTTTTTTTTCTTGTTGGGTTTCTTTAATTAAAAAATCTAATCTAAAAACATAATAAGTCTATATTCCTCATTTATGTCCATGTTTTAAGTGCTAACTATTTTGTATATTGTGTTTTTAGAGTTGTACTATACAAATTTTTGGACAAAAATACCCTTACCGTTATAACTTTTGTTATCTTTTCCATTAATTTTATCATGCACATGCATCTACCTTATCATTTTTTTATATTCTTTAATGATAATAATATTTGTAAACATTATATAATAAATAATTTTTTTATTTAGATTTTAATTAATAAGAATTTGTTAGATATTTTTTAAAATATAAATATTGGGCATATGTCTTTGCGCATCGTGCATGGAAAAGACTAGTAAATAAATAAGAGTCAAATAAGTTATTAAACTGCCTGCGATAATATAATTAGACTACTGAATTTAATTGCATAAAATAAGTTATGCCCTATTAATTAAGGATTCAATTGTAATTTTTAAATTCAGTGCTTTAATTGCATTATTGTGTGCAGTTTAATTATCTATTTGATCTTATTTCATTAAAAAATAATAAAACCCCATAATTTTTAGTGTTATTTAAGTGCATTGATTTCAAGAGAAAATTTGGTCAAATTTGCCACGTAAAAAATAAGGTTGAATGAGACGAACGCTTTACACGCACTTTTAGGATGCATTGGGATAGAGCCATAGAAGGCGTATTTAGTTTTGTAAAAGTATATTTTTTCCATTATATTATGTCTTTTAAAAAAATCAATTTAGACCCTGTATTTGAAAAGTTCTAACTATACTATGTTTTTTTTTTTTTAAATTGTACAACTAACGAATTAGTAGTTTATTTGTCGGTTTAGATTTAAAAAAGAATATGTAAATGGCTTTCTTTTAACAAAATAATTAAATTGTACATATAAAAGATTTTTATATTGTCTATATAAAAAGTTAGTAAATAATTTATTTAGATCAAATGAAAAGAAAAGGATATAATTAAAAAAAAATTAACAAGAAGGTAAATGAGAGGCCAAACTTACAACGTTTGGAATCCAAAGGTGTGTTTTATCCTCGTATTAATTAAAACAAAAGGGACTTCGGCTGGTGAAGGAGAAGGGGGGCGGGGGCATTGGGGCAAGGCGGGAGAACAAAGTGCTCATGTTGCTTGATTAAGAAGTGGTGACATCCTCAAAGACTCAGCTCTGATTAGGGTCTCTCAACACTAATCACGGATTGTAAGAAGCTTATCTCTCTTTACGATATCACAACGATCTCTCACACCCTAAGAGAGGATAACATATGTGCCGATCTTGTAACCAACTTGAGTCAAGAAAGAGACTAGGAACTATGATATGGATTGACCCGCCAAATAGCATGGGAGGAACTCTTCAGGTTAACGTCTTAGGAGTGACCATTTAAAAAATAAAATGAACACCGTTTAAAGGATCCTCTGTAGCACAAAAAAATAATAATAAATTTACAAATTCCTAGAAAATGATTTAACTTAAAGTTTTGAAAACTTGGTTTGAAGGTCTAATTGTGGGTTATAGGTTTTGAAATTTGACTTTGATTTCGATTGGAGTTGTTCAAATTTGGAATTGCACATTTGTACCCGTGCTTGGGGGTTGGTTTGGTTTGTTTGATGATGCATCCAAATTTTATTAGTGGTGCAAATGACCGACTTTCTTGGTGGAGAATTCATTGGCATGCGTTTTCAAGTTTAATTCCACTCATCAGACAGTATATATGCAATTAGTCACCGTCCACTCGCAATTAACACCGTACATGCAAAACGTTAATTTCATTTACAAAAAACCTACCATCACTCACTATTTAAATGAAATTTATATTATACCCGGTAAAGGATCATAATAAGTAAACTTAACTAATTAAGTGGTTAGACTATAACTAATCGACTTAAATCAAGAGTGTTAATAGATAACTCTCACAGTAAGTTGAACTTAAAACATTGTAGTTACTAAGCTGTCTGACTAACTTGAATGACGTTACCTCGTATATGCAATGCAAATATAAATTATCTTTTTTGAGTTATATTATAACATCTCTAGAAACAAGCCTTAAATAAAATTTCTCGTGCGTTGCACCAATATCTCAGACAGACTCCACTCAATTTCTCATAACACGATGGACGAATTTTGGAAACGGATCACTGAAACCCAAAAAAAAGGCTACCCTTACAAAGTTTATGTGCAACATAGAAAAAAGGTATTGCTGAATGGAAGCGATTAGGCATATAACATTAGAGCCATTACGTAGTACAAACAATAAACATAAAGCATATATACAACAAATGCATTGTCAAATCTGCTATCATAGGCAGCTAGATCTTTTGATTACATTTAACTTAATTTATCAGTACATAATACATTCTGCGTCCACTATTATGCGGAAATTATTTCACAGGCTAATTAAAATCCACAACAGATGAATCACCTGCAAGGATAAAAGTGGTTATCAGTGGATTTACCATAGAAAATCAAGCTGTTGTTTATCAGCAGAACAACAATAGTAGCCAAGCATATATGCATTCATTTCATATGCGATTCTAAGATGGTCGTATACTCCATGCAATTCTATCCTTTTCTTTGTCGAAAGTACCATGGAGGGTGAGTACAACTCCACCCCCGGCATGGTAGAAATGTAGAATTTACCTTCATTCCTAATATCAACCACAAACCCCGTGCATGTTGTGTGTGTGTGTGTGTGTATACACACACACCCCGATTATCAATTTCCCTGACCATAAGACTGTTGGTTCAAAAATCACAACGTAAAGCCAGGCTGTTTTTTCTGACAAAAATAATTATGTCTCTTCCTTCACAGAATGCTTTTAAGTAAGGCTAAGAAACTTCAAACAAGATGTGTTCTTAGACTCGAGTATGAAGCCCCGGCCCCTCTGCCTTTACAAGAGAGCTCTGGCTGTTCTGTTCACATTGCCCATTAAATATTCATCTTCTACTCCATGCGAAATATTAGTATACTATTTTTAGTTTATTTTAATGTTATTTATTAATACTATGTTACCTCGGCTTGTTAACCATTAACTTGGTTCCTTTTATGGTCTGACATTCAGAATGCATTCAATAACTATAAAAATGAAATTGTGAAAGCTATATTTGTCAAATGCTAGAGGGACATCAAGAAGTTCAGGAAATGTTCACTCGGAAACTATAGTGACAGATTTCAACTAACAACGGGTTTTCAACACATCGCAATACTCCTAGTACTGTAAATGGAAAAGAACAGTCTCTAATTTTCTAGTACTGTCAATCAATGTCGCATCAATCACAGATTTGCAATCTAAAAAGTTGACGTGCTAAAATTATTTCGCTAGTTTCTTATTCAGATTTTAATAGCAATATTAGTTCAATACAGCTACATCAAGTTGAATCTTTTACGGTGTATCATGTAACAGAAACTGTTGTATGTTAGTTGGATGAGGTAATATACATCAATCGACAAAGAGCAAATGCTAAATGGCTAACCACTGGAAGAGAAGACTTCAATGTCTGAAAAATAGAACTAAGGAAGAAAATGCGTTGAAATAGCTAGTTAGTCCAAATAACTAAAGGTACAAAGAATAAACGGCAATGGTTTTGCACACACATATACAATAATACACTATAATAATTCATCCACACAAAAGCTAAAAAAAAATACTCTGAATCACAACAAGCAACTATATGCTTTTTGAATATTAATTATTTCATTATCTTCCTACTTTTTGTCAACTAAGACCCTTAGAATAATTATACACAATGGTCCACCAAAACATTTTGCAAAAACCAAAACAGCAGCTAAGCATAAATTAAAGGTCATGGATAAAAGAACTGATTTGTTTTAATTTTTTTTATTTTTTTTTTGTATTTGAAACCAAAAAACCCCAACCAAGATTTATACACACACATACATACAATACATAAATAAATAAATACACACAGAGAGACATTTGTGTATTTACAAATGTATAAGCAGCAACAATTAGCTGGCATCATCATGCTTGTCCAGTAGTAATGACAACAGACTGTCCAACTAACAAACCCAATATGCTCCACTAATTGGGGAACAAAGAAAAGTAAAGACATTAGAAAACCACACATAATTGGAAGAGTGATAATTCAGTTATGTAGTATGTACAGACAGTTCACCACATGCTATGCATCACCATACTTTTTCCTCTTCTAAAAAAGGAAAATCCATGAAACTTTGACTCAACTTGGATACTCAATCTAGTTTAAAAGTAAAATTCTTTAAGAAGTAAGCAAGCACACTGCACATACAATTAATTTAGCTGTCATCAACAAAATAGCAAGTTCACCCTCATAACAACAAAGTCTAAAAAGGGCCATACTTTTTCAAGAAAATCAAGAAAAAAATTGCCTTGAACTCTATAAATTGGATTAAGGGTATAGCTTGGTTAGCAATGACTTGATTTAGGGGATCTCAAGAGTTGACTTCCCAGTTTTAACAAATTCAATAAAGGTGAGAAATTTTCTCATGGGGTAAAGACTAAAGAGGCCACATAACATAAACCACATTAAAATTTTCTTAAATTTTTTGTTCCAGAGCTCATAACTTTAGCATTTCTCACTAATAAAGTTTAATCTTGAAAGTAAACCTAAATACGTAATTCTTCACAATAACACATATATACACTACAAATTTAGTAATTCAACTGAAATTTCAGAAAGTAAAAGCAGATTTGAAAGGAACTAAAAGTTAAGGGGAGCAAAAGACAGTACATACCCTCAAGAAGAGGAGCGCTTGCCCTCACACTCAGGGCTCTCGTCGAAATTCTTGGAAGGGTATTTGGCGGTGACCATTCCAACCTCGAACACCAAGTTGTCGCCGCTGGATCTGATTCCGGTGATGCCCCACCACTTGAAGAAAGCCTTGACGCTGATCCCGTCGAGCTCGGCGATGCGATTTTCGACGATTTTCCCGGTGATTTTCTTCGAATAAGTCGCCAGGTAGTTATCCGGCGGGAGAGTGATGCGGCACTTGTCGTCAAGAAACAAGACGAAGCTGCCGGTGGTCTGGTTAATGCTGTAACCTCGGACGCTTGTCGGGAGAAGCCCGATGGGAAATCCGTACTTGATTAGCTCGCGGTGAGCCTCGGATGGAGCCGCTTTCGGGGTCTGATCCGGGTCGGAGCGGGAGAGAGTGAAGAAGACGGCGAGGGCGATAAAAAAGAAGAGCTGCTTCGCCATTTTCGTGTTGCGAGTATCAGTGTGCGAGAGAGAAGAAGGAGAAGAAGATTTTTTATGGATGAAATGAAAGAGAGATTTGACTACGTAATGACTCCCGTTATTGTCGCCCAACTACTTCGTCGAAAACATACTAATCCGTACCCAATGGTTATCATTTTATTTTATCATAAATTGAAGTAAGGTAGTAATTCTCAAGTTTGAATTCTCAATAACGGAGGAGTGGCCGGGGTCCATTGGGCCAAGAAGTGATGGTCCAGAAATTAATTTGATCCAAAGAAGAGCGTGGAAATGATAAATACTGTGAGCTCTTTATTTATTAAGACCCAAAACTATATGGCTCTTGAAAGTTGAAATGGACTACAATTATGTGTTGGGCCTAATATGACTATAGATTTCGGCACATTCATCGATCAATCCTTATACCATGGACCATTATCCATTGCAAATTAAAGTAGATCATTTATATATTTTTTTGAGGAAAGTAGATCATTTATATATAATTTTTTTTCTTCGCTATATTGAAGATTCATTTAATATATATATATACTAAAAATTTATTTATTTTTATATTAAAAGCTCATATTACAATGTGTATCATCATGATATGGTATAATTTGTTTTGATCAACTAATTCTGGAAGCTTCATATTTTCATAATTTCATACTTAATTACTTTCAGACATTATAGTCATCTCAATACATAATATTTGCATTAAATTCAGACTAATATATACATACAAAGTTAAATTGCTATCAATTTTTGGAGCTTTCACAAGCATTATTATTGAAACACAAGCTAAACTTCCTCGATTCTTTAACATCATATGGCCACTTGAAATTTACATACAAAATTAACTTCAATATATAAACATGAGAAGGATGCATATATGAATTAAGTAAGGTGAGGAGCAGTGGTCCAAAGCTGGGCATTTTTAACCTTTGAAACACTCTCCAACACTTCGAAAGGCACAACATCACCTATCACCACTACCATCTTCGTTTCCATGTCTATTTGATATGAACTCACTCCTGCATCATTTTTTTTTAAAATCATATATTTGCACATTATTAAAAAAGAATAAAATCTAATTATGCATGTAATTAATATATAATATAAATTAGTTTATAGTAATAGCCATACCTTCCATCTTGGAGATATGTTTCTCCACTTTCTTTGCACAGCTTTTGCAGTGCATGGAGACCCTTAGCACCACTGTCTACATGGTTTAACAACATAATATAATTAAGATTAGCACACTTTAATTTCCCTTAGCTTATTGTCATAATAATCATGTTTTTTCATTACTTTATCTAGCTTCCAACTAATTACAAGGGAAAAAAGAGCAAAATTGGTTTATATTATTATACCTCTCTTGTGTAGTTTATGAACTAGCTAGTAGGTTTACCCAGTGCACACCCTCAATTAATGGATGCGGGTTTCCCTCCTATGGAGAAATAGGAAGAAAAGACAGAAGAGTGGAAGCCATGTATATATTTACCTTAGGCTTGAGGTGAAAAGCCAAGGTGGGAGGTCCTGCAACAACATCCTTCAACTTGACCACCTGCCCTGCTACTTTAGGACTAATGAAAGGCTTCTTCTCAAAATCATCTGGACTGTCAAAACCATTGCTGCAAAAGCAAGACCCTGACGATAATGATGATCCAGAAAACAGGCACAAAGAATCCAACGCCTTGCCAAAACTGAGCCTCCCCATCTTGATGATCAAGATTATCAGAAATTAAGCCTAACTCTGATCTGGTGGGTTCAAGAAGAGAAGAAGCTAATTAAGGTGCATATATAGTGTGAAATGAGAAGGGCAAAGGTCAATTTTGTGTCACTAAATAAGCCATCCAAAATGGGATGGAGTCAAAGCAACAGCCAATACTAGTGGGCTCACTTTTGTCTAGGGAACAAAAACTAGATCTTGTCATGTGATGAGAATGGAGCTAGCTAGGTCTAGTAAATAAAACTAAAGTTTTTTATTTGGGTGGGGGCAGTAGTGCATGCATTCTTCAGACTCTTCAACAATTTCTGTTGAGAATTATATTAGTAGCTTGGTAGAAATGAGCTGAGGTTTCTTTTGATGATAACTATATATATATATATATATATATATATATATATATATATATATATATATGGCAATTAAATGGAAGAGGAAATTGCTGCATAAAACAAGGATCTTGTAGAAGAAGGCCCTCTAAACTTGTCATGATATGTGACATACAGTATAGTAGCATTTCTAGTATTGTACAGCTAATAAGTAGCATGCATAATGCATATCCATTGCCTTTAATTGGCAATAATTCAGATATATTATTATCCAATGTCATAAATTTAATGATTTATTGACGATTTTGACTTCATGAATATCATTCACTTGTCACATTTGGTTCTTAACTATTAATTTTGTCACATTTGGTGAACAATATATTTTTGTTGCCACATTGGTCTTCACGACTAAATCTCTAGTAATTCCTTATCGAAAAATATAATATTCTCTCATTCGAGGTTGTTACAAGGAAAAAATTGTCCATTCAAATCTAAATACACAATATTGTTACTGAGATTAATAGTTGGAACCAAATCTAATAAATGAATAATACATCGGAGGATAAAAAACAACAATAAGTCTAAATTTAATGGTACATTTACAAATTAAAAAAACTTCTATTTTTTTCAACAGAAATAACAAATTAGAAAAAGGAAAACAAGTCATTTGTTTACTTGTATATCTTTTCAATTTGAAAAATTGAAGTAAATGAATCTAAAAGTTTATACAATAAATCTTAAATTATTTATACTCTTTCAGATATACTTAAAATAGTTGCCATTAACTTTATTTGGACTAAGCATAACATAACCCCCTTCCAATTTGCCTTATTTGTCCTATCTACTATAATTCATTATTCAAACTGATTTTTTTTAATTATTAAATATTATTATTAATTTCTTATAAACTTAAATGTGAGTTTTTTGGTTTTAATAAAAGTGTAATGTGGTTTCTAAATATATAAATTTTATTTATTACTGTTAATCTTTTTTTGAAAAATTATTATTGTTAATCTAATATTTCAAAATTTATATTGTAAATAATTTTTTTATTTTTATTAATTCAACTAGATACATAAGAATATGACTGTGAGAGTGATTAACGGATGAAGTTGTTGTACTGTCAATGCAATAAAAGTCAAAAATTGATCAACACCACTTTTACTTTTCTTTTAAAATTTTGTAGAAAGTGACTTTTTTTTTTAATTGTTTTGGTCATTTTGGATGAGATAGGGAAATTGCAGCCATTATTTAAAATTGTATAATAAATAAATATCATTATTGTGTAAAATAAATATTATTTTAATGTACGTGGACACACTATATGGAAGCATTGTTCATAAAATACTCCGTAATAAACATTATTATGTAGCAATCGCTATTATTTCCCTAAATGATATTTCACTTACCTAATTACGTATAACAACTAAAGAAGAGTTACTTTCATAGTAACTAAGCTTAACGGCGCCAAAGAAAATATTTTGGGGGTAAATAAGATAATAATTTTTAGGAAGTTAAGGTCAAAGTAATTGAGAATTTGCTACCTATTATTTCAAAGTGACTTTAAAACCTAAAAGGATGGTTTTAGTTGGCAACCACTTCTTTTCTTGCTTTTTTGTTTTATGTTTTATGTTTTTTTTTTGTTTTTTTTTTTAGATGATGAGAAAAACTGCAGTCATTATTTGAAAGTGTGCGCATTATTGTGTAAATTTCACTCATATGTAATAGCTTGCAAAATACGCATGCTCAACCAATTCTTGAGTACAGTGAAGAAAAAAATTATGAACAACTATACAAATTTTAACCAAATAACACATTAAATTAGGACGATAAGCAAAGGTTAGCCTACACCAAGCAGCTCAGGGCTTGAATTCGGAGATCTTTGGTTAAGCATATTGACTTTTTAAAAAGTAACAAAATGTTGTGACTATTACTTGCATGCTTATATAAATAAGTTACAACAATGTTTGAGTCTTGAAATAGTAGTATATATTTCAAGACCTTGTGGTTTAGTAGCACCCGGTGGGTTCGAGTATCAGTGGAGGTGATATTGAGTCTTTGTGCTACAATAGGTTACTATAGTGTAACAGAGTCAGTAGTACTAAAAAAAATAATAGTATATATACCAAATAAAATAAAGAAGGTGTGCATGTTATTATACTATATGATTAAAATTAAAGATGTCATAAGTTTCTAACCCAACACAAACTATCGTTTTGAAAATTTATTATTGATGTATGATTCATTAATACTACGAATAGTATAATGCTTCTATTTTATTTTTTTTTAAGACGGATCGAATAAATTATATATAAAAAGAATAAAATGTAAAAATTTAGCTATTTTAACACAATTTCCAAATGGATTGTGAGTTGTGACCAAAAAAAGGAGGGATGTGCCTTGCCGGCTAAAATATTAAGGTGGCTACCACTCGCAGATGATATATTAATGAATGGCACTGGTTACGTGACATTGAAGTGTGTCAGCTAGCTACCAAACTATAATATATAAAATATGTTAGGTTTTAGGATAATGTACTTCAATTCTTCTTCTTCTACTACTTTTCTTTCTTTTTTTTTTTTTAAATCTGGAATTTTTCATTTCTCCATTTTCTAATTTCTGTTCTTGTTTTTTGATTTAGAAAATATGATATTTACCAATACTCATTTTTCAAACTCTTTATTATTCTCTCAGCTCAAATGTTTTATTTTTCAAAAAAAAAAAATTTGAGTTAGTAAATGCACTACTTTTTCAATCAAAATAATTGAACGCTCTTATCCTCTGCTGATTACAACACTCAGACATCTCAAGTTTCCAAAAAAAAAAAAACAAAGGATAATAGAAATCAAGTGGAGTCCACTATTGATGATGATGTCTGAACAGGACAAATGACCCCTATATGTGTGTGTGTTCCCACCAAATTCCTCTAAGAATGCATGTGTGCAGTGGTCTATTGGCATTGTCCACACACATGTTAGACCTTGCAAGGACCTAAAAATCACCCAACAAAGCACGTAGACGTTTAACCCCTGCCAACTGCTAGGGTTCCAAACGACTTGTTGTCCCCCACTAGGTACCTTGTGGCAACAACACCTCGTGGTCATTAGTAATGTCCCGCAATTCTGCAAATAACAACATCATCTTGTGGTTTCCGGTGACGTCTCAAAGACATGTACAGGTAACACTTTATGCACCTTATACTCGATAAGTTCTAAATGCATTAAGATTTGTGAAAAATATATATACTACTACTTAATAAATTAAATATTCATTCCTCACATGTATGCGTGTAGTTAATATAATCTTTGATTAATAGATCATTAGATTCCCATTTTTCCAATGGTTTTGTTTAGTATAATCGTATTTGCTATTGTGTTGGATTCTAGTGATACATGCAAGCACCTGTCCTTCGCTCCATTGGCTTAAAGATAAGTTATCAACTTTAATGAATTGAATTGATTAGATTCCCTTAAATAGCATTAATCAACAATTGATAATTGATTCGTGCAACCTAACTTCGAGACTTTGCACTATTTTATTTCTATGCCAAAATTTTATTTAACTTGTGTTACTACACAGTACACACATCAATTTCCACTTTCAAAAAAGAACCAACGCTCAAAAGCTAAGGTGTTTGTTCCTTAATTCAATTATTATTTTATCTACTTTTATTCCTCTAATTATATCTATAATATAGATTTCATCCTTAATTAAATTATTATTGTATCTACTTTTATTTTCTCCTTTAATTATCTTCAAAGGTGCAATTTTAACTAAGTCACTCGTGTAATCATCATATTCAATTCAATGAAAAATGTTACAATTGTTCTCAATTCTAACGAATCTCTTACTTGTCATTTTTGTTTCTATACTCTAAAGTTAGAGTACATCCTCTTCAGTCTTCAATCACTATATATATATATATATATATATAAAAGCATTTACGGTTTACAAATTTTGCAAATAGGAAAAAGAAATAGTAATTTTTGCAGGCTTAGCATATATGAGGCATAATGTGTAATATAACATTTTTTTTATTGAATATTATGGATTTCACGCTATGAGTGGCCTGGTTAAAGTTGTTACTTAGGACGACTTATTTGAGTCTAACTCAGAACCATGTTCCAGGTGAGAACATGTCAACAAATCTAAATCATTGATCTAATAGTCTTGTTATCTCAACTTGACTCGGTCTATTTTTGTTTCTTGCCGAGGGAGTTTAATGGTCTGGCTCATGCGATGGCAAAGGATGCTTTACGAAATTCTAGGAATGTCTTTATTGAATATTTAGATTGTATATATTCCTCGTTGCATTTCTAATATCGTTTGTATGAACTCCGTTAATTAATATATTTGGTTTCTGTTTTTCAAAAAAATAAATAAATTAAAATCATTGACTAGCAAATTTAGTGGTTAAAAATTTATTTAAAAAATGATGTGATCGTTTTCATAAATATTACAAATTTCAAAAGTTTGTAATATTTATGAAAATGATCCAACTATTTTTTTTACTTGATTTTCTATCAATCAAACCAATGGTTTAGATTTGTTCACAGGTTCTCAGTTGGGAGTGGTTCTCATATGAACCATGTTTTAAATTATTTTTAGATTTCTTCCTCAATTGTTATATTATGAACCAAGGACCACCATGTACATTCATGGTGGATCATGTTCAGATTATGTATCTGCAATTAACATGTTATGTACATTTAATTTATTTACAAATACATAATATATTAATTATATGAATTTTGAATGTTGTTTTGAATTCTGATCACAATTGCAAGATAAAGTGATAAACTATGGTTGCTACTTTTTTTTTTTTTTTGTTAATAGTGCTACTGATTCTATTACATTGTGGTATCTGTTCATACATACTTTCTCAACCTATTGAAGCACAAAAAGTCAATACCCCTGAAGCTCAATCTCATAACCTCTCATATGAGAGAGTCACTACATGCCATATGAACAATGCCGTATCTGAGCATGTCTAACATGTACGACCGCACAGGGCCCCGATTTTTGGGGGCCCCATATTTAAAAAAAATGATTATATGTATATATAGTTTACAAAAATTTAGGCTAAATGTATGAAGATTTGACCAATTTGTGACAAGATAAATTGAGCCCAATTGACAATTACTTTAAAAACTATATATATATATATATATATATATATATATATATATATATATATTCCTAATCAAAAGCCTGGATGTCCCGGTTAACACTCCCACATGGATGATGGGAGTGGGTTCGAGCCTCAGTGGAGGTAACTGTTGACTCATTGTGCTTCAGTAGGTTGAGAAAGTAACTATAAACAGATACTACATTGTAACAGAGTCAGTAGTACTCAAAAAAAAAAAATTCCTAATCAAAAAAGATTGCCAATTCCGTTCCGCAATTATATTTCATAAATCATAATTCACATCTCAATTAGACAATTAGTAAATTCTCAATTCCCAACCCTATAAAATACGGCAATACCATAACGAAATTCAACAATTCACAATTCGGTAATTTCGTAGATCGCAAACCGCAACTCAACTAATTCTTCAATTCTTCTTGAAACATATGAGTTGTTTTCCAAATGCTACTTGTTTTCCAAATGGTACTATTGCATACCGAATATTATTGACTATCGCGATTACTACTGCCTCTGCAGAAAGGAGTTTTTCAAAGTTGAAATTGTTAAAATCTTACTTATGATCAAGTATGTTGCAAGAGAGACTCAATGAATTAGCTTTAATCTCCATTGAAAATGAGCTTTTGGAAGAAGTTGATATCAAAAGTTTGATTGATGATTTTGCGTCTAAATGTGTACGATGCATGTCACTTTTTAAATAAAATTCTGTATGTATTTTTTATACAATATTTATATTTTGATTCAACTTTTTGAACAACTATTATTTATACATAGAAATTACTCAGAAAAGGAACCCAAAATAAGATATGGCACAGGGCTCCAATTTTTATATTTTTATTGGAACGACCCTGCATCCGAGATTTGCCTTTCTTCCTCTAGCAAGTCAGTTTCACCTCCAAATTTGTAGGCTTTGGAACAAGTCTGGCCCATTAATTATTGGTTTACATGCAGTGAGCTCAAATAATGGATCAGCCCATCGGGACAATGTCCAATAATGTTCACCTTTAGATATTCTTTTAAGCCCAAGAACTCTTCATTATTGCTGAAAGAGCCCTTAATATTTCAAGTAGACAATACCTATCACAGCATTGATAGCAAAGCTTTAATTAGTTGAGAACTTTAATGTTGCCACCTTCATCATCATTAACATAAAGCTGAGTTGTAGCAAATGTTTTTGCACAATATATTAATTATTATGCACCTATATTAGTTAGAAACTTAGTACTATATTCTTTTTAAAGGAATTTTATTAAATTCGCCGTCCTTTTCAGCAATTAAAAAGAAAAAGATATAAAATATGCATTTGTAAAGGAAAAATATTACATGGACTTCCACTTCTACTTTCGCACAAATTATTGATGTGGACATTTTTTCTGGGATCCGGGTGATAAAAATATCTTATCATTGGTTGTCATATCATGGAGTAAAAATGAAAGAATAGAATTTGAGAGTATATGTAATATAATTCTTTGTAAAGTCTATGCCTTTATTATTTGGAATCGAATGTGACATTAGGTTATTGAAAGGATGTTTCTTTAGTATATAGTGATCCTCTTCTTTTTTTTTTTTTTTTTTTTTTTTNTTTTTTTTTTTTTTTTTTTTTTTTTTAAATTATAGTGATCCTCTTATATCACTTGTGTCATGATTATAGCCTTGTCATGATATCAACTTTCATCATGGCTACGTTGCCATGCATGTCACGTTAAATACATTTTCTAAAGCCTGCTGGATATTGTCTCATATTGAATTACGACATTATTTCACATTTGAGAATTGAGATTAACACTTATTCAATGAGTTAATTATAGAGGAGGTCACATTATCTTTGATAATAATTTTAAATTGAGTAATAGATTATTATTTTTGTCATTTAATACTCTAAACTATCATATTTTGGATATTTTTGACTATTCCAATAACTTTTTATCTAAAACTCTATATATATTAGACAAGGGCATCGTTGTCTCTTCATTTTTTTATTTTCCAATTTTCTACGCTGATTTTTTTTTTTTTTAAAGTATCTGCATTATTGGTCTTGAACAAAGTCCTAAGTAGGATGAGAAAATTGAAAAGTTGAAAAAATAAAGAGACAAATAAATGATCTTAACTAAATGCTTTTCCAATAATTTTTTTTAAGTAACGTCAATAATTTTTATCAACATATTTTTATTTTTGGCTTTTATATAATTTATTTACTAGCATTTTGTATAATTAAATAAAATGTGTCAAATAGTTTAAAATTTCATATAAATAACATTGTCTTCTAGAAGATAACGTGGTATTATAATCTGATGGTTGGATAGAAGGCAGTGCATGATTAGAAAGAAATCTATGAATCTATAAGAAAAGATGGAAAAGAAAAAAAAAAAAACGAAAACAAGATTAGGAAAAGTAGTTATATTTGAAATGTGGAAGTCAATTTCTGGCTTATGTAATACCACAAATTCAACCTTGACAGGGCGTTACGACCAGAAAGCACACACGCAATTAACATACATCTTTCTAGATTTTATATTCCTAGCATTTACTATATTAGCTGTAATCTATAATAATGAAAACATTGAAAGCATAAAACAATCCCTTAATTAATTTTTGTTAGATCTAAACGAAAGGTCTACAATTCTATTTTAAAATAAGAAAGAAGAGAAAAATTATATTTTTAAAAAACGTTAGAGATTCCTATAACGTCTTCACAAAATATGTTTTGAAGTGAATTCGAGGATTTTTCATCTTCCACAAATCCTTATGACTTTGAATTAGATTTTTCGTCAAAATAGTTATATAATACTATATGGTTTATTATTATTATTATTATTATTATTATTATTATTGTTATTAAATATTAATAAATGAATTCATCCACGTGCCGCCAATGGAGGGCTACAAATTAAAATTTTATGGTCAGTCGTATGATTGAAAAACTTTATAATAAAGTATTTTCACTGTATCAGTGAGCAGTAGGCTAAGACGATGATTGGTTGGTGCATTTAATTACTATTAATTATATAAATGTATGTATTATGTTAAGTAATTTTATCATTATTATAAGTTTAAAATATATAAAATGTAAGTAAATAAACTTAAAACTAAAGATTTTTAAATTGAGTGTTGGGCATGTAATCATTATTATAGTATAGTTTTAAGAGATATTTGATTGAAAATTACACTGTAACAAGTTTTATTATAGATTCATGGTATTGATTTTATAAACCTATAATTAACAGATTATGTAGTTGTAATTAACAAATTATGTACGTCTAATACCAACGTTGTTTTGAATTGCGCCACTAAAGACACTATTTTTTTTAGTTAGGCCACGATGTGTCCTAAGCATGTCCTAATTGTAGGAGACACACCTACTAAAGGCATTATTTATCTAAGTTATCAAATGAAATCGTTTTAAACTTGGGTCTAACTTGGGAGGTGAATCTACGATATAACGTTTGAATTACTTAGTTAGCAGGATTAAGCCTGGATAGTTGGAGTCACACCTAATGTGATGGACTCCTTGCTAACACCATACTCTGATCCTCTCACCTAATGAGCCACCGAGTCACTGTTATTATTTAATTAGGTAAAAATGATTGTAATTTCAAATTTCAAAACAAAAGTATATTTTTATGATGGGCAGAAAAACAACACTTTTGTTTTAATATATGTATATATATAGATAGATATAGATATGACGTGATAATAATATCTTCTATTTAATTTATTTTCTACTTATATATTTGATTTGTGCTAAATTTAATGAGTTAGCCACCTAAATGTAATTATAATTTTCTTAATGTTGGTTAATACTTCAATTTTTATTTTTTTATGGTAAGAGAAACCTGTAACCACTACTAAAGCCTAAATGTGTGCACTAAGTAAATTATGATCTTGCATGTATAATAACTTCCAATCTACACAGTAGAAGTAAACTTAAAAAACCTCATTTTCACTTATATATATGCTTACAAAATATAAGATGTATTTATATCCTTTATATAAACCATAAAACCAATGAAATTTACTTTTTTTTTTTTTGTTTCCTTTTTCTATTATTATTATTATTATTTTTGCATACAACCGTAAATGTCCATTTATATTATTTGTAAGCATTACTAAAATCAAGAAGAATAGACGAAGTATTTTATCCTTTCATAGGGACAACTAGGATGTTATGTTCCTCAAAACGTAATCTTATATGACCCCTATAAGTTGTACTATGCATTTGTATGTGAATTATATTAGATTCCAATGTCGTCAATCATAATAACGTAACATGCATAGATATAGAATATAATATAGTCTATGTGATGCACACATTATTAGTCTTCTACTGCTGTAAGTTTGTCCAACCATTCTGCAAATGCATATACATTATAATATATCTAAACCCTTATCAACTATGATGGAATATAATGGAAGGATTTGAGGTTTAATATAATGGTTCATAATAGTAAAAATCATTTTAAATAAATTTTCTCATAAGATTCTGAAGCTAAGTAAGGTTTCCAATTTGAATATTGTGAATGAAAAAAAGATGTTAAGCTATAAATAAGCTATATATTTATTTGGTAAAATCTGAGAGCTTAAAATAATATTTTTTTTTGAAACATACTCCAGAGTCCAAATAGCATTTCAAAATAATTTATAAGCTTTTAACATTTTCTTCCCTTTTCATCTTTATTAATGTACAAAAATGACATCATTTACCTTTTTTTTAAAAAATCAAAATCCTAATATCTATTTTTTTTTCATAAAACTCTTCTCCTCGCAGTTCTTTACGGTGTATTTTTCTAAACATTCTTCTCTTCCCAGTTCTTTACCATACCTGTTTATCAATGTGAGAGACAAACAACACTCATCACCCGTGGGTTGTAATCGTCCAAAGTAATTAATTTCCCCTTTTTATTATTTAATTAGAGTTTTATATATATGTATATCGTTTTTTTTGTAAAAATATGATTATTAATTTACAAGTAATTTATTAAACTCTGAATTATATGTTATGTTTTTTTTTAATGTTTGTATATAACAAAGATATATTAGAGATTTTAAAAAATTTTCTGAATAAATTTAAGTGAACTAAAAATGTTAATTAATTTTTCAGGTGATTTAATTGTTATGTTTTCATGATAACACTAAACATGTAAATTAATTTTCTATGTAAAATAGTTTCTATCAAATATATTTTTTAGAAATATTTTCTTGAAAATTTAATTGATTAGTATCAAATAGTCTCTAAAGTCTTGTTTCAACGAAAGGGATGTATTAAAAAAGAAAAAGGAAAATAAATATAGGGGTGCGAAAAATGATTCACATTCAGTGTAGTCGCCTTGTGAGACCAGTCCGTCAAATTCAACCATCCTTCGGACTATACTAGACATAGAATCCATACTTTTCTCCTATGTGTACGCACACCATCCTATAATTTCACCCACTCTTTCTCTCTCTTCGTGTTTTCAGAAAAGCACTCTGAGCTGTAATCCGTTGTTTCCAAAAACTGAAGATCTGTAAAACCCCTACCAATTCCTCCCAGTTCCACCCTGTCTATCCCTCAGGTGAGTGTATTGTACTTGTATTTTGTATATTCCGACTTTTTGAATTGCTTGATTCCGGTGTTTTCTTAGTCAGCTTTGGTGGCTGTAGTTGTGCCAGATCTGATGCTTCTAAACCTTTCAACCTTGGAGGACTTCTCGAATTATCGTTTTGTTTTTGTTCCGTGAAGGATGAATTTTCGTGGACAGTTCTGTTTGTTTAATTTGATTTTTTACTTTCCGGTGGTAGAGAATTGAGAAGAATAGGACTTTGATTGGTGTCCAAATGGCGAATCGGTTCAAAGAGGACGAGAAGAATGAGAGAATTATACGGGGCCTACTTAAGCTGCCTGACAACCGGAGGTGTATAAACTGTAATAGCTTGGTACGTCTGTAAGTGAGATGAGCTTCGTCGGTTTTAAATTTGTGTGGCTTTGATGATTTGAATTAGTGAATTGAATGGTTGATTTGGAATTTTAGTTATGTATATATTGATGAGCCAACATTTGAGTGCTCTGAATAATAACTATAATCTTTGCCGATTGACTTTCTTTAGTAGGGTTGGTATACATGAAAGAAAATGATCAACTTTGTTAAAATACGCCTATGGAGTTGGGAACTTGAATTAAGAACCCTTGCGGTTTTCAGGGCGTGTGCCTATATATTCTTCTGTTCATTGCTTTTGATTTTTGATGAGTGATCATGTTATTTTTACTTGTGATCATTGTTTGTATGATATGCTATGTAAACTCGAAGGCCAATGAGAATCAGCATCAGCACCTTGGCTATTAAATAATAAGAGTTCTTTTTGCTATTGTTGTCTGTTTGGGCAGTAGTATTTATTATTTAATTTTCTTTCTTCTGGTGAGAAATCAAGATGAATACACTTAGAGAGAGAGAGAGAAAGAGAAAGAGAGAAGAGTTCTTGTCTCTCATTGTTTCAAGATATGTGTCATTAAAACCAGTGTGCATAAAGTTCAATTGTCTTCCTACTTGATTTGTAATTGTGACATTTTGCTTACACTCATATAAGTTACATGATTTGCACCTATGCAGGGCCCTCAATATGTCTGCATTAACTTCTCAACATTTATTTGCACAACCTGCAGTGGCATACAGTAAGTCAAGTTCATCTCAAAGTGGTGCATACCTCACTTGTCCACCTGAGGCCTTCTATAGAATTTTTCCAAACCCTCTAGGTACTTTGTTTAATTGCTAGTCTTTTTTCTTTTGATGACTTATAAATTTGAAAATGTTTGCAGTCGGGAGTTTACACACAGAGTAAAGTCAGTATCCATGGCTAAGTTTACTTCACAAGAAGTTAGTGCACTACAAGGAGGTGGAAATGCGGTATGCTCAGCTTTTAATCATACAGGACTCATTTGCATCATGGTCCTTCTTTCGTTTCTAGTAGTTCACTTACTATTTTCTCATGTTCACAGAGTGCAAAGGAAATTTACTTGAAGGAGTTGGATCCACAACGCAATTCTCTCCCTGATGGAAGGTTTATATATTTGTATATATCTGTATATTAATGTTTATGAACATAAAATGTGGTTCTAATTATTTGTTTGCTTTCAGTAATGTAGAGAGGCTTCGTGATTTTATTAAGCATGTTTATGTGGATAGAAGATACACGGGTGAGAGGGGGGTCCCAAGAGGAAAGGTGGTGTATATGACATATATTTTCTGGTTTCTTTTATTGCCCTACTGATCTCTAACTTTTATTTACACTTTAAGAGTTCTTAGTTTTTTTTTTTTTTTTTTTAAATTTCCCCTCCTTTTATTGTACTCTATCTTGTGAATCCCTCTGCATATGTTGACTGCAATAGATGTTGATGTGCATTTAATATCTACAGGGTGAAACTGAAGACTTAAACGGGAACAGGAGGGTTGATACTTATCAGGGTAGCTCGCAAAGCTCTGGCGGAAGAAGTCCTGGATATGATCAGGACAATCGGCAGTACAGCGATTACAAGAGAAGTCCCTCTGGTGAAGTAATCAATGACTGGCGGCGGGAGGATAGGTTTGGGAATGGTAGGAGACTTGAGGAGAGTCGAAATTCTGATGGCGGTTCTAAGGTTGAAGTCAAGTCACCTGATCGTCGAAGTGATATGGACACACCGAGTCCCCCAATGGTTCGACCTGTACGAGATATTCTTGGAGAGAATGTTTCTCCTCTTCGAGTTATTGAACCTCCAAAGGCTAACAGTATCAGGCCTATTGATGCTCCTGTACAAACTCAGGTATGAATTTTTCTCTGTTTAAGATATTATTCTATTGTCTGCAGTGTTGGAGATACACATAAATTACAGTAAACTTGTCCATTTGCTATCAGCTTACTAATGAGAGAACAGAATAGAAATTGTATATTTGAATTTTACTGAATTTGTCACGTTTGATGATAGGAGCTACTAATGTTTCTGAAAAATTTCTGTAGATTACAAATTGATTTCCCTAGAAGCATCTCCATGTCCACACGTTTATTCATCTCATATATTAGTGTTAAATAAAATTGAAGACGATGCTGACCTTATAGAATTAATTAACATGTTCTTTTCAGAGGACTGCTTCCTCCACTAGTTTGGCATCCTCAAATGGCAATCCAGCTGAAACTAAGACAGAAACTTCACTTATTGATTTTGAAACTGTTCCTGAACCCCCACCAACTGCTGCAGTGCAACAAACACAACAATTAGCAACAGCCATCCCTGTATCTCAACCAACGCCATCTGGTGCTGACAATTGGGCAAATTTTGAGTCAGTATCAGTGAAAGCACCTTCAAACACCAATCCTCTGGATGTACTTTCAGAGTTGATGGCTCCTGCACCACCCACCTCTACTCACTTGGGAGGGAGTCCTGCCAGTGCTGCTCCTGTTGGCACTTTGCCAGCTTCAAGCGGTTCAGCTATTCCAGCTGCTGTTCCTCCCTTGAGCAGTTTTGGTCCAACAGCGTTTCCTCCTGGTGGTGTTTCAGCTGCAGCCTCTGGACCAGCATCATTATTGCAAGTCCCGTTTACACATGTTACTGGAGCGCAATGGTCCAGCATGCAACCTCAGCATCCTGGAAGCCAACCTCTTCCTGGGAACCAGCCTCAACATGCAACCTCAGCTGCTTTCCCAGGTACTGGGAGCCCATCTCTTCCTCGTCACTCAATTCCAGTAGTTGGTGGACCTTCTGGGAATCAGGTTTGCTTTCTAATTTATCTTTTCTTGAAGTATTTAATACCACTTATGGTCGCTTGACTATACTGGCAGTCCACTTTTAGTCCTTTTCTATTAATTTTACCAAATTTAGTTGGTTTTTTTTTTTTTTTTTTGGTGACTTTTTGAATTAACCAATATTAGTCTAAAATGTCCAAAATGCTTTAACTTATAGAAGGGTGTAAGCTTGGGAAATGTCCGGAAAGTGGGGGTATTTGGACTAAATTTGGTTGATTCTGTAAAGAGACTAAATTTAGTCAAATTGATTATCGAGGACTGAAAGTTGAAATGTCATTAGATTCATTATAGTTGAAAGACCAAAAGTGGTGGTTTAAACTCTTTCTGGAAGTGTAGCATTACTATGTTGCTTTCATATTACTTGTCCTTATTCTTAAAAAAAAATGTGGCAGCCATGGAATCCGGTAGCTGCCCCTGGACTTGTAAATACGGCAAATGCTCAAGGTCCTCAAATAGTAACTGAGCGCCCCTTGGAAGCCACTTCTGGAATTGCTCCCATAGCTGGTGGAAGAAAAGAACTCCCTGCGGTGAGCTCATCATTCTTGTTTCTATCAATTCAGGTTAATTCCACTTTAGTCCCTCGAGTATTAGGTCTTTTCCAGTTTTGGTCTTCAACTTCAAAATTGATGAAATTTGATATTTGATACTTGATTTTGTAAACTTGCCACATTAGTTCTTCGAGGACCAAATTTAGTACGATTGGTACCTGACTGAAACTAAAAATGGCAAGTTTCAAATGTCAAATTTCCAAATATGGCTGATTTTGAAGTTGAGGGCCAAAAATGAAAAAATGTTGTAGTTGTGGGACTAAAACTGGAATTAATTCTATCTTGTCTCAATCCCTTGTATATTTATTTTTTACTATTGTTTATATTTACTGTTATCTTATGATTTTCCTGCAGGATTTGTTCACTGCAACCTATCCACCCATGTATGCACCAATGCAAGGCTGGTATGCTGCTCCTCCACATGGAATTGGGTTCTCCATGCAATACAACATGCAAGTGGTAACTATGCATAACACAACTCTACTTCTTATTGGCTGATCCCTTTTTTGGTTACATCTGTTATTGCAAAGCATTACTAAGACAATTTATTTCTTTATCAGCAAACACCTACTCTTGTGCAGCCAATAAAATCATCAAACCCTTTTGACGCAACCAGTGAGCCCTCTGCTTTACAAGCTTCAACGGTAAGCAGATAGAATATTGTTGAAGTGTCCCTGCTCGTTGTTTTTAGGTTCTATTAAAATGTTTAAAACTGATGAAGTTCCTCACTCATGCCACTGGGTGTATACTAAAAAGAAAATCCACACAAAATAACAAACCCAACATTTTTATTAAAGCAGTGGGGGTAGCAAATGGAGAAGATAATTGGTTTTGTTGCATGTTCTGGTAGCAACACAGTATTCTATCTTGAAAGTAGATTGTGCAGCTGAAATGTTTTTCCTTGAATGGGGTTTTTCCAGTGAATAATTTGTTTAATTAGCTGTTTGTTACATTTATTTATGATTTTTTTCCCCACACGTTCAATTAGCTGTACATTTGATCTTATTTAGAATTTTGATATCTCAAAATTTTCTCCATTGGTCTTAACTTAAGTGGATTCACTAAGTTAACCCAAAGTTATGAGGAATAGTAATCTTCTTCTCAATCCATAGATAGTAAGCACAGCACAATATGTTGCATATGAAGTAGTGGTAATTATATTTGAGCATCTTTTATGCCCTTTACATGGTGCTCCATTACTGCAGTTTCCATCAATGGCTTCATTACAAGGTGCACTGCCAAACATGGGAGCTCCAACAGGCTTGCATCGCACATCCAGCCTTGGGACCCCTACACCTCAACCATACAGAATGCCTCAGCAGCCACCATCTTATGTTTCAACACTCCCTCCAAGTACAAACTTTTGTCTTTACTCTTGCTTCGCCTATATATGTTTTACACATGTTGACTAATTTTAATTCTCAGATGCATATATGGGCCAAAATCTAGCTGGTAGCATGCCACAAAGGTATTGTTTTCTTTTATATCATAAAACCTCTAATTTTAAATACTTCATGATGGAACATCTTGATCTGATTGCCTTCTGGAATGCTTGCAGGCCACGTGACCAAGCATTAGGCTTTGGCCTTGATGGGGCTGCGTTTGGAGCTATGCACACAAGTCAGCAGCTTGGTGGACTACATGCAGCTCCTGCTGCCCAGAATACCTTCTCTCCTCCTGCTGGGAACCCATTTGGGTGAGCATCAGAAACAACTTGGTTCACGATTTTGACATGAGCATCGTCTTGTTGCTTTGGGTCTAGGTAATTTGTTGTAGAATATAGATTATAATACTGGATCAATATCAATGGTAATTGCATCGATAACTGCCAGGCTCTGATATATATCCCGTGTGTGATGCCCCCCTAGTGGTGAGTGACTACAATTAAACACCGAAAGTGTGGTTTATGGGGCTAGCGCATGCATCTGCGCCAACTGATTGCATTTTGTGCTGCACCTACATGTGTATTATTGTAATAGTTTTCGTGGGTGTTATCCACTTTCCTCTTTATTTTTATTTTCTTCTTTATCAATGTGTATTATTTTGAAGATAGGATTTTTTTTTCTTTGTGGTAAGTTTCTTTGAATGATCAAATTTGATTATACAGGTTGTATTGGTAGTACTGTAGAGATCTACATTCTTTTGTTTCGTTATTTTGAAGTGGGATGTGCAAGTAACGAATTTGTCAATATAAGTTGTATGTTCCAAGAAGCTGCCTTCTATTTTTATTTTTCTGCTTAAAACACTGAAACAATTTTACTTTGAACTAAAATCAAAGTCCAAGACAACGAATATAACAATGAACAGACCAAATATAAATTAAGTGCATACTTGCGAAAATGAGGACACGAATTCGGGATTTATTTAAAGTCCTTAGATGTGAAATTTTCAGTGTTATGTAATGTAAGACCTTATTTATTTATTTATTTTAATAGTGTTATTGACTTTATTACAAGGTAGTATATGTTCTATACTTCATCTATCTGTTGTAGCTTAAAGAGTCAATATCTCACCATTGGAGTTCGATCCTATGATCCAAGTCATGCTATGGATATATTGGGAGTAGGATCCGGGGCGAACTGACTAGAGAAAGAAGTCGAGGGCAACCCGGATCGATGACACACCGTTTCAGCCTTGGCCTTGGGTACCCAACGTGACCGAGGCCGGCTTTAGCTCAGCCTTGTGCGCCTGGCGTGCCAAGGCCACCATCGGGGGACTTGGTCAATCATAAGCGCCCGCCCTATCCGCTTGGGTGGTTACATGGTTTTTCTTCGTATATAAATATGATGCTTAGGACATTTAAGTCTCATTGTAATCGCATTACACCTTTGAGCAATACACAAGGTTCTTGTGCTTTTCTATCAAATCATTACTCATTTGTCTTTATCATTATCTTTTATTATTTCCTTTGATTTTTGGGTTTTTACATGGGATTCCTTTTTGTCTGTTGTCTTGGTTTTGACTTTTGAGATTAGTGGATTACAAATGGTTGGTTGGTTCAACTTTCTTAGATTGATAATATTTTAGGTGATGCCAATGACTAATCAATGACTTAATCCCTCCTAATCTATAACATTGTGCATAACTAATCAATGATTTAATCCCTCCTAAGCCCTAACCCATCCCCTACCAAACCATTTCTCTATACTTGAGTAGTATAACTATAGTGTCACTGGAAACAGAAAAAGAAAGAGGACTTAGATGACATCAACACCAACTCAATAAATATTTTGTCATTTTTTTTCTACTGTTTTACATGTGAAAGAAAACAAGGATGCTAAGATTAATCTGTACCGGTGCTTCAGTAGGGTATCTACAGGTATCTGAGATGTGTTTCTGGGGTGGACAAACAACCTGGGCATGCATAATTTTACTAGGATTTCATTTCGTTTCACCCAAAATATCAAACGAATGATCAGTGCCACAGTACAATTTAATTGCTTCCCAATGCTTTTGATCACTGTTGAATCTGCAGATACTCTTCTGCTTCCATCAGACTGACCATGGAAAGCCCCAACACACTGACTGCCATGTCATCTGCCAACAATGGTGTACATTGGTCACACCCTCGATTCGCCCACGTGCCTCGCCTTCCATACAAGTGGAGCAATCAACATCCATACTGCAGGACGTAAAGATTTAGGAAGTTTCGTAAGTTTAAACTGAAAGTTGGACCGAATATTGTATATTCTTGTATATTCTGATAGTTGGACTATAAATTTATATTTTATATTGTATGGTGAACAATACTTACTATAAACACAAGCAGCTAACCACTCATTCACTATCCTCACCCAAGTACTTGTCCAGCCAACATCAATTGTAAACCTGCAAGAAAACCGGTTTAAAAGCATGAGTTCCATCACTTGCCAACAAAAGGGTGGAATTTCCTCGCCCCCAGGTCCTGACTTGACAGGATAATACAGAGGTAAATCACATTGACTTAATGGTCAATTAGGTAGGTGAGAGGACTAGTGTCAGATGCTCACAAGGAGCCCACCACATTGAGTTTAACTCCAACACTGCATCTGCATGCCTAGACTCAATATTGTGTCCTTGTCCACAATTTATCACTCAGAAACTAATTGAGCTGTCCATGTGAGCTCATGAATTCCATCACTTGTCCACAAAAGGGCAAATTCCCTCGCCTCAAAATCCCCACGCCCTGGCCTAGTAGAATTGTGGAAGGGAAAATCACCGTGACTTAGTGACCAATTAGGTAGGTGGGAGGACTCGTGTCTGGTGCCCACAGGGAGTTCACCACATTAAGTTTCACTCCAATACTGCGGCTGCCAGGACTCAATCCCGTGTCCTTGCCCACAATCTACCACTCAGGGGCCATGCTGGCTCATGAATTCCATTACTGTTGTTAGGAGTAATCAAGGATAAAAACTGTTAACATTCACAAGAAAAGGAGCTTGCTTTTTCATGGAGTGGTGAGCATTCCAGCCAATTAACAGCATTGCGAAGTACATGGCTCCTGTTGCAAACACAAAGTGGAAGAATCCATAACCATATGGCACATGCTTGTGTTCTTCTTCTCCTTCTGAACCCTGTTTGTCATCCTTCCAGAACTGCACCTTTTGTTGTCAGATAAGTTTTCAGTTTTCAGCATGTTTTGAGAAAGAAGGGAGGTAGGTGTAAAACCTGGAAGCATTTTGAATCAATTCCTGTTGAAAAAGTTGCAACCACGATCGCGAGGACTGCCACAACAAAGCTCTGCCATTAAGAGATCCAGTTCCAGGTGAGGGAGAGATGAAAAAAAACATAACAGATGCAATGTACTAAGGCTTTTGAGGTCAAGAATTACTATGATAGTGAGCACATCTCCTTTAGAAGTAGCAGCCTTCGCCTTTCGGATGCATTTTTCTTCTGGTGGTTCACTGAAAAAAAGCATGCAAGCATGTGAGAAATGCCATAATTCCCAGAACAAGAAACATTAAATGTCTGCAGTATTTGAAGTTTGCCTTCTGATGGCAGACCAGCAGAGAAACACAAGGTAAAGTCCCATGATACCAGGAGTCAAAAAACCAGCATTCACCTGTTTCCAAAACAGAACAACCATCAATTCAGATAAACTATTATATTGTAGCTTCAAAATAAACTCAAGGAGGGAGCAACCCCAGCCCCCAGCCAGCCAAGTTGGTCAGACTGTTAACTTGGTAACTACAAGGTTAAAAGTTCTACTCCTAGCCGGAGTGACCCTTCTTGGTTTGAGCCAGTCAGCTATAGGCAACCTAGATTGGTTTACCTGTCCTTTTCTGACTAGGTTCACAAAGCGGGATTTACCCACTGCACATCCTTGGATAGCGGCTACAGGTTTCCCTCGTCACCCCAAATAAACTCAAGGAGAAACAAATGTCAGACTTACTTTTGGGTGGAGAGAGACACTGGTCATAACCTGGAGAAGTACTAGAGTCCAAGATATGAAGAAAATGTTGAGAAGGCAAGATGGCTCGGGTGTATACCAAATATACATTAAAATGATCCCCAGTATGCACACAATGTATGCAGCCGTAGAACATATCATCACCTGAATGTGGCTGCATTAAGACCTTACTTCCTATTAGAACTGATATGAAATCATTGAAACGCGATAGAGAGTGCATAAATTTTGTCATCATAGAATATGTTTAGCCTCTTGGGACAAAAGATGCTTTCTTTAGCTTTATCTGGGAAAAAGACTCTTACCATTTATCAGCATTTTCCTCAGAGTAACAACAGTCATTAAGCCAAGTGATGAAACTGATTATACTGACCAACTGAATTAGTAAAAACACCCTGCAAACGGGTTTAGAAATTGAAGGAGCATTAGAAAACGTCGTGAGTTATTTCTTGTATCGAGCATAACTTAATCAGATTGATCTTGAATGTGAAACATACCCTGCTCCAAAATGTGCAACCTCACCTGTTGAAAAGCCAAAACATCAGAGAATTAGCTCGTGATTTGAGTTGAAACTGGCTGGTAATGTTAAAATCAGATTGAGATGAAACTTGTTGCTTTTGTACACTAACCATATATCGAAATAATCTCTACAGGGAGCAGAAAGGGCAGTAGGATTAGTGCAAGCAGCATGGCAATCTTGGCTAGCCACCAACCCGAGTGCCACTTTTCTCTACGATCACTCAACTTTGAAGTTCCCGCAGTAGACAGAAACATTACAAAATAGAACAGCTAGAAGAAAACGTCAAGGTTGAACTCTAAGACGTATCAAAACCATTACTGAAAAATAACTATATTGTTTAAGTTTAACTACTTCTGAGATAGAAGGATACAGAACAACCCAAGCTTACTCTCAGAACCCCCTCAGTACCCAAACAATCTTCACCGCCATTGCAATCTTTTACTCCTGCAGCCACATAAAAATTGCTTTGAGCTTCATTTTTCCAGTAGGCTACTGAGAAGTCTAATTTGTAACATGCTTTTGATGCAAATTGAGTAGAATGGTGTGTATGTATAGATTGAAAAATGCATTAGCAGTCTTACGCTTCATTTCTTTTGTAACGCTTGTGCCATAATCACGAACAGCCCATGCCAGCAAATTCGCGCCCAAAAACATCAAGCCATACACATATCTGGCCATCCAAGGATTGGAGCCATCCCGGAATTGATTGAACCAAGAACCTTGTTTGATCTTTGCATACCGATCACTAGTAATGTTGCTCGTAGTGCCCTCCATTTCCTAGTCAGAGTTCAAGGAGCTTCTCATGCCACACATCACAATTGAAGAGGCTAAAATAAAACCAAAACCATCTCATTTAGTTCCCCTCCATCTGCAAACACACAACATTAGAAAGTTTAAGGAAATCTGCAATGGCAGTATAAGGAAATAAAGTTGTGCATTCGCTTCAATGCTACCATTTTCAAATCCTTTCCAACTTTTTCCTTAATTGTTTGCTGAAAGTAAGTTTGCCAATGTTTGTTTCAATGCAAGGATATGTTGTAAAATAAGCTTGATTAGCTGTACTGTAGCTAGGTTCTACCATTCTAGCAATAATTTTCTTCCTAGGAATTGATAAAAATACTAATATGTAGTGTTTGGACAATCAAGAACTTGATTACTTAGTCACATGGTTGAGCTTCAGACCAAGCATTATAAATGCCAAAAAGTAAAATGACAAAATATTTTTATACACATCTATTGCACATTCATAAATCTGCAGCAACATAACTGCATAGGTTGCAGACTGAGAGATGAATGTACAATAATTCACACATGTTTTTGGCTCAGTATTTCAACTGCATTGGTCCACTTGTCTTGAATACTGCTAAAATCTCAATTTTTTTAATTTTTTTTTTTACAAATTTACTCAGATTTGAGTGTACAATACATGCTCCTAAAGTCAATGTTGCAGAAATCGAAGAATATAGTAATTAATCCACTCTTTTTCTGCAATTCTTTCTCCCTATATTTCCAAAATTTGTTCTTGCCTAACAAATATAAAGAAAAAGAAACATCATGCAAATTGCCACTTCTTCTATCACATAAAAGACAGAGAATTTAATGTCCATCTTTGACTTTACAGATCAATCCTGCCTAATAATTTTTAAATAATATTTTTCCAATCCAATTTATTTAATTAGGAATTTTTGCACTGGCCATACAGCCCATACTCCAAAGAAACAAAAACTTTTACTTTGGGGTTATTGTTTCTTCCTCCCTAATCTTCTACCTTAGTCACATTTTTCTAGAGAAATTGAAAATTCGAGAAAAGAAAATAGATAATACGTTTAATTACAGAATTACTATTCAATTTAGTCATGGACTATAATCATTTTTTTGAATTTAATCCTAAATGACTTTTTGTACTTCGTGCCACTAGACTACTAGGTCATTGAAGCATAGTCCAGTAGAAACTTTCAATTAAATTAAAGATACAAATAATTTCTAAAATGACCATGTTAGATGTTCTCAAAGTAACCATGACAAAACAGGATTAGTTGCATCAACTTTTTGAAAAGTTAATGCAACCAACGTTAAATCATCACATCAATTCTGAAGTTCAAAAACAATGTATCAGATTCTTTTCCAAAATTCAAAATTAAAAGAACAAATGCACTGAAAAAAAAAAACCAAATAAAAAAAGGTTCAGGCTTTAGCAGTTAGAATCTGTAGGATTTGATTTGAGAGAAAGGAAAAAAGAAAGAAAGAAAAAAATGAAGAAATTAGGCAGAGATGAAATGCCAAAGTAATGGGTACTAACTGAACCTGACAGCCACCTAACACACTGCATAAAAAAGGGCATGAAAACTCAAATCATCAGAAAACACCATTATTATTCCCAACTGAAACTCTTTTTTTTTTAAAAATTTTTTGGTTGCTTATGGTGGCAACATGTGCCACGCACGTGACGAGATAGCCCTGCTGAACAGTAAAGTATCTGCAAAAGCCTCTGATACAGAGAGCCAGGAAGCGTGTTGTGTTCATCCACCATTTTCTTGGTTTTCAGCTATCATATATATATATATATACATATAATAGTATTTCAAATTTGATATACTAAAAATATAAAACATATTTTTCGTAAGGGAGTAGAAAACGCATGGAATATTTGATGACTTGTGCAGTTTAACGTTGCCCAGATTTCCTATGATCCACAGTTTATATCCCTGCTGTCCTTCTAGTAAATGCATTGTATAAACAAGGCCAAGAGAGCTTATAATTAAAGCCTCTTTTTATGGTTTTTTTTTTCAAGATTTAATGGAGATCATCAATCATCATATCAGCTAGCGAACCCCAGTCCACCAAATTCTTAAATTGAAAAAAAAAATAATGGAAATATAGAGGATTACATTACATACCCAGAAGAGAGAATCTGATGAAGTTGATATGAAAGCAACCCAAGCTAAGCTAGAATTGATGTGGAAAAAAGCATGCAGCTTTTAGAGGATTATATTCAACGTATGTAACAGCCCAGACTTTCTTCTTTCTCTTGCTTCCACTGTTTATTCTTGGTCATTAATTTGTCCAGAGCTTTCATGTAAAATGAGTGTATATATATATATATATATATATATAAGGAGAGGGGGATGGGTGGGTTGAGGGGTGAGGTGTACGTTTAGCTTTACCTTTGAGTTGTTGGTAGAGAAATATATATATATGTTTCCTATTCTTCTTTCCCGCCGAAGGGACTTTTTGGCTTTAGGCTGCTTTTACGTTTTGAGAATTATTCATGAACGTATTATGTGTCTTGAAAGGCTTACCTATATATGTCTCTATATGGCCGCCGTATGGGAATCAAATACAAACACACACGCAAACACTGATGTAAAAGGAAAAACATTATGGGGGAAATCAAATACTTTTGCCATCCTAAACTATAAAAGGATGACATTCGGCCATTCTGGTCAGTACAATTATTTTATAGATTCCGAATAAAGTAAAAACAATGACACTTGTTTTAATAATTATAGGGAAAATTGCATTTTTCGTCCCTAAGTTATAGGGTAATTGTAGAATTCGTCCCTAAGTTATGATAATACTCACTTTTCGTCCCTAAGTTATCATTGACGTTGCACTTTTCGTCCCTGAGTTATTCAAATTGCAAATTTCGTCCTTAAGTTATCATTGCGTTGCACTTTTCGTCCCTAATATAAGTTTGCAAACTTCGGTAAACTTTCGTTTTTAAAAAATTTTAATCGAACTTTTTCAGTAAACGTCGTTAAAAAAAATTAACATTGAACCGGAAAAGTTTGATTACAAATTTTTTAAATGAAAATTACCGAAGTAGTTTTCGTCCCTAATTAGTTTGCAAACTTTGGTAAATTTTCATTTAAAAAATAATTTTAATCAAACTTTTTTAGTAAACTTCGTTAAAAAAATTGGCATTGAACCGGAAAAGTTCGATTAAAAATTTTTTAAACGAAAATTTAGCGGAGTAGTTTTCGTCCCTAACTAGTTTGCAAACTTCGGTAAATTTTTGTTTAAAAAAATTTTTAATCGAACTTTTTCACTATACTTCGTTTAAAAAAATTGGCATTGAACCGGAAAAGTTCGATTAAAATTTTTTAAACGAAACTTTACCGAAGTTTTTCACACTTATGTTAGGGACAAAAAGTGCAACACAATGATAATTTAGGGACAAAATTTGCAATTTGAATAACTCAGGGATGAAAAGTGCAACGCCAATGAAAACTTAAGGACGAAAAGTGAGTATTACCATAACTTAGGGACGAATTCTACAATTACCCTATAACTTAGGGATGAAAAATGCAATATTCCCATAATTATATATATAATTTAAAAGACTTGTATATATATATATTTTTTTTTGAAAACAACAGAATAACATTCATTAACATAAGTCGGAAACCAAAGCATTACAAACGATAGGTGGAGGGTCGAAAAACCACTCCGAGTAATCAGGCGAAGAACTAGACTGTCTTGCAAGAACATGAGCAGCCTGGTTCGCTGATCTTCTAGTAAAGGAAATAAACACATTACAGAAATCATGCAATAGATGTTTGATATCTTCAAAAATGAGATGAAATGAAGACTCTCCGCCCTTGGATTTTAGGCACTGGACTACCTGCAAAGAATCAGATTCTACATGGACATTGTCAAAGTTGTGCGATTTCAGCCAGCTAAGAGCTTCCCGTATGGCTACTGCCTCTGCTTCCCTGGGTGTGAAGTTACCCCTCCACTGAGCGCCACGTGCTGCCACAAACTTTCCTTCCTCATCTCGGATGACACTGCCGAGACCCATTGCTGCTGCCTGTATGTTGATTGCAGCATCAACATTCATCTCAACATTGGTTAGTCATGAATTTAAATTTTTATTAATATATGAAAAAATTATTTAAAAAAATCACTTCTGTGAGTCTTGGACTAGTACCCTTTCGAGTATTAATCCCTACATATATGAAGTTTAATATATATGTAATTAATATGTATTTTATGTTTACTAAATCATAACAATACCTGTATATACTAATAATGCTGTACTTAGGATGCTTGTAAGTTTGAAGCAGGATAGTTGAAGTGAATGAAGTAATTGGATGAGTAAAAGACACCACTTATCCTTTACCCAAATTAAGCATGATTCAAAGTAATAAAGTTTCAATTATATGGAGTGTAAAGAAAAGTAGAAGAAAATAATAAAAGAAAAAGAAAAAAAAAAAAGAAAAAAAGAGAGGAGAAATTAAAGTGTAGATGACAATTGGTTTAGTTTCAAGACTTTCTATATATCATGATTACATGGCTTTGTAAGGCAACATGGTCGACAGTACATATACCATAAAGTTTGGTTGGTGCTTTGTTTTACCCCAACATTAGTTATTGATTCATGAGTGGGAAACACATAATGTAATTACAACCTTCTTTTCTTCTTGATGTAAATTCATCTTATATTAATGGTTAAGCCTTAAGCCTTATTTCCCAAGTTGGTTCGTTTGATTTAAAAAAAAAAAAAATGATATAGTGATAGGAGTACTTTTTTTTTTTGAAAGCATATTGATAGGAATACATACCAATAGCAAACTCATAATTATTAAATGCCGCCATAATAACAACCCTAATTATTATTATTATTATTTAATATAATATTTCTAATGCGAAAATAGAAAAATCATACTAATTGTGGAAGACACTAGACACACCACTCAAGAGCTTGGTTTGCAATGGTGTGCCCTCTAATAAACCACAAATATAAATTATGGATGACACTAGATTCGCATATCATATATCATTTTCATCTGAAATAAAATGTTTTATTTATTTTAATACAATAACTATAATAATATAATAGAAAATTCTACCATTTGATCATCATAATAACTTTTTATATTGTGTACCACACACCTCAAATAAATAGTAAATGTATTAGTTTTGTACAATTTGTCCAAGTACAACCTGGTACAAATCTAAAACTTTAATGTGTTACATTGTGTAGGGTTTTGATTGGCATTATAGTCTTTCCCTGAAATTATAATATATTAAATTGATAAACATGTTAGGGTTTAGTGGTTAGGGTTTAGGGTTTAGGACTAGGGTTTATATATATATATATATATATATATATATACATATACATATATATATATATGTATGTATACATATATATATATGTATATATACATATATATATGTATATGTATACATACATATATATATATATATATGTATATGTGTATATATATATATATATATATATATATATATATATATATATATATATATATATATATATATATATATATATATATATATATATATATATATATATATATATATATATATATATATATATATATATATATATATATATATATATATATATATATATATATATATATATATATATATATATATATATATATATATATATATATATATATATATATATATATATATATATATATATATATATATATATATATATATATATATATATATATATATATATATATATATATATATATATATATATATATATATATATATATATATATATATATATATATATATATATATATATATATATATATATATATATATATATATATATATATATATATATATATATATATATATATATATATATATATATATATATATATATATATATATATATATATATATATATATATATATATATATATATATATATATATATATATATATATATATATATATATATATATATATATATATATATATATATATATATATATATATATATATATATATATATATATATATATATATATATATATATATATATATATATATATATATATATATATATATATATATATATATATATATATATATATATATATATATATATATATATATATATATATATATATATATATATATATATATATATATATATATATATATATATATATATATATATATATATATATATATATATATATATATATATATATATATATATATATATATATATATATATATATATATATATATATATATATATATATATATATATATATATATATATATATATATATATATATATATATATATATATATATATATATATATATATATATATATATATATATATATATATATATATATATATATATATATATATATATATATATATATATATATATATATATATATATATATATATATATATATATATATATATATATATATATATATATATATATATATATATATATATATATATATATATATATATATATATATATATATATATATATATATATATATATATATATATATATATATATATATATATATATATATATATATATATATATATATATATATATATATATATATATATATATATATATATATATATATATATATATATATATATATATATATATATATATATATATATATATATATATATATATATATATATATATATATATATATATATATATATATATATGTATATGTATATATATATATATATATATTTATTTATTTATTTTTAATAATATGCACAAAGTAATAATTTAAGCTAATCTTATAATATAAGATAATTTAACAACCTTAACGAAACACTCCAAGAGTCCAAGTAGCCTAGCAAATAATTTTTGGACCCATTCCAGGGCTGAAATATATGTCCAAAGATATAGGTGTTCATTATTAGGTTGGGGCTGCCTGCCAGATAGTGAAGTCTGACATTTGGCCCAAACTAGAGATGTCATGTAGTGAAATACTAATTATTTTATCATTTATAATAAAAAGGCCCAATGCATTTTTCTCCGAGGCAAATTATTGCATGGACCATGGTCCACACAACTGTGTGGACCAAAAATAAAAGGTACATTATTTTTATAATAAAGGTACATTATTTTTGTACTGAAGGTACATTATTTGATATACTATCAAATAATGTACCTTCAGTACAAAAATAATGTATTTTTAGTATGGTCCATGCAATAATGATTGTTTCTCCAATTGTGCTCAATTGTTATGCCATGTACCCGGATTCACCTTACAAGGTAGACCTAAACTAAAATACACAATTTATATACTGAATATTTACAATTTATATACTGAATGTTCATAATTTAAATTGTGAACATTTAGTATATAAAATTGTGAACATACAATATATAAATTGTGTATTTTTAGATCCAGATTCACCTTGCAAGGTGGACCCGGGTCCACAAAATAATTTGTCAATTGCCCCATCTCACAAATTATCTAGGACTTTCAAGTTATGAACTCACATGCAATGTTCAATTTCAAACTTATTTGAATATACAAATATTATCATTGAGGTAAATATAAACTGATCAAGATGCTTGGGATCAATAATCAGCCTGGCTCGGGATAGGCCGGCATTGGATATTTGGATAGGCTTTGAAGTATAAATTAAGCACCCAAGCAAACTCAGATTACCCATTCACTCTCAACACCCATTCAATAATATTGCTTACTATTGCGCTCAAAGCTTTAACATATAATCAACGTTATTGTTATAGAGCTCAATTTACCTCAACAATTATATTATAAATTAAACCACTAAAAACAGAATCCATGATGAGACCGACACAAAGCATTTATTGTGGAGTGGGTTAAGGTTTCATTGAGAGATGGGTGTGTTTAAATCTTACTTGTAGTGGAGGTGAAAACTTTCCATTGTTTCCAACCTCATGTGCAATGTTTGTCTAATTACAATAAATAGAAGTTTTTTCATGGGCGTAAACACTCAACATGTTGAGGATGGCATGAAGTGTGTAATGTTTTTTTTTTTTTTCGATGATTAGGAAAATTCACATTCACTATTCTAAAGTGTATATTGTGTAAATCCCACATTGCAACCTTAGCTGACAAAGAATCACAATGAAGTAAATCAATATATGTTGCTCATAACTGATATGTTCAAAATAAGAAGACTAATAGACTACTCACACAAAGAGTCGAACTTGTAACTTATCGTTACCAAATCAATAATTTGATCGGTTTGGTTGTTTGCCCAAAGGGTGTAATATACACATACATTGCACGTTGCAGTAAATGAAGTTTTCTACTCATGACCTGCCATAACAACCTTTTTAAATAAATGTTAGTTAATTCCACTTTTCAAAACACGCTAGTACAACGAAAAGTAGCCAACCATGTTATCGCATTCAAACCTTACACATGATATGTGATGTGGTGCGGTTTTATCATTCCATGTGAGGTTACTCCTATACATTTACTGTCATAATTTTAAAAACTTATCCGACAATCAAAATGCGTTCACTAAAGTCTGTAAAAGGGATTCCAACCACTTATAAGTCCAAACCAATATATATGCACCAATGTTGTTGGCCGGGAAAGCTGTTTCGAATGAAGTCTAATCAAGATGATTAGATTAATTTCATTTTGTTTACATGAGAATAACGTATAAGCTTTTAAAATTTAGCAACTAAAACTATAAACTTTTGTATCTTATGATATTTTTATATAAACTAAATGTTCTAAATTAAGCTTTTCTAAAAAAACATTCAAATACTCTCTACGTCTACGTCTGATTTTATGTGTCTGGTTCAGCTAATAAGACTTGATTGGAGTTATTTATAATTCAATTTTTGTAATATTTAATTTAGTGTTAATGCATCAAATTTATATACTTATAAATTACACCAAATGTAGTATTAAATACAAAAAGGTGACTTTAAAAATTATATGAATTTTTTTTAAATAACATAAGAAATAACAGTTTGATTTACTAATGAATAGTAAAAGACAGGTAAAAATGAAAATAAAATCAAGTTTAGATATTACAACAGTAAACTAATAGCCAACTTAGCGTGGTTAAATTGGGTTGGTTTTATTTTACAATCAAATAACATAATAATTTAATATAATCGTCATATTATATAAAGATTTAATTTTTAAGTTACCAAGTTATATATATAGATTCATAAGAAGAACAAAATCATAAAATTTGTATATAGAGTTAATTTCATTTTGTGTCTTAGATTTACAAGTGTCAGTCAATCTTTAGTCTTTTGCTTTCAAAACATTTCCATTTGGCCCTAGTATTATTGTAGCATCACTATTTTTGGTCATCCGTCAAGAAAACCGTTTAAATGACGTTAATTAAATACAATGACATTTTTGTCTATTCAGTTTTAAGTGTTAAGTTTTTTTTTTTTTGGTCCTATATTTATATGTGTCATTTCATTTTTAGCCCTTTTTTACAAAAAAAACATCCTTGTTGGTTCTAAGATTATTGTGGTATGATCATTTTTTGTCCTCTATCAATAAATATGTTTAACTTAGATTAAAAATAACATTATTAACCATTCAAAATTAGCTTCTTTTTTTTTTTTTTTTTTTTTTTTTTTTTTTTTTTTTTTTTTTTT